>NC_136065.1:1640044327-1640479327 GCF_964261635.1 Lissotriton helveticus | reverse complement strand
GGCCGGAAGCTCCGCCTCCGGGCCGTAAACTCTGCCTCCAGGCCGTAAGCTCCGACCCCAAGCTGGAAACTCCGCCTCCGGGCCGGAATTTCCAGCCCGAGTGCGGACATAAAGTTAGTAGTCTTAAATCTATTCTGTGAATACCGAAAGTAGTAAGTTCATTCTGTGAATCCAGAAAGTAGTAAGTTCACTCTGTGATTCTCGAAAGTAGTAAGTTCACTCTGTGAATCTCGAAAGTAGTAAGTGCATTCTGTGAATACCAAATAGTAGTAAGTTTAGGATTTAGTCTTAAGTTCATTCTGTGAATCGGGCCCATAATGTGGCTTGGTCATATCAATCTTGTTGTTTAAAAATTGAACAATGGTTAGACAGTCAACTTTATAAACATATGAAGTAACACATTGGGTTCCAACTTGGAGATCCCATTACCTCAGATATCATGAAAAGTGGTATCTAAAAAGCAAATCAGATTGGCTTTCGGTAGTATATCCCAAACTCTCTGTCATTCCGGCAACTGGTAGCAATATTTACCAGAATTATTATTTTAACATATTGGTGATATCATAAATCTTTCTTGATATTAATATCACAAACCCCAACCTAATCTCTTTGGATAACTACACTAGACTTAGCACCAAAGAACAAGGGGCCAGTTTAAGTTTCAAAGATGGTTCACAACTGCATTCCTCTTCTGCACAATAGATTCAACTTCAGCAACATTTCAATGTCTGCTATTGTCGTCTGCACAGGGAGGCAGGCTCACTAGTCCATCGAGTGAAGGCTACATGCGCCTCCCTTTGGCCTTCAGCAAAGGAAGGTGATTGTATTTTGAATGGCCTTTGTCTCAAATCACTTTCCTATTTTCCTCTCTATCTCATCACACTATGTTTACATCATGTATCTCTTCATTGTTGAACCTTTCAGAATAAGAAAAACAGCCCAAAAGTCCTTGGCACACTTTCACTTACATTGTGTGAAACTGTGCTAATTTTTTTAAAAACAATAAACAAGAAATGGAGTGATCAATGTCTATGAAACTTTGTTAATTATTTAAAATGCTTCATTGGAACAGAGAATGTAATTCATACAAAATACAATGACAGCATGCAAGCACGCTTGTTTATTGGATTTCAATGAACTATGGGATCAATAAGTTTTCATTTTATATCTGACTGCTTTCTCTAAATACATAGCTTATATAATTAAAAAAAGGGATGCCTAAAGCGACAAACATTTGCAATGCAATCGCTCTCGCCTTTGGGACCTTATATGTATTTAGCTGTGCAGCACATTAGCCTGGGTGCTGAAACATCTACTGTTCTTTAACATGGAGGGAAAGTTAGCACCAAACTGTGTGACACGACAGGTGTGGGAACACAGTGAGAGAAATATTGCCTTTCAGCGGGAAATGGTATAGTCCAAAGCTCTGTTTTTAATATAAAATCAGGGCCTTTGGTGGTCATATCACTGAAAATACAAAATCTGAAAAAAATATTCTTGTCTACAGGTACTCATGGAAGAAAATTTCTTTGCACTGGAATCTAGAGAATGCTAAAGTGATTCTGGTATTTTACTGACATTTGCTGGTCGTTTTCCATCAAGAAAGTTAAATAGAGGCCGTTGCAAGAAAAATTAAAAAAATAAAGTCCCTCAGCAGAAAGCAATGTATCCAGTCCGCTGATCCACTGGAGGCTGAAAAATTATTCGGCAGGGAGGTTAAAGTAAATGTTCTACCTTCAGTGGGCGTGTGGCATAGCACAATGAAACAACATTTGTTATTCACTTTCACTACTTATCTGTTGCTGTTGGGCTGTGCTGGGAGATCAAACGTGCTCGGCCATATGCCATTTTCTTAATCTCCTTATTATGTTATATTAAACATTTCATTAACGGCGATCCTGGCACGTATGTATAAATAAAACATTCTCTTTCCACTTGGTTTTTGTTTGGAAAACAAACTTATTTTGCTCCACTAAAGTCCTGACGCGGCAGACTAAAATTAAAATTCTCTCTTGCATTCTGAACTGCTGCTGCTCAAGAGTTTTGTGGTGTGGGGGCGGGGCAACATATCTGCCTGCTTGAAACCACATCTAGAAAGCATTAAAGAAATGGAATCGTAGAACAAAATTATGAACATCAGCATATCAATCCCTTTAAATAATTAAATGTTAAGTGGTGGTGGTGTGGCGGCTCACTGGTTAGAGGCGGCAGACCTGTAAGCAGAGAACGGCCCGGGACCAGGGTTCAATTCCCGATGCGGCAGGGCCCTGGACCAGGGTCAGCAGACTCACAATTCTCTCCTCGGTGCCTACTCTAACCAGGGATCACACTCGGCAACTCTGGGCATTAGCTTGCCTCATCTCCACAACGGCCCCCCACAGACGCCAGGGATGCCTGGTTTCACCCTGGAGATACCCAGAAGGGACCATCTCACAGGGAAAGCCGGGACGGGTTCCCCAGCGGTCTTCAGTGCCAAGATACTCCTTGGAGTCGTAGTGCGCTTTACAAGTACACCCACATTTAAATGTTGAAGTTGGTTGACGCTGAAAACTGTCTAAAAAGTAGGGGGCCATCCACACACAACAGGAGACCGGTATGGGAGCAATGAAAAGTTCAGGTGCACAGCCTCAACAGTTTGAGTTGTGCTCTGACATCATTTAAATACATTACAAACTGAAGACATGACATGATCTGATCTTAAAAACGGTACCACAACAATGTGAAAACAAGTCATACCATCAGCTGGGTTAGAGCAGTTTGAGGGGAGGTTTTGAACACAGTGCAGGTTTGATGCCGTTATAAGACATATTTATAAGTATTTGCTGTCTTTTTGGACAATGTCCGCTTAACGTGTCCAGATGTCAGTAAAACAGACGCACATGTTGGCTCAGCGGCAATATTTTTATCGCCGAACTGCGGCGATTTTTATCGCTTAGGAACCTTGCTATTATCAAGGTTTATCCCCTAAGCGATAAAAATCGGCCGAAATGCATGAATAGCGCTGAAAAGTCCGCGATATTCATTCATTACCGAGCTAATGCTCTTAGCCATGTTATCCACCTACAATTGGATAACATGGCTAAGAACTGCTCAGGTCAGGCGTTAGCTTTTGGAGATATTCGCGCTTAGCGCGAATATCTCCAAAAGTTGGTAATAGGAGATAGCGATGTTAGAGACTGTTTCCAGTCGCTAACATCTTGGCACGCCCACTTTGCATGTCATTAGTGATAAACTTCTCTGACATGCAAAGCGGGCCCAAGATGCTCGCTATCTCCTACTAGCTGTCGCTAACTGGTGTTAGCGACAGCTAGGTAATAGGGAGATAATGTTATCTCCGCTTTCTTGGCTTTTAAAGCCAAAAAAGCGGAGATAAACCCCCTTGATAATATGCCCCAGTTGTTTAAAATATAGAGGGCCTCATATGCTGTAATGTGGACACTAACATGTTGGACTTTATTCCCCTTTTTGATGTAGACTTCATCATAAATCGGTCCTCTCTACTTAAATGTTTTTCGGTGCTTGAAACTTTTAAAGTTAATTTCGAGGCAGCAATATCAATTTATTTTCCCTATTGCCCCTAGGGTCAAGTTTTAAGTCAAGGGCCATATTTTATTGTAAACTTACGGAAAATCTGATACAAAAATTGTCTGAGTGGTTGCAATGTAGGGGGAATGATATCATTCGGCTTTTGGAAGAGGATGGACTCGATGTTGTGGGTAATGGGCGACCGCCCCTGTCGGCCTCTTCTTTTAAATTATTTGAATTTTTTTTTATATATATATTTTTTTTAAATAAAATTTTTATTTTATATTATATATATTATATTATATCTATATATAATAGATTAAAAATATATATATAATAGATTAAAAACCAGCTACGCACGACAGGTATCAATTAGAGAATCTCCTGTTCACACCATCCAAGCAACACATGAAGGTGAGACCCTCAGATGGAACTGGCCACAAAGTGCATTCGCCCCTCTCTCCCAGTGATCTGAATAAGTATCTGGGCTTTCGTCAGGACCAAAGAAACTACAAAGCTGCTGCTAAAAGTGAAAAAAATAATGAACTATATAAAAAAGAAAGATATACTAGACCAGTAATCCAATGTTTTCTACGGTATTACTGGACATACCCAAATATTTGGATATTCACCCTCACCTCTACCTGGCAACAGCTCAGGGAAGGGGGCCCGCTCTATCCGTCGGTACCCCGTTGTGGTACAGGAGCTGTGACCCCAATTACTAATATACCAGAGACGTCACCGAGCAACAGCCAGAGGCAGTTGGGGCACAACTGCAATTATTTGACCGAGAGGATAGCACTATTGGCATAGGAAGTAGGACAGCAAACCGAACCACACCCTAGACTGGCCTCTTCCGCAGCACCTCGCTCTCTCCCCTCTGGTAGAGGTGCCCCTACTGGCTAAAACACCGGGGGCCTAATTTATGAGGCCGTGTGTCACTTTTTGTGACGCACCAGCAGCGTAAATAATGTGCCTTGTTGCACCATATTTACAAAGTGACGCATCTAGGTAGATGCGTCACTTTGTAAACCCCTGCGCCACATTATACCTGCGTCAGGTATAATGTATGCAAGGGGGGCGTATTGACGCAAGGAAGGGTCGTAGAAGTGACGCAGTGAAATCTATGAGATTTCACTGCGTTACTTTTAGGACGCCATTGCGTCAAAATCTTGCGCCTGCCTCACAGCAGGCGTAAGACTGACGCATGCCCTTTCACATGGGGCTTGCCCCATGTGAAAGAGAGCATTGCTGGAGTTGCGTCACTTTTGTGACACACTCCAGCAATGCGTCACTTTTGCGCATACAGATACGTCAGAAATACTGACGTATCTGTAACTCCTTGCGACATGATGCGTCATATATTAAATATGACGCATCATTGGTGTCGCAAGGAGTGCGCAGTGAAAAGTGACGCATCGCTGTTTTCACGCAGCGATGCGTCACTTTTCATAAATGAGGCCCTAGGATGCTTTCGCACTTCACACACCTGTTCCACCTGCCTTCGTACCTCCCTTTGATTTTGGGCCACAGGCTACTGTTGATGTCCCACTCTGAGATCCGTTTCAGACACTCTGAGTAGTTTTCCCCTGTTCCCCGGTTCTTTTCTTCTAGGAAATTAATCTCTCACAGCTGATCCTAAGAGCTCCTCCTGCGGACTCACCCCAGTTTTGTAACACAAACTGCATAAAGCAAGCGATATGGACTATAGTATAATCAAACATCCACGTCGTAAGTCTTGTAGATCTTCTATAACCACCTATGTGTGCACCAGGGTTCTTCCAGGCTCCAATAATACCAGGAAGTTTCCTATTAAAGGCACACTTGACCTGCAACAACCCAGGCCTCAGCTGCATAACCCGGCACAGGAGCAAGTCAATGGGACAAAAACAGAAGCTCCCCACCCCAGCAGCAGGGGCCTACTCAAATTTCAGAGCCGGTGGCAAGAGCTCCATGAAGTATAAACATTGGGACAGGGCCTTGTGTGTCACTTAAGTAAGGTCCAGACATGGGTCCTGCCAGCAGCATACTATCCCTGGGGCACAACGCATGAAATGCACTCACCTGTTCCATGCGGCCCGGGGTGTTTGAAGGCCGGCACTTCAAGAGCCTCATGTGGAAAACCTGGTGCTTCAAAGACCACGCCGGCCCTCCCAAGAGCTCTAGAGGGAATGGCAGGGATCAGTTGTATTTTCTGGGAACTTTTAACAAGATGTACAAGAATTTATTATATCTGAAAGAAACACATTAGTGATAGATTCCTTACATTAGAATATTCCAGAGGTGTAAGACTGGATCTGGAAAGTTTTTGTCAGCAATACCTCTGCGTGTCGGAAGGTGGCGTTGGTCGGCTCCGTGTCCGTCCTCTGCATCATGGTCACCAGAGTGAGGTAGTGGCAGCTACTTAGACGCTGCCCTAGCGCGCTGACATCAGTTCTTTCTTTTTCTGCGCCAGCCAGTGCAGATCCGGGAAGAGCGGTACCTCCTGTCACTTTTTGATTGACTTTTTCCTGCCCAGAGCTTCTCTCCAGCAAGATGTTACAGCTCTCTTGGCCAAGGGAACCATCGAGTGTGTTCCTATCCCAGAAGTACGTTGTGGTTGTTACTCCCACTACTTTCTGGTTCCAAAGAAGGACAAGGGCATGCGTCCTATCTTGGATCTCAGGAACGTCAACCGCTTCCTCCGGAAGTAGAAGTTCAAGATCTTGACTCTTGCTCAGGTCTTGTCTACTGTCGACCCGCAAGACTGGATGGTAGCATTGGACGGTTATTTTCACATCCCCGTTCTGCCGGCCCACCGGCGTTACCTGGGGTTCACGGTAGGCCATGAGCATTTTCAATTTACCGTGCTCCCCTTTAGCCTTACCAGCGCCCCTCGGGGGTTCACGAAAGTGATGGCGGTGGTCGCAGCTCATCTGCGCCGATCAGGGATTTCAGTCCTACCCTATCTCAACGATTGGTTGTTGAAGGCGGGCTCGCCCTTAGCAGTGGTCTCCCACCTCCAGATTACGGCAGACCTCCTGCATTCGCTGGGGTTCTCAATCCATGTGCCAAAGTCACACCTGATTCCCTCTCAGAAGCTCCTCTTCATCTAAGCAGTCTGGACACGACGCAGTTTCGGGACTATTCTCCCGAACAGATGGTCCGGAATATTTGGGCTATGATTTTTATCTTTCAGCCACTATCCCGGGTTCCGGTCAAAATGACTGAGACTACTGGGCCTCGTGGCCTCCTGCATCCTGATTGCGGTCATGCCAGGTGGCATATGCAGGCTTTGCAGTGGGACCTGAAGTTCCAGTGGGCGCAGCATCAGGGGAATCTGTTCGATTGCATCCAGATCTCGGAGGGCACTGCTCTACAACTGCAGTGGTGGCTCACAAACCAGGATTGGGTCAACGGCAGATCCCTCTCCATTCCCCAACCAGACCACACAGTGGTGACGGATGTGTCCCTTCTGGATTGGGGCGGCTAAAGGGGAAAGGCGGAGATCAGAGGCTTCTGGGCTCCGGTGGAGTCCGGACTCCACATCAACATTTTGGAGCTTCGGGTGATTCTTCTTGCACTAAAAGCATTCCTTAACTCTGTCTGGGGAAGAGTAGTGCAGGTGTTCACCGACAACACCACCGCCATGTGGTACTGCAACAAACAAGGTGGGGTGTGGTCGTGGATCCTATGTCAGGAGGCTCTCCGTCTCTGGACATAGCTGGTACATCAGGGCATATCCCTGGTGGTTCAACACCTGGCAGGTTCCCTGAACGACAGTGCGGACTAACTCAGCCGCAGGTGTATGATGGATCACGAATGGCGTCTTCACTCGGAGGTGGTGCTAGGTATCTTTCAGTGCTGGGTAGAGCCTTGGTTAGATTTGTTCACCACCGAACAGAACACAAAATGTCAGCAATTCTGCACGTTGGAATTTCCAAAGCGACACTTGCTAGGCAATGCTTTTAGTCGCGAGTGGAGTTGTGGGCTGTTGAATGCCTTTCCGCCTCTACCACTTCTGACGAGAGTGGTGAAGATCGGGTGCAACCGGACCCAAATCATTCTTGTGGCTCCGTATTGGGCACGAAGAGTCTGGTTTCCCAAGCTGCTCAACATGGCCATCGATCCTCCGATCCGACAGCCTCTTCAGGAGGATCTTCTGTTGCAGCAGAAGGGGACGGCTCTCCACCTGAACCTGTCCAGCCTCCACCTCCTTGCGTGGAGATTGAGCAGCCGCAGTTGACGTCATTTGACCTGCCTCCTGAAGTCTGTGATGTAATCTTGGCAGCCAGGCGTCCCTCCACTAAGACAGTATACGCCTGTTGGTGGAACAAATTTGTGGCAAGGTGCACAGCACAGACTGTGGATCCCCTCTCGGCCTTTCTTTCTGAGGTTCTCTTGTTCCTCCTTTCTTTGGCCTAGCAGGGCTCTGCTCTGGGACTAGCAGGACTATCTCTGGGCCATCTCTGCCTTTCTTCAGCTTTCAGATCAGCCTTCTCTTTCAAGTCCCCAATTGTAAATAGATTTCTGAAAGGCATAACTCACCTCTTTCCTTCTATTCCTTTTATGCCTCAGTGGGACTTGAATCTTATTTTAACCTACTTAATGTGTGCTCCCTTTGAGCTGCTTCACAACTGTACCTTGAGGCTTCTTATGCTCGAGACGGCTTTCCTGGTGGCCATCACCTCTGCAAGGAGAGTGAGTTAGCTCCAGGCTTTTTCTTCTAAGCCTCCTTTCTTATCGGTCCATCCGGACAAAGTGGTCCTTAGGACTTGTCCATCCTTCCTGCCTTTCACATTGGGCAGACCATCACTTTGCCCACCTTCTTTCCGCCTCCGCATCCCTCGAAAGTGGAGGAGAGGCTCCACCGTCTGAACCCAAATTGGGCGCTTTCCTTTTATCTGGATCGCACCTAACAGTTCTGGGTGCATGACCAGCTCTTTGTTGGGTACATGCGTGCAAAGAAAGGTTGGGCCGTACACAAACAAACTATCTCCTGATGGGTCGTTTTGTGTATTAAGGCCTGTTATTCTCTGGCAAAGAAAGAGCCTCCAGTGGGGCTGCACGCCCATTCTACCTGGGAGGCTGCAGCAACTACTGCTCTAGGAAGAGGCGTTCCTCTCAATGACATACGTCAAGCAGCTACGTGGGCCTCGCTGCACACATTTACCAAACACTACTGTCTTGACAGTCAGGTCCGGAGAGACAGCTTCTTTGCCAGTTCTGTTCTCCAGGACTTCCTGATGTAAGATTAGTTCACAGACCCACCTCTGGGGTTGGTATTGCTGAGGTATCTATTCTAAGGTAAGGAATCTATAACTAACGTGTTTCTTTCAGATGAACAAGTTACTTAACTTCGGTAACGATCTGTCTGTAAGAAGCGTTAGTTATATATTGCGTACAGCCCCACCCATCCTCCACGTTCGGCAAACTGATTTCTAGGGTAAATGAATTCGCCTTTCAGGGCCCTAGTATTCATGCACCAATAGTCAGTGTCTTGCATGGCTCTGCGTTTCTGGCACGGAAAGTCGCATACAGAATTGACGTCCACGCACGAGGGTGGCATCTAAGTAGCTGCCGTGATGTCATCCCGCCACCGACGACGGACGCGGAGCCGACCAATGCCACCTTCCGACGTGCAGAGGTACTGCTGACGAAAACTTTACGGATCCAGCTGACGCCTGGGGAATATTCTAAAGTAAGGAATCTATAACTAACTAATTGTTCTTACAGCTATATTGTTACCGAATGTAAGTAAATTGTTTATCCTTGAACATTTGGAACAAGAAGAAGTTTATATTGAAGAGTTATTTGGTCTTGGTTACAAATGGGATCCTGATTATGTGGAATGCTCTTTTACATCTAATAACTAACACACATTCTGAAAGATTTATCTATTTACCATTACCAGAATCAAAATGGTGTCATTTTAAAAATGCTTACCAAAATAAGACTTGTCCAAATTGTAGATATGATTGTACGTCTGCGTTGCAGATACAGAAAAGTGGCAATTACATTATATTGATGCTTCAACAATACCGAGCAGAATGATCAAAAATAGAAACTGAAATTTCAAACTTTAAAGCACGACAAATGTAGGTGTCTGGAAGAACATACACAACACTGGCTATCCTCTTTTATGAAGGACTTTGTGTAACTTCTGGACACTATGCTGTGTACTTAAAAACTAAAACTGGATGAACGGAATGCAACAATACTAAGCTCACAATTAAACAAAAACTGCCTTTCAGACTTCCAAATACGTACCTCTTCTTACTTCAACCAAAGTTCTAAGAAGGTTTACTGTTGAAAATGTGTTATGTAGTGCTTGTTCTTTGTTGATCATTTCTATTTAACGTATCATTCACCCTATTAGTTTAGTTTTTTTTGCGGGACCGCTACCTAAAAAAGTCAGACAGTTCCGCCACATCTGGCATGGCAGGCAAAAGGCATGGGAGGTGAGTGGTGATTGCCAACCCCCCCAGTAGAACAGAATGACCATCTTTGTTAGACAGGCCACCATGTCACAGCAACTACTGCTCTAGGAAAAGGCGTTCCTCTCAATGACATCCGTCAAGCAGCTACGTAGGCCTCGCTGCACACATTTACCAAACAATACTGTCTTGACAGTCCGGTCCGGAGAGATGACTTCTTTGGCTGTTCTGTTCTCCAGGACTTCCTGGTGTGAGATTAGTTCACAGACCCACCTCCGGGGTTGGTATTGGTGGGGTATCTATTCTAAGGTAAGGAATCTATAACTTACGTGTTTCTTTCAGATGAACAAGTTACTTACCTTCGGTAAGAAACATTAGTTAGTTATAGATTGCCCAGCCAGTGGTGGCTCCATGAGTGTAAACTAGGTGCATCTCCTAACTGTAGAGTGAGCTTGACAGGGAAGCAGCAATGCCAGCTTGCATTGTTGCTCCCATTGGGTCAAAACTCTAAATAAGGCCTCGAGTCTACAGAGGAGACTGGAGCTGTAGGGGATAACATTCTGCAGGGAAGAGACAGCAAGGGCCTGCATGGAGGCTACATGGGAGTGTTCAGACAGGAATGGACGCTGCTTGGTTTCCGAGTGCTATCCCTGCCCCTAGTGCCCGATTGCATGTGGAACTGGTATCCTGAATTTTCATTAGGGTCGTGCTAACCTAGTGTGAGTGCAGAGACCTAGGCTTATCCTTTCATATGCAGGTCCTGGGCCTGTCCTTTGACTTGGAGGTCTCACCAAGCGTACCTTCATAGAAGACAACTGACTACTGTCCTTGTTATAGGTGCATCCCATATAGTGGTGTTGGCGCAGCCTCAGGTGTTTTGATAGTAGTATGACCATACCTGATGATGGGTGATGCCCCGAAACCGGTCCTAGGATATTTCTTTTCGGTCCAGGGAGGACCTAGCTTGGCAGTTCAGGCTGAACTGTTCCCACAAGGAACAGGGTCAAGACTGATTTGCATATGGCTGGGTCCAAACTGGGGGGGGGGGGTGTGGTGAGCAAAAGAATGATGGCTTAAACCCAGATCCTGGTGACTGGGGTGAATGTTTTCTTTGTCCAGCATTCCGTCCATCAATTGTTTCTTTTGTATATGTTGCCCTAAGTGGGAAGGGTATGCCCAGATGTGGGTCCCGTGCTCACTACACCACTGGATTCAAGCTAGCCTGGCTGATGATGGGTGATGCCCTGAAGCTGGTCCTTGGATGCTGGTTTCTTGTCCAGGGTGGACCTACCTACCTAGCTAAAGTCAAAGTCAAAGTCAAATAATTTATATAGCGCGCTACATACCCAGAGGGTCTCAAGGCGCTTGAAGAAGGGTGGGGAATTACTTGTCGAATATCCAGGTTTTAAGTTGCTTTCTGAATGCTAGGTGGTTTTGAGTGAGGCGAAGGTGAATAGGGAGTGAGTTCCAGGTTTTAGCTGCAAGGTAGGAGAAGGATCTTCCTCCCATGGTGGTTTTGTTGATGCGAGGAACAGCAGCAAGGGCTTGGTTGGAAGAGCGTAGCTGGCGGGGGGGGTGTAGAAGGAGAGTCGCGCGTTGAGGCATTCGGGTCCAAGTTCGTACAGTGCTTTGTGTGCGTGGATGAGGAGGCGGAATGTTATCCTCTTATTGACAGGGAGCCAGTGGAGGTTTTTCAGGTGACCAGAAATGTGGTCTTTACGCGGGATGTCTAGTATGAGTCTGGCAGATGCGTTCTGGATGCGTTGTAGTTTTTTCTGAAGTTTTGCGGTAGTACCGGCGTATAGAGTGTTTCCGTAGTCCAGGCGGCTTGTAACCAGTGCGTGGGTGACCGTTTTTCTGGTTTCGGTGGGGATCCAGCGAAATGTTTTTTTGAGCATGCGAAGAATGTTGAAGCAAGATGATGAGACGGCGTTGACTTGTCTGGTCATCGAGAGTGAGGAGTCCAGGATGACGCCCAGGTTCCGTGCGTGGTCCGTTGGGATGGGTGCTTTTCCAAGGGCCGCTGGCCACCAAGAGTCGTCCCAGGCGGAGGGGGAGGTACCTAAGATAAGGATTTCTGTTTTGTCTGAATTCAGTTTTAGACGGCTGTGCTTCATCCACTCTGCTACTTCTTTCATTCCTTCATGTAGGTTGGTTTTGGCGGTGTAGGGTCTTTGGTGAGTGAGAGGATCAGTTGAGTGTCATCAGCGTAGGAGATGATATTGAGGTTGTGTTGGCGTGCGATGGTCGCGAGGGGGCTCATATATACGTTGAAGAGGGTGGGGCTGAGTGAAGATCCTTGTGGCACGCCGCAAATGACTTCAGTGGCCTCTGACTTGAACGGTGGGAGGCGGACTCTCTGAGTTCTTCCGGCCAGGAACGAGGTGATCCATTCAAGTGCTTTTCCTTGGATTCCGATGTTTCTGAGGCGTTGTATCAGGGTGCTATGACAGACTGTGTCGAAGGCTGCAGAGAGGTCGAGGAGGATGAGGGCGACTGTGTCTCCATTGTCCAGTAGAGTTCGAATATCGTCTGTTGCTGCGATGAGTGCGGTCTCAGTGCTGTGTTTGGCTCGGAAGCCGGACTGTGAGGAGTTGAGGGATTTGTTGGTTTCGAGGAAGGCGGCGAGCTGATTGTTGACTGCTTTCTCGATGACTTTGGCCAGGAATGGAAGGAGCGAGATGGGCGGTAGTTTTTGAGTTCGGTGGGATCAGCTGTGGGTTTTTTCAGAAGGGCGCTGAGTTCGGCGTGTTTCCAGCTTTCCGGGAAGGTGGCGGTGTTTAGGGAGCAGTTGATGACGTCTCAGAGGTGTGGTGCTATGATGGAGTCTGCTTTGTTGAAGATGTGGTGAGGGCATGGGTCAGTGAGGGATCCTGAGTGGATGGAGTTCATCAGGCGGATGGTGTCCTCCGTGGAAATTGGGTTCCAGTCATTAAGGATGTTCAAGGGGGGTGAAGGTTCGGCAAACGGTTGGGAGGGTTGGTCTCCGGTTTGGTTGTCGAAGCAGTTGTGGATGTCTGCGATTTTGTCGTGAAAGAACGAAGCTAAGGAGTCGCAAAGGGTTTGAGAGGGAGTGATGTCGTTGGAGTTGGCAGTGGGGTTGGTAAATTCTTTGACGATGCTGAATAATTCCTTGCTGTTGTGGGCGTTGTTGTCAAGTCTGTCTTTGAATGCGGCTTTCTTGGCTGTCCGGATCAGTTGGTGGTGTAAACGGGTGACGTTTTTGAAGGCGTCCCTGGTGCTGTTGTTTGGGTCTTTTTTCCAAGCCTTCTCAAGGGAGCGACAGAGTTTCTTGGATTTCTTAAGATCATCGTTGAACCAAGGGGCGTTTTTGCTGCCTAGTTTGATTTGACGATTTTTCAAAGGTGCTAGGTTGTCGGCGCTGATGGTTAGCCATTGAGTGAGGTTAATGGCTGCTTGGTTGGGGTTCGATGAGTGGGCAGGGGGGTTTTGAAGAAGCGATGAGGAGATCTGGTCGATGGTGATTTTGTTCCAGTTTCTTCGCAGAGTAGGTTGAGGATGGTTGTGTTTTTTTTGTAGACAAAGTGAACGCAGCTGTGGTCCGTCCAGTGGAGAGTTGTGGTGTGACTGAAGGAGATATGTTTGCTGGAGGTGAAGATAGGGTCGAGTGTGTGTCCTGCATAGTGGGTGGGGGTGTTAACTAGTTGTTTGAGTCCGAGGTTGGCGAGATTGTCCAGAAGAGTGGTAGTGTAGTTGTCGTTGTTCTTTTCCAGATGATAGTTGAGGTCTCCTAGTAGAATGTAATCTTCGGAGGGGAGGGCGTGAGGGGTGATGAAGTCAGTGATGTCTTCACTGAATTGTGATCGGGGTCCTGGCGGCCTGTAGAGGAGGGTGCATCTGAGTGTGGTCTTGGGGTCGGTGTGGATCTGGAAGTGGAGGTGTTCGGCGCTAGCGAGGTTGACGTCTGAGCTGGTTGAAATGCGGATGGAATTCTTATGGACGATGGCGATGCCTCCTCCTGTTTGGTTGGTGCGGTCTTTTCGGATAATCTTGTAGCCTTCCGGGATGGCTGTGGTGATGTCTGGAGCTGATGAGGCGTTCATCCAGGTTTCTGTTAGGAAGGCGACGTCTGGAGAGATGGTGTCTAGTGGATTCCAAAGGTCGATGGCATGTCTATGGACCGAGCGGGTGTTAAGCAGGATGCATTTAAGGTGGTTGGTGTCGGATCTCTGTTTGGTGTTTGTGGATGTGGAGTTGGTCTTGGCGCCATCAAACTTGCAAGAGTTGCATGTGAAGGGTCCATGGGTATGTCCAGGTGCGGCTTGGGCGCAATTGGGGAGACGGCCGGGGTTTAATGCTAAGAGGGTGGAGGCGTCGTATGTAATGCGAGTGGGCTGGGCATTGCGGGGACCAAGGGGTCTGGCGCTGGGCGCGGGCCAGGCGCGGACGGGCGTAGACGGGCTTACCTTTGGCGCACCTTCGGCGCGGCCGTAGCGCGTGGACGCTGCGCGTTGGGACATCAGTCATAAGTGGAAGGAGGAGGGGGGCGGAGCGTGGGAGGGGCAGCTGGGAGGCGGTAGCGGGGAGGATAGGCGGGCCAAGGGGATACACAAACAACCAAAATGGCGAATAGAAAGTGAAACAGTAACAGAGTCCGATCCTACAAAGCCCAAAACGATAAAGTGACCAAGTGATGCACACAGTTAAAGCAGCACGATTACACAGTATGTAAATAGCGGCGGCAGCTACACACAGCAAAGTTGCAATATTATGTAAAATGCACGGCGAGGTTCGGCGCTATAAACTAATCAAAGCGCTATGTTAAAAATGCCTACGATACCACTGCGACAGTTCAAGGCGCTTCTGCACGAGGATCGCAGTCAGCTTTAATGGCCAGGGAGCGTGTGGGGATTGACCGCTATGGATGGGATCCAGCTAGCTTGACAGTTCGGGCTAGACTGTTCCCACAAGGAACAGGGTCAAGACTGATTTGCCTATGGCTGGGTCCAAACTGGGGTGGTGTGGTGAGCAAAAGAATGATGGCTTAAACCCGGATCCTTGTGACTGTTGGTGAATGTTTGCATTGTCCAGCATTCCGTCCATCAATTGTTTCTTTTGCAAGTGTATGTGGCATGGCTATGTAGAGATGCATTCTTTTATTGCAGGCATTGGGACTGGCTTGATGGAGAAATGCCCACAATGTATCTTGACACCCTCAGGAACTCTACATTTCTTAGCTACTGGGTTGTTTCAAAGATCTTCACATGGGTTGGGATGGCCTGGAAGTGGCACATTACAGAAATAAGTTCCCGCTTCCACTCGCAATCCATGTCGAAGAGGACCTCAGGTGGGAAACAGAATCTGACGGTTACATCGTGACTGAACATCCCACGCATGGTAAACCTTTGCCTGAAAAAACTCTCACTTCACCTCCTCAAATTATTAATTTGCATGACAAGGGGCAAGCCCACTAACACATTCAGCGACATGTTGAAAGGTCTGAAAGGGTTAATCTGACTATAATTGGCTCTTGAGCTAATGACGTTCTGGTGGGGCTGGGTGGTGAGGGACGGGGTGATGGGGTGGAAAGCACATTCACAGTGTTTGGTATGATGTTGGAAATGCGAGTCTTTGACTTGTGACTAACATTCAGGTTTTAACATATGGAAGACAAACCGGACAGAAACGTCATTATTATATTTGCAACTGAAGAAGAGATATTGTAACAAACTTTCTTTTATTTTTCTGGTAGCCACTTGTAGGGCAATATGATGATGTAATTGGTAATGTGTATTGATGGTTATTTCTACACTGTGTTAGGGAGGTGGGTGTTGCATCTCAACTCTTGTCCCCTTACATTTGAACTATAGCTGTTGGTTTTTGTCCTCCGAGTTGTGTGTCCCTCACTCATTAGGTACTCCAATGTTTAGTTACACTCACACATGCTTGATACTGAAATGTTTTTCCTTACATTTGGCACTAATGTTTGTTGTACTACAACATGCAGTATATATATACCATGGTGCTAATTCTGTCCATGTGTGTAGAGGCCTGTACCTCTGTCTGCTTTATTATTTGATTGTGGTGTGGTCCACTGTGAGAGGAGAGATTCCTGTCAGAGAAAGGAAGCTCAACGGAAGTAAAGATACTACTAGTAAGTCTCTTTGTGAGTGCCGGACTTAGACTTCGGGTCTTAACTTAGACTTCGGGTCTTAACTTAGACTTCGGGTCTTAACTTAGACTTCGGGTCTTAACTTAGACTTCGGATCTTAACTTAGACTTCGGGTCTTAATTTAGACTTCAGGTCTTAATTTAGACTTCAGGTCTTAACTTAGACTTCACGTCTTAACTTAGACTTCAGATCTTAACTTAGACTTCTGGTCTTAACTTAGACTTCGGGTCTTAACTTAGACTTCGGGTCTTAACTTTGACTTCGGGTCTTAACTTAGACTTCGGATCTTAACTTAGACTTCGGATCTTAACTTAGACTTCGGGTCTTAAATTAGACTTCAGGTCTTAATTTAGACTTCAGGTCTTAACTTAGACTTCAGATCTTAACTTTGACTTATTATTATTAATTGTGTTTTGTTAAGCGCAAACAACCCGGAGGCCTCGTAGCGCTGTGTATAGTCAGACTAGAGAAAGATGAGCAGGTTTAGATAAAAAGCAGGTTTTATTTAGATGAAAAGGAAAGTTTTCAATTCCTTCCGAAATTTCAGAAGGTTGGGTTCACTGCGGAGGGTAGTGGGCAGGGAATTCCAGGCTTTTGCGGCATTCCAGGAAAAGGAGCGCCCGCCCCATCTGGTGCGTCTGATTTTATTGACGGTGGCCAGTAATGCTGTGCTAGATCGCAAAGCTCTATGGGGGAGGTAGGGAGTTGCTAAGGAACAGATCATCGTTGGTGCAGTCTTCCTCATGGCCTTGTGCATAATGCACATAGATTTGAACAGTACTCTGGCCTTAACGGGAAGCCAGTGCAGTTTCCTCAAAGCCGCTGTTCCTGATTCCCGCTGATTGAGGCCCAATAAAAGGCGGGCTGCAGCGTTTTGGGTCACCTGAATCTTCCTTATTGTGGAGGCAGGAGCCCCTAGATATAAGGAATTCCCATAGTCCAGACGGGACAAGATAATGGCTTGCACCATTATTCTACGAGCTTGAAAGGGGAGGAGTGGCAGCACTTTCCTAAGCATGCGCATAAGGCCAAAACAGGTGGCAGACAGAATGGTTGCTTGCTGAATGAAGCTTAGGTTTGCGTCTAGCCAAATGCCCAAACTTTTTATATAGGGCTTTGGTTGGGGCGGAGGGCCCATGCATGGGGGCCAATCCATCAGAGGGCTAGGAATAGTTGGATTGCCTAAAATCATGAGCTCTGTTTTCTCGCCATTTAGTTTCAAATGCGAGGCAGCCATCCACTGGGCAACTGCTACCAAGCAGTTGCTAAGATTCGAGAGGGAGGGATCGGATTGGTTCATGGAAACAACTAATTGTGTATCATCGGCATAGGTCACTATGTCTAGGCCGAATGAGTGCACTATGTCAGCAAGAGGTTGCATATAAATATTAAAAAGGGTAGGGCTCAGGGCAGAGCCCTGGGGCACGCCTTGATCCAGGGGCCAGATTTTTGAGTGGGTAGTGCCCTCTACAACCTCAAAGGAGCGGTTCTCCAAAAAAGACTGAAGCCAGTGTATTGGCCTTCCCTGAAATTCCTATTTGGCAAAGGCGGTGAAGGAGGATGCTGGTGTTGACAGTGTCGAAGGCGGCACTAAGGTCAAGCAACATAATTGCTGTGGTGCCGCCTTGGTCCATCTGTTTCCTGGCCAGCTCAGTTACCGCCAAAAGGGCCGCCTCAGTTCCCAACTTGGGACGGAAACCTGCTTGGGAGTCATGAAACAAATGATTATTTTCTAGAAATTGAGTAATGGAGGCATTAATGTGTTTCTCTAATAGTTTGGTGACCCATGGAAGTAGTGAAATAGGTCGATAATTGGCCATATTTCCAGGGTCCAAGGTTGGTTTTTTCAGTAGTGCTCTGACTTGAGCACATTTCCAAGCAGTAGGCACTGAACCTGTAGTAATGGAGGTGTTTAAAATATTAAGGATAACAGGTTTAATGGTATCCTTAATCTTTACTAGTTGACAAGGGGGGGCAGGATCAGTGGGAGATCCAGATTTAATTTTCCGAATGAGGGCATCAAGGGAGTCATCTTTTAGCAAAGGGAACTCATCCAATTTGTGGATCAAGGTGTGTGGTGGGAAAGTTCCTTTGTCCTGGACCAAATTAGGTGGGTCAAAAGCAGAAGCAATGTTCTGTATTTTCGTATGAAAATATTCAGCCTGACTATCACAGCGAATCTGAGCTTTGCTGGGGTCACTGGGAGTCGGGGGGTGTCGATAAGAAATTTTGCTATCTGAAAAATGTCTCTAGGTGAATTAGAGGCAGTGGTAATTTTTTCTTCGAAATACGAAGTTTTAGTACATCTGATTTCTGTTTTGTATTTTTTGATAGCTTCATGATGGATAGTTTTATCTATATTGCTACGAGAGTCCCTCCAATTTCTTTCAAGCTTCCTACACACTCTTTTTAATTCTTTGAGTTGGGGAGTGTACCATGGTGAATCCCTTGATTTGGTCTTTTCTTTAAGGGTTTTTATGGGTGCGATATCGTCCAGGGCTGTGCGCATCCAGTTGATATAGTTGTCATACTGCGACGCAGGGTCTGTCTCAGTTTGGGAAGGAGCGGAAGAAAGAGAATTAATCCATTGATCCGTGGAGATTTTTGTCCAGTCTGTCCCTTGTAAGATGATGCGATGGGGAGCCTGTGGTGGTGTAGCTGCCAGCCACTGTATAGGTATCAGGTAGTGGTCCCTCCATGTGAGGGGCAGGGGGATCCCCACCTCCAGTCTGTGGTCATTACTGAAAACCCCATCTAGAAGATGGCCTTTTTCGTGTGTGGGTTCAAAGCCCTTCTGTGTAATCTGGAGAGCCGCCAGATTATCTAGGAGCGATTTGGCCGTTAGGTTGTTAGGGTCATCTAGATGGATATTGATGTCTCCTAATAAGGAAAAGTAGGGTCTACTGACCACTGACTCTGCAATTTTAGATTGGAGCGAGTCCAGAAACTCTCCCATTTGGTTGGGGGGGCGATAGACAAGGACGCCAGAGAATGAGGATATAGGTGAAAAATCCAAGGTGAAATACATACTCTCACAGTTGGATATTGTGGCCGGGCTGGTCCTACAGTGATAATGGTTTTTAAAGAGTATGCCCAAGCCTCCTCCTCTACCCTCCGGTCTGTCCACCCTCTGAAGTATATATCCCAGTTGCATAAGGGAAGTAATATCCGGGTCAGACGCATCTTTAAGCCACGTCTCTGTCAAGAATATTGCGTCAGGGCTGGTTTCTTCTAAGAGAAGTGACATTTGAACTGCATGTTTAGTCAATGAACGGCAGTTTAGGAGAAACATTTTATAAGATTTGGCAGTATGCGATTTGCCCTCATGGCTGGTAAATAGGAACTTACAATGGGAACATGTACCAGTAGTGGTACTAGGATGAACTGAGTGCCGACAGATATCTTCCATAGGTGGCATTAGATTTTTTAATAAGATGGAATCATACCGTATAGGCGTGCTGCCTTCTGTTCCACATTGATCAGGGGGAGAGGCCCCTGGTCCCGTCCGGTCGCGGACGGGCGGGTCTGATGTTTTTATCCACTGTGAGGGGAGGGAGGAGGGTGGGAGAAGCGATCATCTAGATCGCCAGCCTTCCCCTACCCAAGATGGCGACTAAAGTCAAGTCAGTGCCTAGCGCCTGATAACAGCGGCGCTCTGTCAGCTAGGCAGGTGAGGGAGCAGCCTTGGGCGACGCGAGTCTCGCACCAAGGTAGGGGCTAAATTAAAACTGTCTATTAAAATATTTACAGTCTTTAAGAACACGTTATTATTATTCAATAACAAGCAGAGAGTCACTCAAAAAAAGAGCAAGAGCGCTAAAGAGCCCCCGGCTTCCGCCTCAGGGGTGAAGGTGAAGTATGACTAGTACCACGAGGGAGCGGAGATGCACCCTTTTGTATCCTGGGAGGGCGGGAGAAGCGATCATCTAGACCGCCAGCCTTCCCCTACCCAAGATGGCGACTAAAGTCAAGTCAGTGCCTAGCGCCTGATAACAGCGGCTCGGGTCTTAACCTAGACCTCAGGTCTTAATTTAGACTTCAGGTCTTAACTTAGACTTCAGGTCTTAACTTAGACTTCAGGTCTTAACTTAGACTTCGGGTCTTAACTTAGACTTCAGGTCTTAACTTAGACTTCGGGTCTTAACTTAGACTTCGGGTCTTAACTTAGACTTCAGATCTTAACTTAGACTTCAGATCTTAACTTAGACTTCGGGTCTTAATTTAGACTTCGGGTCTTAACTTAGACTTCGGGTCTTAACTTAGACTTCAGGTCTTAACTTAGACTTGGGGTCTTAACTTAGACTTTGGGTCTAAGTTTACCTTGGTGAATCGGCGCTAAAGTGTTGTCAGTTGTGGATGGTGTCACACTTGACCATGGTCTAGTTGGCTAATGTCAATATGGTAATTTTCAAGCAGCTGTTTATGTAAACTCGTAAACTCACCAGCCTCACAACTTTTGTTTAACAATAGACACACTGTTCATTACTGTTGCCTTGTAAATGTGTATAAATTCTTATCCCAGAGCCCCCTGAAACAGCCAAAAGGTGACACCTTGACACTGCATGAAACACTCTGACCACAAAAGTATGACACTGCAAAATGGCACAGTGAAGGATATTCAGTACAGAAGGTCTCACCGCTTTCTGGTTTCCCCAGGTCAGGTGTAGGTTGCTCATTTTTTTCCCTTTGGATTTGAGCACTTGTAGCATTTCATTTATAGAGAGCAGGAAAACTACAAGTGCCAGAATGCAAAGTAAAACCAATGAATTAATGAGGTACTCCTGCCAGACACATGCCTGCTTGAAAGCTTTGGGTTTGAAGCCCCGATAAGACATTTTGATCCTCCAAATAGTGGGGTGTTCTCCTGAAGGTTTTTTAATGAATCAACACGTGCACTTCAGGAGGTGGACTGCAGGTAGCTGTACAAAAGGGGGTGGTGATGGACGGAGCATCTGAATCAATCAAACACTCACACCCAGTCAAAAGATCTGAGTTTAATCCACCAAGCTTCCGAGGACCGGTTTCTGCCACTGGATTCAAGAAAGCCGGGCTGAAGATGGCTGGAATGCCAGAAACCGGTCCTCGAAAGCTTATTTCCGGTCCAGGGAAGACAAGGCTTGGCAGTTCGGGCTGGACTGTTCCCATGAGGCACAGGGTCAGACGGATTTGCATATAGCCATGTCTGAACTGGGGTGGCAGAGCCGGGCTGAAGACGGCTGGAATGCCAGAAACCGGTCCAGGGAAGACATGGCTTGGCAGTTCGGGCTGGACAGTTCCCATGAGGCACAGGGTCAGACGGATTTGCATATAGCCATGTCTGAACTGGGGTGGCAGAGTGGGCTAAAGAACGGTGATGGATTAAACCCAGATCTTTTGACTGGGTGTGAGTGTTTGATTGATTCAGATGCTCCGTCCATCACCACCCCCTTTTGTACCGCTTTGGCCGCCATAAGTGTGGCAGGGTATGCTCAGACGTGAGTCCCTTGCTCACTTTGCCACTGGATTCAAGCAAGCCGGGCTGAAGACGGCTGGAATGCCAGAAACCGGTCCTAGGAAGCTTGTTTCGGGGTCAGGGAAGGCATGGCTTGGCAGTTCGGGCTGGACTGTTCCCATGAGGCACAGGGTCAGACTGATTTGCATATAGCCATGTCTGAACTGGGGTGGCAGAGCCGGGCTGAAGACGGCTGGAATGCCAGAAACCGGTCCAGGGAAGACATGGATTGGCAGTTCGGGCTGGACAGTTCCCATGAGGCACAGGGTCAGACGGATTTGCATATAGCCATGTCTGAACTGGGGTGGCAGAGTGGGCTAAAGAACGGTGATGGATTAAACCCAGATCTTTTGACTGGGTGTGAGTGTTTGATTGATTCAGATGCTCCGTCCATCACCACCCCCTTTTGTACCGCTTTGGCCGCCATAAGTGTGGCAGGGTATGCTCAGACGTGAGTCCCTTGCTCACTTTGCCACTGGATTCAAGCAAGCCGGGCTGAAGACGGCTGGAATGCCAGAAACCGGTCCTCGGAAGCTTGTTTCGGGGTCAGGGAAGGCATGGCTTGGCAGTTCGGGCTGGACTGTTCCCATGAGGCACAGGGTCAGACTGATTTGCATATAGCCATGTCTGAACTGGGGTGGCAGAGTGGGCTAAAGAACGGTGATGGATTAAACCCAGATCTTTTGACTGGGTGTGAGTGTTTGATTGATTCAGATGCTCCGTCCATCACCACCCCCTTTTGTACCGGTTTGGCCGCCATAAGTGTGGCAGGGTATGCTCAGACGTGAGTCCCTTGCTCCCTTTGCCACTGGATTCAAGCAAGCCGGGCTGAAGACGGCTGTAATGCCAGAAACCGGTCCTTGGAAGCTTGTTTCTTGTCCAGGGAAGGCATGGCTTGGCAGTACGGGCAGGACTGTTCCCATGAGGCACAGGGTCAGTCTGATTTGCATATGGCCATGTCTGAACTGGGGTGGCAGAGTGGGCTAAAGAACGGTGATGGATTAAACCCAGATCTTTTGACTGGGTGTGAGTGTTTGATTGGTTCAGATGCTCCGTCCATTACCACCCCCTTTTGTACCGCTTTTGGCCGCCATAAGTGTGGCAGGGTATGCTCAGACGTGAGTCCTTTGCTCACTTTGCCACTGGATTCAAGCAAGCCCGGCTGAAGACGGCTGGAATGCCAGAAACCGGTCCTAGGAAGCTTGTTTCGGGGCCAGGGAAGGCATGACTTGGCAGTTCGGGCTGGACTGTTCCCATGAGGCACAGGGTCAGACGGATTTGCATATGGCCATGTCTGAACTGGGGTGGCAGAGTGGGCTAAAGAACGTTGATGGATTCAACCCAGATCTTTTGACTGGGTGTGAGTGTTTGATTGATTCAGATGCTCCGTCCATCACCTCCCCCTTTTGGACTGCTGGTAGCTGGCATCTTGTGGTGCGTAGGCTGCGTATGGCAAGTGGGAAGCAGTGCACTTTTGATTCTAGAACCCTCTGTCTTGGCACTCCATATTTTCCACTCTTTAATTGCATTCATTTTTTCCATGTTCAACTATTATTTTACTCCAATCTTGGCATGCACATGCAGGCGTCTCGCTCTTCTAGAAGCTCTACCAGCATCTGGGTTTGTGAGTGAAGGAGTTTTAACTCCTGTCCACGTTATTTACCATGACGTTTTCCTGAAATGAACCCCCTGATATTATTAAAGCAATGCTTTGCAAAATGTCGCGATCCTCAAATGTGGGCCTCTTTTCTTTTTATTTATTTCCCAGGACCTATTTTTGTTCCTAATCCGACTCTGCTGCCTTACCATCAGGGAACTGTAACAGTGCCAGTCACATGTTCACAACAGGCTTCCCCAACTAGTAGCTTGTGAGCTACTGGTAGCTCTCCTGCTATTTGTAAGTAGCTCTCCTGTGTGCAGGCCAGCCTAGTAAATTAAACGTTTTTGCTTGGTTGAAGAAATATACACATACCAAAATAGAGAATGTATATTTGATAGAAAAATGTGTTTATTTTCAGAACCCATAATCTGATATTTGGCGAAACAAGGCTGAAATTCCACATTACATATACATTTGAGTGATAAAGGATTTAGCACTGAAAATGGTACTACCTTGGCGCCAGGGCATTGCAGCGCTGGCTGTTATGGATTACCCATGTAGAGGCATTCCGTACTGCCAAATACTTTTTTGGTTGTTTTTACATTGCTGCTGGCGACCCTGCCTGATGCAGTGAGGTTATCATTCGTAGTAACCTTGCATATGGTGGACAGTCCTGTAATATTGTCTGATGTGGTCACTATTGCAACACTAATATCAGTAGCTCTGGAACAGTTTCATTGAACATAAGTAGCTCTTATTACAGAAAAGGTTGGAGACCCCTGGTCTACAGCTTCAGTGCCAGACTGCAGCGGGACGTAATGAAGGGCGAGAGAAGCTTCGAGGGTTATGTTGAGGAAGGGAGACTGAACAGGAAGAGAGACCTCAGGTGTGAGAAGTGGTGTGGGCAGAGGATTCACGAGAGGTGGGCTGTGGTCGAGACAGCAGGAGACAGTAGTTATGAGCACCCTGGGACTTATTTCCACATTCACCCACTCCAAAATACAAACAACATTCACTTAATGAAATGTAAAAGAAAAACCCTTTCATAAAAAAGCCTAAGCTATTTGCTTTGCCAGTGCTTGTGTGGTGCCATATGTTCTAAATGTTCTGTGTCGTTGAAAGTCTTTGGTGTACACTGGGAGGTGCGTTTATAGCAGCTGGGTCAAAGAGGGGCTGCTCTTCCTACAAGATCTGACTGTCAAAGGGTGAGAGATGGATGTGTCCAGGAGAGCCCCCATGAGATCTGACTGTCACAGGATAAGAGGTTACTGTGTCATGGAGAGACTGCTCCCTCCAGTGAGGTCTGACTGTCAAAGGGTGAGAGATGGATGTGTCCTAGAGAGGCCCCCATGAGGTCTGACTGTCACAGGATAAGAGAAAAGGGTGTCAGTGAGAAGATGCTCTCTCCTGTGAGGTCTGACTGTCACAAGATGAGAGAGGGATGTGTCAGAGAGACCCTGCTGAAGTCTGACAAGGAGGCTGCTGCCTCCTGTGAGGTCTGAATGTCACAGGATAAGAGGTGGATGTGCCATGGAGAGACTGCTCTCTCCTGTGAGTTCTGACTGTCACAGGATAAGAGGTGGATGTGTCAGAGAGAAACTGCTGCCTCCTGTGAGGTCTAACTATTACAGGATGAGAGGTGGATGGGTCAGGGAGAGACTGCTCCCTCCAGTGAGGTCTGACTGTCAAAGGGTGAGAGATGGATGTGTCCTAGAGAGGCCCCCATGAGGTCTGACTGTCACAGGATAAGAGAAAAGGGTTCCAGTGAGAAGCTGCTTCCTCCTGTGAGGTCTGCATGTCACAGGATAAGAGGTGGATGGGTCAGGGAGAGACTGCTCCCTCCTGTGAGGTCTGACTGTCACAGGATAAGCGGTGGATGGGTCAGGGAGAGACTGCTCCCTCCTGTGAGGTCTGACTGTCACAGGATAGGCGGTGGATGTGTCATGGAGAGACTGCTCTCTCCTGTGCTGTGAGATCTGATACTCACAAGGTAAGAGGTGGATGGGTCGGGGAGAGCATGCTACCTTCTGTGAGATCGGTCACAGGATGAGAGCTAGATGTGTCGGAGAGAGACTGCTCCCTCCTGTGAGTTCTGATTGTCACAGGATAAGAGGTAGATGTTTCAGGGAGAGTGTGTTACTCCTGAGAGGTCTGACTGTCACAGGATAAGAGGTTACTGTGTCATGGAGAGACTGCACCTCCTGTGAGGTCTGACTGTCACAAAATGAGAGATGGATGTGTCAGAGAGAGACCCCGATGAGGTCTGACAAGGAGGTTGCTGCCTCCTGTGAGGTCTGAATGTCGCAGGATAAGAGGTGGATGTGTCGGGGAGAGAGTGTTCCTCCTGAGAGGTCTGACTTTTCCAGCATCAATAGTTAAGTCCCACTATACTGTATGACTGCCACAGAGAGGCTCTAGTTAAGAGACAGGATTGATGTAAAGATGGACAGATAAATGGACTAGTTGGATGATGGAAGCCTGAAAGAATAGTTAAATGGTTGGATACGGAATGTATGGCTGGAGGATCGGCGTGAATTCTGATGGATGGATGAATGGGTGGTTTTCGATGAATTGTAAGATGAGTGGGTGGATCTTTGGATCAGTGGCAGGCTGGATGAATGGCTGTGTTGTTGCATGAAGGAGTTTGATGGCTGGAGAGCTGGCAGGATAGACCGGATGGATGGGAGATTGATGGATTTGTGATGGATGGATGATGGATCTGGTTGAGCAGGGTAATGGATCTGGGTGGGCAGATGTTGGATCTGGGTGGGCGGGGTGATGGATCTAGGTGCGCAGATGGTGGATCCGGGTGAGCAAGATGATGGATCTGGTTGAGCAGGGTAATGGATCTGGGTGGGCAGATGTTGGATCTGGGTGGGCGGTGATGGATCTGGGTGGGCAGATGATGGATCTGGGTGGGCGGGTGATGGATCTGGGTGGGCGGGGTGATGGATCTGGGTGGGCGGGGTGATGGATCTGGGTGGGCAGGTGTTGGATCTGGGTGGGCGGGTGATGGATCTGGGTGAGCAGGGTGATGGATCTGGGTGGGCAGGGTGATGGATCTGGGTGGGCAGGATGCTGGATCTGGGTGGGTGGGGTGATGGATCTGGGTGGGCAGGATGATGGATCTGGGTGGGCGGGTGATGGATCTGGGTGGGCGGGGTGATGGATCTGGGTGGGCGGGGTGATGGATCTGGGTGGGCGGGTGATGGATCTGGGTGGCTGGGGTGATGGTTATGGGTGGGCATGATGATGGATCTGGGTGGGCGGTTGATGGATCTGGGTGGGTGCGCTATGGATCTGGGCGGGCGGATGATTGTTCTGGGCGGGTTGATATTTGATATGGGTAGATGGCTGGTTTGGGAGGATGGATTTGTTTGGCTGAATGAATGGATGAGGCTGGATGGGATTGGGTGGCTAAATGTATGGATTGATGCATGGATACATTATGTATTGGTGAATGGATGTCAGTGGGTGGGTAAAGATGTACAGTTGGATGGGTGTCTTGATGGTGGGTGGGTGGGTGAGTGGATCTTTGATGGATGTGCATAGGTGTATATGAATGAAGAGATGGATGGGTTACTTACCGCATGTCTCTCAACAGGTAGCCTCTGTCTCGTCGCGGGGATGTTGGCCCTGTCTTCATCTCTTGAAGTCTTTATACGGCTGCATCTGGACTTCGGTTCTCTGGCTCGACAAAATAAATCTTTAACAGGATCTCTTACTGTTTACTCGTTATTTTATTCCTGATTCTTAACCCTCCAGCTACAGGGACTGTTATAAAGTTCTTCTATTGAGTAAAGGCTATCTATTGGACTGTCCTAAAGGTTATCCACTGGATCTGTGATAAAGGTCATACAATAGGTCTGTCCTAAAGCTCATCCACTGGATCTGTCCTCAAGGTCATTCACTGGGTCTGTCATAAACGTCATCTATTGGGACTGTCATAAAGTTAATCCACCTAGACTGGTCATCTCCTACACTCTCATAAAACTGACTCCTGAACTTGCATCCCAGATCAGGGATCTGTTCCCTCCTTCGGTTTGCAATTGGTTCTCAGTCCCATCCCAGTGAAGCAGTCGGGCACCGGTCCCCCGGGGGCAGTGGGGAATTTGTGCAGTGGCAAAATGGTGCTGATGGGATCTATTTTTAAGTTTTGGGGTGCTCGTTTAGTGGGAAAAAGTCAACTAGGCGTTGCACTGATTTTGCTGCATAGTACAGAGTAGAAATGGACAAAAGCTCTACATTTGGCATGAGGAAAGTGCTCTAATGTATAGAACCATCTCCTTATTGTGTAAACACAAAAATATGGTGAAATCCTTTTGTTTTAGCCTGAGAACCCAAGTACGTTATATGGTCCAGGTTAGTTTGAGGTAAAACCTGACTGCTGTCACTTTGCAGAGTGTTAAGTCACCAATGATGTCTCATAACTCCTCTCCACAGGTTCGGGGGGCTGTGAGTCCTACTGTGCCCCATTGGGCGAGGGGATGTGAGTCCTACTGTGCCCCATTGGGTGAGGGGCTGTGAGTTCTACTGTGCCCCATTGGGCGAGGGGCTGTGAGTTCTACTGTGCCCCATTGGGCGAGGGGCTGTGAGTCCTACTGTGCCCCATTGGGTGAGGGGCTGTGAGTCCTATTGTCCCCCAATGGGCGAGGGGCTGTGAGTCCTACTGTGCCCCATTGGGTGAGGGGCTGTGAGTCCTACTGTGCCCCATTGGGTGAGGGGCTGTGAGTTCTACTGTGCCCCATTGGGTGAGGGGCTGTGAGTCCTATTGTCCCCCATTGGGCGAGGGGCTGTGAGTCCTACTGTGCCCCATTGGGTGAGGGGCTTTGAGTCCTACTGTGCCCCATTGGGTGAGGGGCTGTGACTCCTACTGTGCCCCATTGGGTGAGGGGCTGTGAGTCCTACTGTCCCCCATTGGTTGAGGGTGTGTGAGTCCTACTGTGCCCCATTGGGTGAGGGGCTGTGAGTTCTACTGTGCCCCATTGGGTGAGGGGCTGTGAGTCCTATTGTCCCCCATTGGGCGAGGGGCTGTGAGTCCTACTGTGCCCCATTGGGTGAGGGGCTGTGAGTTCTACTGTGCCCCATTGGGTGAGGGGCTGTGAGTCCTATTGTCCCCCATTGGGCGAGGGGCTGTGAGTCCTACTGTGCCCCATTGGGTGAGGGGCTGTGAGTCCTACTGTGCCCCATTGGGTGAGGGGCTGTGAGTCCTACTGTGCCCCATTGGGTGAGGGGCTGTGAGTTCTACTGTGCCCCATTGGGTGAGGGGCTGTGAGTCCTATTGTCCCCCATTGGGCGAGGGGCTGTGAGTCCTACTGTGCCCCATTGGGTGAGGGGCTGTGAGTCCTACTGTGCCCCATTGGGTGAGGGGCTGTGACTCCTACTGTGCCCCATTGGGTGAGGGGCTGTGAGTCCTACTGTCCCCCATTGGGTGAGGGGCTGTGAGTCCTACTGTGCCCCATTGGGTGAGGGGCTGTGAGTTCTACTGTGCCCCATTGGGTGAGGGGCTGTGAGTCCTATTGTCCCCCATTGGGCGAGGGGCTGTGAGTCCTACTGTGCCCCATTGGGTGAGGGGCTGTGAGTCCTACTGTGCCCCATTCGATGAGGGGCTGTGACTCCTACTGTGCCCCATTGGGTGAGGGGCTGTGAGTCCTACTGTCCCCCATTGGGTGAGGGGCTGTGAGTCCTACTGTGCCCCATTGGGTGAGGGGCTGCGAGTCCTACGGTGCCCCATTGGGTGAGGGGCTGTGAGTCCTACTGTCCCCCATTGGGCGAGGGGCTGTGAGTCCTACTGTGCCCCATTGGGTGAGGGGCTGTGAGTCCTACTGTGCCCCATTCGATGAGGGGCTGTGACTCCTACTGTGCCCCATTGGGTGAGGGGCTGTGAGTCCTACTGTCCCCCATTGGGTGAGGGGCTGTGAGTCCTACTGTGCCCCATTGGGTGAGGGGCTGCGAGTCCTACGGTGCCCCATTGGGTGAGGGGCTGTGAGTACTTCTAAGCCCCCAGGGTGTGCGTGTCTCTGAGGACTTCTGAGCCCCCAGGATTTGGGGGATCTGTGCCCTTCTGTGCCCCCCGGGGTGTGTGGGCCCCTTAGGCCATCTGTGCCCCCAGGGTGTGCAGTACTCTGGGACCTTCTGTGCCTCTGTAGTTTGAGGGACTCTGAAGGCTATGTACCCCAACGTTTTTAGATTCTGTTTGGTGTTATAATATTCCTTTGCCTTGTATTGAAGTCCTTTAACCCTTTCTTTGATTTCACCATGCTCAACCCACACTTCTCTCATTCTGTTCAATCATACGTGTCATTCCTTCCTTCTTGGCTTTGTCCCTTTCAAAAACACAAACGGAGACACACCAGTTACAGAATGGGGTGCTGTTCTATGTGCCCACACCATATTTCCCAGTTCCTTCGTCCATGGAAGGAGATTAGCCATTGAGAGCAGTATGTTTTCCATCACCAGATGATTCATCCTTTCATCCAAACCATTGGCATGCGGTCTGAAGATAGCCACCTTCTCAAGGACAATACCCATTCTGGCAAGAAAGTCAAGTCATCTCCCTGGAAATAAACTGAACTAAATTGTCAGCAACTATTGTCTTGGGATTGCCCTCCGACATGAACATTTTCTCAAAATATTTAATGACATTTTAGTGTTTACCTGTTCCAAGGTCTCCACCACAAACCACTTAGTGTGATAATCAACTGCAATTAAAATGTACTTACGATTAAGACAATTAACTGGCCCTATAAAATCAACAGCTAATTTCTCCCATGGTCTCAAGAGAAAATCTGCACACTCTAAATGATGTTGCCTCACCACTTTGGTTTTATCACTATTTGCGCATGAAAGACACATTTTCACCACTTCCTCTTTCACCATCCATCCCAGGCCACCAGTAAGACTGGCGTATCTTTCTTTTGTTCATATTGCGAATTGGATGGCCTTCATGAGCAATGGCAATTATACGAGTTTGAACATCAGTAGGAGAAATGATTTGACTCCTCCTCATAATTCTTCCCTCGCTCAGACTCCACTCCTCTTTTATCTTGTAAAACTCTATCTGAAAGAAACACGTTAGTTATAGATTCCTTACCTTAGAATTACCCCCAGGCATCAGACTCGATCCGGAACATTTTGTTTCGTCAGCAGTACCTCTGTGCGTAGGAAGGTGGCATCGGTTGGCTCCACATCCCTCGTCGGCATGTGGTCACCGGGATGACACAGCGGCAGCTACTTAGACCCTGTCAGCACAGATCCTGGAAGAGCGGTACCCTAGTCATTTTTTGACTAACTTTTTCTCGACTTCTTGTTTCGAGTCTTCGACTCCAAACAGGTACACAAGGGATGCCCGGTTTCAAGGCCTGCAGTTCCTGTAACCGACTGATGTCGGTGACAGATCCGCACCAGGGGTGCCTCTTTTTCCTGGAGTGCGACCACGACCCCAAGTCGTGCTCTGACTGTTGGTCAAAGGCACCGAGCCTTTGCAGGAACAGTCCCGAAAGCTGCTTGAACGCCAGCAGTCGACTCCACGCCGTTCGAGGTCTTGGTCGAGAGGGAGGTCGAGGGATCGGTCGTGGACCCACCACCATTCTAGTTCCAAGTCATCAAAGTCTTCGCACTCTGGGTCAGGTAAGTCGAAGAATAAGAAGTCGTTGAAGAAGCATCTTCGATTTTTCCTTGTCGGTTGGCCAATCCAACGAGACACGCAGGTGGTGCTACTCCCGTGGCTCGGCTCGGCGCGCCTAGCCCGAAGGGTCGACTCTGAGCTTCCCTCCCTTTCCATGACCCGGAGCTACTCCCGCCCAGCTTTGTGCGTTCTACGAGGTGATGCATGCCATCTTTGGGTGGACCGACCACGCCGGCGTGCCTTCGGACCCTGCGGACTCAGTTGGGGGGCCTAGGTCTTCGCTGCCAGCAGCTCCAGGCCTGAATCCCACTTGGATCCAGGCCTGGGTCCGGATCAGCATTGGTTAACCTCGTTACACCTCCACAGGTGCCACTTCCTACGGCACCACTACCACGTTCGGCGCCGGCTGGCATCGACCCTAGCCTCCAAACACCACGTGGACACTGAGCGGGACGGGTGTCGGCCGATGCCGAATCAATCAATCAATCAATCAATCATAATACTTGTATAGCGTGCTACTCACCCGGAAGGGTCTCAAGGCGCTTGGGGGGGTCCGCTACTGCTCGAACAGCCAGGTCTTGAGTTGTCTCCTGAAGGTGAGGTGGTCCTGGGTCAGCCGAAGGTGGATGGGGAGGGAGTTCCATGTCTTGGCCGCCAGGTAGGAGAAGGATCTGCCTCCGGTGGTGGCTCTTCGGATGCGTGGTATGGCGGCGAGGGTGAGGCTAGCGGATCGTAGTTGGCGGGTGGGCGTGTGGAAGGTCAGGCGGTCGTTGAGGTACGTGGGGCCCAGGTTGTGGAGAGACTTGTGTGCGTGGGTGAGGAGCCTGAATGTGATCCTCTTGTTGACGGGGAGCCAGTGCAGGTTCCTCAGGTGGCCGGAGATGTGGCTGCGTCGAGGGATGTCCAGGATGAGTCGGGCGGAGGCGTTCTGGATGCGTTGTAGTCTTTTCTGTAGCTTGGCTGTGGTTCCGGCGTAGAGGGTGTTTCCGTAGTCCATCCGGCTGGTGACGAGGGCCTGGGTGACCGTCTTCCTGGTTTCGGTCGGGATCCATCGGAAGATCTTGCGGAGCATGCGGAGGGTGTGAAGCATGAAGAGGAGACGGCGGTGACTTGTCTGGTCATCGAGAGGGAGGAGTCCAGGATGAAGCCTAGGTTGCCGATGAGTACTTTTGTCCCTGTGTTCCACCCTGGCCATTTTCAGCCAGATTGGCAGCCAGAGGAGGACTGGTAGAGGTCAGGTGACCCTTTAACTGACCCTTTAACTGACCAGTTAGATGCTGAGCAGGACTGGAGAGAGGAACTGGGGGATGCCAGTGGTCTTGACACTTCTCCCGACCGTGGCATGTTGTCTCCTCCTACCGTGGCTACGGAGGAAGAAGAGTCATACGCAGTGGTGTCGCGTAGGGCGGCCGAGGCTCACATCCTTGAGATTCCTACGGCGGTGGTCAGGACTAACCTCCTGACTGAGGTGCTTCAATCAGCAGCGAGCTTTGCGGAGCCCCTGCTTACCATTTAATGAGGCCCTCACCGACGTCCTTTTGGGCACGTGGTCCAGGCCCAACACGCTGGCTCCTGTGGACAGGATGATCGCCCGACCCCCGACTGCAAATTAGTCTTGACCCTGTGCCTCATTGGAATAGTCCAGCCTGAACTTCCAGGCCAGGTCTTCCCTGGACTGGAAATAAAGATCCTGGGACTGGTTTCGGGGTAGCACCCCTCATCAGCCAGGAAAGTTTGAATCCAGTGGTAAAGTGAGCAAAGGACCCCCGTCTGAGCATACCCTGCCAACTTAGGGCGAACAAAGAAAACACAAGGAGATGATGGGCGGAGCGCTGAAACTTTTCAGACACTCATCCCCAGTCACAGATCTGGGTTGAATCCATCATCGTTTCCTTAGCACACTTCAACACCTCAGGTCAGACCCAGCAATATGCAAATCAGTCTTGACTCTGTGCCTCATAGGAACAGTCCAGCCCGAACTGCCAAGCCAGGGATTCCCTTAATCAGAAACAAGCTTCCTAGGATCGGTTTCGAGATAACACCCCTCATCAGCCAGGCTACCTTGAATCCAGTGGCAAAGTGAGCAAGGGACCCACATCTGGGCATACCCTGCCAATTTAAGGCGAGCAAAGCATACACAAGGAGATGATGGACGGAGCGCTGAAACTTTTCAGACACTCACACCCAGTCACAGATGTGGGTTAAATCCCTCATCGTTCTTTAGCTCACTTTGCCACCCCAGTTCAGACCCCGCCATATGCAAATCAGTCTTGACCCTGTGCCTCATGGGAACAGTCCAGCCTGAACAGCCAAGCCAAATCTTCCCTGAACCAGAGGCAAGCATCCTGGGACTTGTTTTGGGGTAACACACCTCATCATCCAGGCTAGCTTGAAACCAGTGGCAAAGTGAGCAAGGGACCCACGTCTGCTTTGTTCTCCCTAAATTGGCAGAGTATACCCAAACACAAGGAGATGATGGACACAGCACTGAAAGGTTTCAGACCCTCACCCCTAGTCAAAGATCGGGTTGAATACATCATTATTTTTCTCACTTCGCCACCCCAGTTCTGACCCAGCCATATGCAAATCAGTCTTGACTCTGTGCCTCATAGGAACAGTCCAGCCCAAACTGCCAAGCCATGCCTTCCCTGAAGCAGAAACAAGCATCCTGGGACCAGTTTTGGGGTAACACCCCATATCAGCCAGGATGGCTTGAATCCAGTGGCAAAATGAGCAAGGGACCCACGTCTGGGCATACCTTGCCAACTTAGGGCGAACAAAGCAAAGGAGATGGGCGGAGCACTGAAACTTTTCAGACACTCAAAAAATCAAGAGCAAACAAGCATTTGCAATGCAATAGGTCTCGCATTATGAAAGTTTGAGCTATTGGTCTTGTAAATGACAATTTTTTTATTTATGTGTTGATTTTGAAAATAGCTAAATTAGTAGCTTTGTCATTTTCAATGCCAATAGTTATAACTTTCGCACATGTGACGACTATAGCATTTGCACTCACAATCTGCACTCTGAATCTGCACCCACAATCTGCACTCTGAATCTGCACTCTGCACTCTGCACTCTGAATCTGCACTCTTCACTCTGAATCTGCACTCTGCACTCTGCACTCTGCACTCTGCACTCTGAATCTGCACTCTGAATCTGCACTCTGAATCTGCACTCTGAATCTGCACTCTGCACTCTGAATCTGCACTCTGAATCTGCACTCTGCACTCTGCACTCTGCACTCTGAATCTGCACTCTGAATCTGCACTCTGAATCTGCACCCACAATCTGCACTCTGAATCTGCACCCACAATCTGCACTCTGAATCTGCACTCTGAATCTGCACTCTGAATCTGCACCCACAATCTGCACTCTGAATCTGCACTCTGAATCTGCACTCTGCACTCACAATCTGCACTCTGACTCTGAATCTGCACTCTGAATCTGCACTCTGCACTCTGAATCTGCACTCTGCACTCTGAATCTGCACTCTGAATCTGCACTCTGCACTCTGAATCTGCACTCTGCACTCTGAACCTGCACTCTGCACTCTGAATCTGCACTCTGAATATGCACTCTGCACTCTGAATCTGCACTCTGAATCTGCACTCTGCACTCTGAATCTGCACTCTGAATCTGCACTCTGCACTCTGAATCTGCACTCTGAATCTGCACTCTGCACTCTGAATCTGCACTCTGAATATGCACTCTGAATCTGCACTCTGAATCTGCACTCTGCACCCACAATCTGCACTCTGCACTCTGAATCTGCACTCTGAATCTGCACTCTGCACTCTGAATCTGCACTCTGAATCTGCACTCTGCACTCTGAATCTGCACTCTGAATCTGCACTCTGCACTCTGAATCTGCACTCTGCATTCTGAATCTGCACTCTGAATCTGCACTCTGAATCTGCACTCTGCACTCTGAATCTGCACTCTGAATCTGCACTCTGCACTCTGAATCTGCACTCTGAATCTGCACTCTGCACTCTGAATCTGCACTCTGAATCTGCACTCTGCATTCTGAATCTGCACTCTGAATCTGCACTCTGAATCTGCACTCTGAATCTGCACTCTGAATCTGCACTCTGAATCTGCACTCAATCTGCACTCTGAATCTGCACTCTGAATCTGCACTCTGAATCTGCACTCTGAATCTGCACTCACAATCTGCACTCTGCACACTGCACTCTGCACACTGCACTCTGAATCTGCACTCTGCACTCTACATATGGTATGTTATGCTTACATACGTTCCATATATTACCCATGTATATGCCACATTTAGTTAAGAATATATGTTCTGTTTAGTTACATTACTTTGTTTGTATACCCTTTTATGCTGCTCTAAAGTTATTTCAATGGGTGAAATGCGGAGCCTGGGTAGCAGGAAGGAGAAGATAAGAGAGTGCATCGAGTGCGGACTTGTGAGCAAGCGCCTTAAGCCATCAGGATGCTACTTCAAGGCACGTAGACAGGGTCGTAATACCCAATGATACTCGTAAAGGTAGCTACAAAAAATGGCGTTAGGTTGTGCACACACCCTGCAAAGATGCGTGTAGCGCCTGAAGTCACAAGTTGAACCTGGTGTAGTTCGCTACAATAGACGATAGTTATCAGTGAGGTTTGTTCCACCATGAAACGAAAGTTGGCTGCCGAGAGTAACAAGGCAGTGCTGGGAGGGGGGCTGCGCACCAACTGAAGTGCTCTGGTTGCACGGCCTGCGGCCGTGTGAAGTGTTATCAGTGAGGTTTGTTCCACCATGAAACGAAAGTTGGCTGCCGAGAGTAACAAGGCAGTGCTGGGAGGGGGGCTGCGCACCAACTGAAGTGCTCTGGTTGCACGGCCTGCGGCCGTGTGAAGTGATAAGCCTTTGAAGTATGGGAGTGTGGGAGGAGTGCTGCTACGGCCTGGGGGAAGCTGGCTGGGGAGGGGGAGGAGAAATGAATGTAAGGCTGTGGGGAACAGAGTTTATGGCCCAAAAGCGCGTGCCTGTGGCCCCGTGAACTTTATGAAAACGCCAGCAAAAAGCTGGTGGTATCATGAGGATTTTGAGCACTTGAATTCTCGATCCCTCAATGCGCTTGCGCGCATTGTAGGTCACGAGACCTAAAAAACTATGGATTTAGGCCCAGATCTCTGTACTGGGGTGAATGTATGACATTGTTCTGCATTCTGTCTATCAATTGTTCTTTTCGCATTTGTCACCCTGAGTGGGCAGGGTATGCTCAGACCTGAGTCCCATGCTCTCCACACCACTGGAGTCAAGCTATCCAGGCTGATGAGGGCTGAAAGCCCGAAACCTGTCCTCGGAAGCTTGTTTCTGGTCCAGGGAAGGCATGGCTTGGCAGTTCGGTCTGGACTGTTCCCATGAGGCACAGGGTCAAGGCTGATTTGCATATGGCTGGGTCCAAACTGGAATGGCATGGGGAGCAAAAAAACGATTGATGTCGACCCTAATCTCTGCACTGTGTGAATGTATGGCATTGTTCTGCATTCTGTCCATCACTTGTTCCTTTTGACAGAGAAGTGAGGGCACAGGAAGTGGACCCGTGCCAATTTCCTCACCCTCCACAGACCACTCCAGACTGACCTTATTTTCAACTATATGACGTTCTGTTTAATGAGTGTTAAGTTTCAAAGAATTGTCATTCACCACAGACGAGGCGGACGCTGAACGCTGCATGACGGTGTGTCTTATGTTAATATAGTGTATTAAGCTCTCGATTACCCATAAGGGTGTCTTGGCGCTGGGCGTAGTATGGCAATGATTCGACAGAGCCAGAAGGGTTGGGGCAGCTGCACCCCACTGCCCTGGATGTGCCGATGCGGAGGGGAGCGGGCTCTGGCTGAGGGCTGCACAAAAATCAACGTGGGAAATATCCCGGATGTGAGCAGGGTCCGAGTGGGGTGAGCTGAGATACAGGAGTCTCCCTGCAGCCCGCATCGTTCTCTGATTGGCCAGAAGCCGGGATTCTGGGGGAGAGCCCTACCCGCATCTTCTCACCCGAGTAAGGGAGCTTTGTACCGCAACATGTCATCAGTTCTGTCTTTGGGGGGGGGGTGCAGTGGGAAGACGGGGTGGGTGCCAAGACACCCTCTTAAAGTTCTATCACCTTCGAGGCGCTGTGCATGGAGGGTGCACTGCCGCTCGTGCACGCGCACAGCTAGAAAGCGAGGCCGCGCCCTGCCCTGGCAGGTGAGTGGCCGCGTGCACGGGGGCGGGTGCCAGTGCCCACTAGTGCCTCTCTGCCCACTCTGTGTGTGACCCTACCGCTCGTGCACGCGCACACCTAGGCAACGGGGCCGCGCCCTGCACAGATGGACGCTCCGGTCTGTACACGCTGCACCCACCTGCAGGGAGGCACGGCCCGACAGAGGGGGCGTCGGGAGAAGGCCTCACCCCATCACAAGGAGTACCGGTGCAGGCTGGGGGCAGTGCGAGGGGACCCCCGGCCATGGCAGGTGAGTGGCGCGAGCTCTCATCCCGGCTCTCACTCACCCGAGTGTGTGATCCTTGGCAGATGTCTGCACCTCTCTCTCTCCTGTAGATGAGCCCTTGGGCTGTGGCAGGAGGCCTTCACAAGCATGACACTCGGCCACATCCACAGACCCACAGGCGCGGCGCAGGGACCCCCGAGAGCAGCTCCGGTCCCGGCTTTCACTCACCCGAGTGTGTGATCCTTGGCAGATGTCTGCACCCCTCTCTCTCTCCTGTAGATGAGCCCTTGGGCTGTGGCAGGAGGCGTTCACACTCATGACACTCGGCCACATCCACAGACCCACAGCCGCGGCTCAGGGACCCCCGAGAGCAGCTCCCATCCCGGCTCTCACTCACCGGAGAGTGTGATCCTTGGCAGATGCCTGCACCTCTCTCTCCTTTAGATGAGCCCTTCGGCGCAGGGACCCCCGAGAGCAGCTCCAAGCCTGGTGTTCGCTCTCCGCTGGCACTGACTGCAAACGAGAATATCCCACCAACTCTCACCCCTTTCACTCCAGAGCTCTGTCTGAAGCGCCCCCCACACTCTCCTGTCTTCATCCCTCCTCTCCTTGTGGTATCTCTCGGGTTCTTACTGCCACACATGCACCTGATCTCATGCTCACTCACAGCTTACCCTCTCTCACCTACAGCTTACCCTCTCACTCACAGCTTACCCTCTCTCACACACAACATACCCTCTCTCACTCACAGCTTACCCTCTTTCACCTACAGCTTACCCTCTCTCACTCACAGCTTACCCTCTCTCACACACAACATACCCTCTCTCACTCACAGCTTACCCTCTCTCACACACAACATACCCTCTCTCACTCACAGCTTACCCTCTCTCACTCACAGCTTACCCTCTCTCACTCACAGCTTACCATCTCTCACTCACTCAGAGCTTACCCCTTCTCACTCACAGCTTACCCTCTCACCTACAGCTTACCCTCTCTCACTCACTCACTCACAGCTTACCCCTTCTTACTCGCAGCTTACCCCTTCTCACCTACAGCATACCCCTTCTCACTCAGCTTACCCCTTCTTACTTACAGCTTACCCTCTCTCACTCACAGCTTAACCTCTCTCACTCACAGCTTACCCTCTCTCACCTACAGCATAGCCTCTCTCACTCACAGCTTACCCTCTCTCACCCACAGCTTACCCTCTCTCACTCACAGCTTACCCTCTCTCACCTACAGCATACCCTCTCTCACTCACAGCTTACCCTCTCTCACTCACAGCTTACCCTCTCTCACCTACAGCTTATCCTCTCTCACTCGCAGCTTACCCTCTCTCACCTACAGCATACCCTCTCTCACTCACAGCTTACCCTCTCACCTACAGCATACCCTCTCTCACTCACAGCTTACCCTCTCTCACCTACAGCATACCCTCTCTCACTCACAGCATACCCTCTCTCAACTACAGCATACCCTCTCTCACTCACAGCTTACCCTCTCTCACCTACAGCACACCCTCTCTCACCTACAGCACACCCTCTCTCACCTACAGCACACCCTCTCTCACCTACAGCACACCCTCTCACCTACAGCATACTCTCTCTCACCTACAGCACACCCTCTCTCACCTACAGCATACCCTCTCTCACCTACAGCACACTCTCTCTCAACTACAGCATACCCTCTCTCACCTACAGCATACCCTCTCACCTACAGCACACCTTATCACCTACAGCACACCCTCTCTCGCCTACAGCATACTCTCTCTCACTCACAGCTTACCCTCTCTCACCTACAGCACACCCTCTCACCTACAGCACACCCTCTCTCACCTACAGCACACCCTCTCTCACTTACAGCATACCCTCTCTCACCTACAGCATACCCTCTCACCTACAGCACACCCTCTCACCTACAGCACACCCTCTCTCACCTACAGCATACCCTCGCTCACTCACAGCTTACCCTCTCTCACCTACAGCACACCCTCTCACCTACAGCACACCCTCTCTAACCTACAGCATACCCTCTCTCACTCAAAGCATACTCTCTCTCACCTACAGCTTACCCTCTCTCACTCACAGCTTATCCTCTCTCACCTACAGCATACTCTCTCTCACCTACAGCTTACCCTCTCTCACTCACAGCTTATCCTCTTCTCACCTACAGCATACTCTCTCTCACCTACAGCATACCCTCTCTCACCTACAGCACACCCTCTCACCTACAGCACACCCTCCATCACTCAGAGCTTACCCCTTCTCACTCACTGCTTATCCTCTCTCACTCACAGCTTACCCTCACTCACTCACAGCTTATCCTCTCTCACTCACAGCTTACCCCTTCTTACTCGCAGCTTACCCCTTCTCACTTACAGTTTACACTCTTTCACTCACAGCTTACCCTCTGTCACTCACAGCTTAGCCCTCTCACTCACAGCTCACCCTCACTCACTCACAGCTACCCTCACTCACTCACAGCCTACCCTCTCTCACCTACAGCTTACCCTCTTTCACCTACAGCTTACCCTCTCTCACTCACAGCTTACCCTCTCTCACTCACAGCTTACCCCCTCTCACTCAGAGCTCACCCCTTCTCACTCACAGCTTACCCTCACTCACTCACAGCTTAGCCCTTCTTACTCACAGCTCACCCCTACTCACTTACAGCTTAACCTCTCTCACTCACAGACTACCCTGTCACTCACATTTTACCCCTCTCACTCACAGCTTCCCCCTTCTCACAGCTTACCCCCTCTCACTCACAGCGTACCCACTCTCCTCTCTCTTTCTGTTTCCCACACTCTCCCTCCTGCACTGTCAGTCAGTCATTCAGTCAGTCAAAATACTTTATTTCGATAATTCAATATCATAAAAAGAAGGTGATGCATACTATACAATCAAATACACTTTACAAAAACAATTACAATTCATATATTAAAAATATACCACAAATTTCATAAGAGTTAAAAGAGAAAAAACATTTTACAGTAAAATTTAGCTGCCATATTACATTACAATTAAAAAGAACAATATATACAATGCAAAGAATTCATCTATCTAAAAATACAATCAGTTATAATTTATCATTCTCTGGTTCCTAACCCTGACAGCACCCACCAGGTAACTAGCAACATGAAAAATAACCCTAGTGGTGTTTAGTAGTTGTAGATATAGGAGAGCGGGCTTAACTTGAAAAAACCCTGCCTCCTTAAGGATAGGAACGAGGAACTTCGTGCTTACAGCCGTGTAATGATCACAAAACATCAAAAAATGCATTGTGTCCTGCGTCGAAAAATTATCACAGGAACACGGTGGGGCCTGTTCAGGACTGCTCCATTCAGAGAAGTGATCTAAGGTCAAATGAATCATATTTAAACGAAAACGTGTTAAAAGAAACCTGTGGTAAGAACGATTAACTAAAACAAGATAAAGTTCAGGTCCTGGAGGATTGGCAACAATCAGGTTAGCCCTTACAGTGGGTTTTCTGAGCTCGGTTTCCTCTCTGTTTAAGGACAGTATCTGTAACATAGCCCCCTTTGTTAATGCTATGTCCTTACGAGTTATTTTATCAGGTGAGAAAAAGAGCTCCGGTCTCCCTAGTTTGTAAAACCACTGTTTAACATAAGATAACCACTTAATTTTATTTACATTGTCCAATGAGAGGCAGTCTTTAAGGATAGCATGATTCAGGGAGAGTTCATCGTTCAGCCAGATCTTCAGCCAGGATATTAAGGGGGCCACTCTTATCATATCTGTAATAAAACCTGCCCCTAGCTCAGAGTGAATCGTGTATGATGGGGTAGACTGTGGCACTGATAAGATCGATCTCAAGTTTTTCTTTCTCAGACCCCTTCCCATAATCATGATATGAGATTTCTTTACATTTATTTTGAGGTCCAGGGAAGTCATGAAAAGGCCAAAAGCATCCAGCAAACGTTGGAGCCCAACCCCGGTCCATGCCAGGTGGACCGCATCGTCCGCATACAGGAGAACCGGTATGCCCAGTTCCCCTATATGCGGGATGTCAAGCGTGGCCTCCCTAAGCACGGGTTCGAGGGCATTTATGTAAACTGTAAAGAGAAGAGGGGCCATGATACACCCCTGCCTGACCCCCCTTTCTGATTTGAAGTGGCTAGAACAACGCCCCTCTGAGTTCACCGTAACAGAAGCCAGGAGACCCGAATGTAGGTCCCCTAAAAAGTTTACCAAGGCGTGATCAAGACCTAAATCAATTAAAATCTGCCAAAGTTTTGTACGGTTAACAAGGTCGAAGGCCGAGGACAGGTCCATAAACCCCAAGTATAGTGACCCATCCTTGGCCTTGGTATATTTATCGACCAGCAATTGGAGGTTAAGGCACTGATCCAAGGTACCTCTTCTGGATCTGAATCCGTATTGCACATTTGACAATATCCCTTTATCGTCGAGCCACTCCTGTAATTTGTGTAAAATGACACGTCCCAAAATTTTAACGGATGAGTCTATTAAGGAGATCGGCCGGTAACAGGCTGGGTCTGCTCTGTTACCCTTCTTAAAGACTGGGACGATAATGTATTCTTTCCACGATGCTGGGATGTTATTTTGATTTAATGTGTTAAAAACCTTACATAGAATCTTCAACCACAGTTTTGGGGCATGTTTAAAAATGTCGGCAGGGACCCCATCGGGGCCAGGTGCCTTATTAATCAAGGTCTGGTCTATCGCCCTTTCCACTTCTAGGACCTCAAAAGTAACACGGGAACCCTCCTTGCTATGGGTAGTGTCATTATAAGGGTCTTGCTTGGCAGAGTTAGAATATATATTCCCAAAATGTTTAATCCATGCATCATCAGGAATATTGGACTCAAGGACACGATTTTCCTCATTTGAGAAAAGTGGCTGGTTTACTACTTCCCAGAATTTACTACTATTTTTTAATGTCTCTGGTTCAAGTAACATTAACCAGGCCTTTTCCTTTAGCTCGTTCTTCATATTTTTCATGGTCTTTTTATAACGTACTCTTAACATGGCTATCTGGGCACGATCCTTTGGGCTGGTTTTCAGGGCCTTAAGTAAATCAGCATGTGCCCTTGAGCATAGGTGATCAAACCATCTCTTTACATGATGTTTGGGGGGCCCCTTTGCCCCAGTTAAACTTTGGTTGATCTGTTTGCATATGTTATCAAACGCCACAACTACCTGGGTACCTAATGCCCCTGTGTCTAAGCATATAGCTACATCATCCTCCGCCCTAGCCAAAACATCCTGTACAACAGTTTCAGGGTTAATATTCGACCATTTTAACCTACGACCTTGGTCTCTAGGAATCACATTTTGGCCACCAGTATGTAGCACTGATTTCATGGTTAAAAAGTCCCTGGAGAATACGTCTACTAGGACCGGGTTGTGGTCACTAAAAACTGAGAACACTGTTTTATATCTAACCACTTTACCTAAAACATAACAAGACAAAAAAATAAAATCAATAATTGTGCCATCACCAAGTCCTTTAAAAGTAGGGACCTTATTTTCACCATGCCCGCATCCAGATTCATACAGATTCCACTCCACCAAGAAGTCCTCAAGTGCCGCCCCTCTTTTTGAATGTTCAAAATGCGTAACTGTAGAACAGGGAGGTCCCTCTTCTACTGAGTTGGCACAGGGCTGATTACAGGGATGAATGTTAAAATCACCTAGGAGAATTATCTCAAAGCAATTTACCTTGGTTCTGTAAACTGACAAAAAATTATCGAGGTAGTCCAGATTATGTCTGGTACTTTCATTCGCATTTGCATTGTAAAAATTAATAAACAGAATATTAGAAGAATCAGGGGCGCTAGAGTGCGCACAAGCAGAATGGCCGCACTTGCCTGAGGCTCCTGCCGCCTGGTTCATTAATCCTTTAATTATTTGCTGAAACCAACTCCATGTCTGTCGAAATTGCGATCGAATGCTGAGAACACTTCATTGCAGCAGCGGTGCAACTTTGAAGGCTCTACGACCAAGCACGGTGAGACTGGAAGCAGAGATTCCCCTGCCGTGACCTGTGCTGGAAGGTGGCGGAGCTGACTGCGGGGGCCGGGACCCTACTCCAGACCGCGGCGCACCACGAGGCGAACAGGCCTCACATGGAGAAACAGCAGGAGAAGCGCCTGCCCTCGGAGTTGCCGCCTCGCCGGGGACGTGGTGTTTTTTTCCGACTTGGGTGACAACGGCCTGGCACACGGAGACGTCCTGCGCGCCGCGTCTGAGGAGACGACGAGCCGGAGCGGGAAACACTCAAGGCTGAGGGGAGGAGCTGGGGCCCGGGAGGACCGGTGGGCTCTCTCGACCGCATCGGCCGGCTGGGGGATCGAGGGGGGCTGACTCCCCACTGCGGACATCAGGAGGGCCAGACTCGACTCCCCCCTCCACCCCTCCCTATGATAATAGCAGGGGACACTCTGGACGCGGCAGCAATGACTGAGGTGCCCTGTGCCTGCCATCTGTGATACTTGGGATTTGCCGAGCCCGAGCAGTGGAGTGGCAAGATACCCTACTTTAAGATCGGAGCAGTAGCTGACCCAATTCAGAACTTCACGCTACAAAGGTAGATCCACGGCTGATGCGAGACTTAGGCGGCGGATCAAGGTACAGGCGTTACAGGCGCGTTGACGGCTGTGGGATCACATAACATGCTGTGGGGCTGGCGCACGGTCCTGAGGCGCCGCCAGATCAGCGCTACACCACTGGACTTTCCCCTTTGTCTCGGCGGCGAAATTTATAGTGCAGGACAGTACTGTGATACGTTGACGCCATGTGGGCCCATTGACGCTCCGGGGTGCCGCGCTGCACACGGGCACTAAGACGGCGCATGAAGGCCGCTATTTTTGCTTGGCTCAGGTGTGATGCCCTACAGCGTCTCAGATGCTTTAATGGGAAGGATGCGAACCTGATTAAGTGGACCCCTTCCCTGAACGACCACTTTGGAGAGCAGTGAGGACGTGGATTGGGGACTGTCTGCACGCTCGACCCGAATCGAAGACACGTGGCGCACGTTGCCCCCTTGGGCGTCCCGGGCTGCTGCCCTCACCCGCAACAACAATATCATACCTGGCAGGCCTAGTGTTGCGCACTCACCCATGTCGTCCTCTGGATCTGCACGAAGCATACACTGTTCTAGTGGAGGTGGTGTGGTTGCCCATTCTCCCGCACCGGCGAGGCGCCTCTGGGATCTAACTACCTCGTCATAAATTAGTACTACGGTCATCCGATCGCACTGCGCCATAAACAGGCTGACGAATACTTGCCTTTACCGAGTTACACGAGAACCGCGGCAATCATCTGTCGCAGCGGGCCCACACACACAGCCTAAAATGGGGAAACCAGACAGCAAGCAACCTAAGCTGACATTCGAAAATACAGGCGGCAAGAAAGGACTGCGCAATACGCAAGATACAGCGTGTTCACTGAGCCCCTCGACAGCTGGGACGAGTCTCGCCTCCTCGGAATCCGCAATACAGCAATTGATGCAGGAAATGAGGCAGGGGTTTGCTATGATAGTAGACAAAGTGGATCGGATTTCATCCAGAATGGACGCCATAGCACAAAAAATTGATGTACACGAGGAACGCATTACAGAAGCCGAACGGCGCATATCTGATCACGATGATACGACGGCCTCGCACTCCACACAACTCTCGCGAATGGACAACGTCCTCAGAGTCATCGCGGCTAAGAACGAAGAGTTGGAGGCCCGCAGCCGCAGGAACAACATTCGCGTGATAGGTGTGCCGGAGTCCACCAACACAGGGCGCATGGAGGAATATGTCAAAAAGATACTGCTTGCAGCGGTCGGCAGTGAAGCCTTTTCCAAGCAATTCATTGTCGAACGAGCACACCGATCACTTGGGCCGCAGCCTAAACCAGGTGCCCCACCAAGGCCTATAATTGTCTCCTCAACTACCGCGACACGACGCTGAGAGCAGCGCGCACCAGCCGCAATCTCTCCTGTGATGGAGTCAGCTTCTCCATTTACCCTGACTTTACACCTGTGGTGCAGGAACAACGGCGTAAATTCCTGGATGTAAAGAAAAAACTCCGTGCTCTACAGATTGACTATGCGTTATTATACCCTGCTAAGTTAAGAGTAACCCACCAAGCCAAGCAACGCTTTTTCACCAATCCACAACAAGTGGAAGAATTCTTGAAACACCTACGGCGTGCAAGAGCTGATCACAGAAATGATGACGACAGAGAGCGTGATGACGAGCAATCGCTACATGAAGAACTATGAATCCAAGGCCCGGTGTATTTCACATCGGACTGTTTTTGTGGATATTGCTTCGGTGGCCTACCAGTTCGCTGATTGAGAAGATGACGCCGCTGCTGCGCGACCATGACATGGACAGATATTGGACTGTTGGCGGTAATGTACTCCAGGCCCCACCCCCCCTTCCCCTTGGCTATGCCCACTGGAGGCCGTACGGGATGCTGGGTGTGGTGGAGGGGGGTGGCTTTTTGTGCTTACCTCTTGATGTCCCCATAGGGTATACCCCATTGACCTTGTTGCTTATTTTGCAAAGCTTGAGTTGTTTGGATGTTGTGGGGGGTGGGGGTGGGATGGGGATTCTGGCAAGTTGGGGATGCTTCAGTGGGTGGTGGGTGGACTGATGATCTATTTGTATGATTTATTGTGCAGCAGTGTCACAGGCAGTATTGATGCATATCTGATAAGTATGTTTAGTGTTGACTGCTCCAATAGAGAGATCTGTGCCCTTTTAAAAAAAAGAATTGACAGCGCAGATGTTTGGGCCCATATCATGATATCTGCATCAGACGACAATAGGCAAGCAGAATTTTTAGCTATACCTCTCAATACCCAACTAACGTTCCGAAATGTGGGCCTGTCATGTGATGTATCTGCGGATATCGATGATGCTGAAGCACTGGGGTTGTTTGGCTCTACTAAGGGGTGGAGATTTCAATTATGGGGTGCGGGGAGGGGGGAGTTCGGGAATGTTATGGTTAACTCGGAAGTAACGAATGTCGAGGACTTGTTTAACCTGGATCCTACAGGATCGCTTGATGAGCTTGTTGACAGAACGTATATTGAGGTGCATATGGTACACATTCACGCTTCTGATGGAGACACATTGGCATGTACGGATCGGGGAGGCTTGGATGGACATGACAGCGACACTCAGTGCTCTTCGGCTGCCAGCTAGTCGCAATGTCTGGTTGCTGTGGTATTTCTTGACACACTCTACAGTCCCTGAGCATAGCCGCACACATGGGAGGTAGTGATTTGAATGTACTATCATGGAATGTACGGGGCTTAGGAGACCCGAGAAAAAGGAGGCAAATCTTATCCTACCTGGATCGCCATTCAATACACATAGCCTTTTTGCAGGAGACCCACTTCAACCACCGACCAGTTCCCACATTTGCTAGTAGATGGGCGGTGTGCACTGCCTTCTCCTCTTACTCGACATATGCGAGAGGCACGGCGATCTTGGTAAAGAGAGGCACACCCTTTGTACTAGAAGGCACCAAAGAGGATAGAGAATGGCGATATTGTATAATGTGGGGCAGACTGGGAAATATAGCTATTACGTTGGTATGTTGTTATGGCCCCAACACGGATGGCCCCCATTTCTTTGAAGACCTGTGGGCGGCAATTGTAGGCACGGGTCCGCAGCACATTCTCTGGGGAGGTGATTTTAACACTTCACTTCACCCTACTGTAGATAGATCACACCCTGCCCCACATCACTACACTAAAGCTAGACAGACGCTACTTGAACCCATCAACAATCACAATCTTCTGGACACCTGGAGACACATGCATATAGATGTAAGGGAAGGTACGCATTTCACGGCACATGCGCGGTCATGGGCGAGGCTTGACTACATCTTTATCTCACCACAGCTCTATACTGCGCTCATTACAGCACAACACCTCCCCAGAACCTACTCTGATCATTCGCCTGTCCGAATCACACTGCGATCAACGGACCTCGGTCCCCCTCCGACTGCTTGACGGTTACAGCCCACGATGTTATTAGATAATGCATTCCAAGAGGAGTTGCGGGAGGAGTGCCTAGACTTCTTCAGACGCAACAAAGATTCTGTAAAAGATGTGGAGACTATCTGGAACGCCTTTAAGGTAACCCTAAGAGGCATATGTATGGCAAAAGGGTCGGGAATTTTGAAGAGCATAGTGAATCGATTGGCGCTTTTAGAGGACAAGCTTAAGGCCCTGGAGAATGTTCTTATTGATCATCCTGACAATACCACCTTTTCCAGTATCCGCGACACACTGACTGAATATACAGATGAGGCCATTAGGGAAAGCAAATTCAGAGGCAAATATTGGACGGCGCGTCGATTTGGTGAGGGTGAGAGGCCGGGAAAGGCACTAGCTGCGACTATAAAACTAATGAGGCCCACTAATGTAATATTGGAACTAGAACACTCAGAAGACCTGGTATATAGGGACACTATGCAGATACTTAATGCATTTGTGAACCACTACAGCGCTCTATATACGTCCACTAGAACGGACAGGCTAAATTTGCAAGATTACCATGCTGATGTATCTCTAGGATGGCTCAGTGATGCACAAAGAGCCTTTCTGAATGCCCCATTTGAGCTTGATGAGGTGAGAGAAGCTATCATGCACATGCAATCAGGGAAGGCTACGGGACTTCATGGAATCCCAATAGAATTCTATAAAACGTACATTGATTTTATGGCGCCGGTGTTGAGAGAGGTCTACGAAGATGCCTTGGAAGTTGGCCACTTGCCCCCGTCCATGCGCCTTGCCCTGATCACCTCATTGCTGAAGCCGGGCAAACTGGCAAATAAGTGTGACTCTTATCGACCACTCTCATTGCTTAACTGCGATGTGAAGATTCTGGCTAAATTGATTGCAACACGTATCAGTCTCCTGCTCCCTAATCTGATCTTACCAGACCAATCGGGCTTCGTGCCTGACAGGGCAAAGTCACACAACTTGCGGACCTTTTTCTCGATCCTGAACACTGTCTCTGAAGATCTACCATTGGCGGCTGTTTTCCTTGATGCCACCAAGGCGTTTGACACCTTGGAGTGGGATTATGTGTTCCAAGTGATGGAACGCATGGGATTTCCGGCCCTATTCCTTTCTTGGATCAAGCTACTATATGAAGCTCCGGAGGCTAGGGTGCTCATCAATGGTAAACTCTCCGCGGCATTCCCTATCACTAGAGGTACCAGGCAGGGATGCCCATTATCGCAGCTGTTGTTTGCTATAGCAACGGAACCTCTTGCGGCGAGACTGAGACAGCGACACAACAACAAGGCGCTACGATGTTTTCAAAGACAAATACTTATATCTCTGTACGCAGACGATATTACTTTATATGTACGGAACCCCGGCGACAATTTCAACCCGATCCTTCGTGAATTTGGGCGTTTTGGTAGACTCTCCAGAGTCCAAATCAACTGGGGCAAATCTTGTATATTTTCTGCTAGATTATCCTCTTGCTTGGTGTGAGGGTGATTTCAAATACCTGGGCATCCACATAGACAAAAATTGAGACGAATTGATGAGGGCCAATTATGGTACGGCATTGAATTGCATCACAGATAATATCTCCCGGTGGATCACATTGCCCCTCTCAATGGCGGGTAGGACCTCATTGATCAAAATGGTGGTCTTGCCTCAATTGTTATATTTATTTTTAAACATTCCTTACCATCCAGGCCGATATTTTTTTTCACAACTTAGAACGGAACTTATCAGATTAGTGTGGAGCGGGAAATCACCTCGGCTCCAATGGGATATCCTCATTAAGCCATATAACAAAGGAGGATTTGGCATTCCTGATTTTGAGCTCTATTATCAAGCTGCGCAGGCTCACTATACCTTTTATTGGGTGAAACAACCTCGATACATGCCTCAATTGGCAGTAGAACATTGGCTGGCTCATCCAATACCTATCGAGGGTGCGATATACACTTTGGTCACTGGCAGAGATAAAACAGCCACACCAGTGCTGAGCACAGTGACGGCATGGACCCAATTGACTCGAAAATTGGACATAGACATGGTGGACGCACCACTCTTGCCCCTTGCCTATCACCCAAGTATGCCCCTACTTCATGAGGCAGGATTCCGTAAGCTACTTCATAAAACTAATGTTAAAACGTGGGGTGACCTATATCACAATGGAACATTCCGCTCCATAGAACATTTCGGTGAAGGTGTACAACTGACCCCACTCGATCTCTTTCTCTACATTAGACTCAAGCAAGGTCTTAAGGCCCTTACACCCGCTTTTCCGGAGGAACCCCTTCTTGTTGCCCCCTGCAGCGCATGCTACAAGACGATACCCCTAGCAAATTGGTTTCAACTATCTATAGATAAGTCCACTCATCGATGGCCACCCCGCAAGTACCGGCTAGAGCTAAATGGGACCAAGAACTAGAGACCCCAATGTCAGACGAGCAGTGGGAGTTCTGCCTTCGGCAGACTGAACGCATCTCATCTAGCAGCAGATTTAGGATTATTCATTATAAATTTTTGCATAGGCTTTATTGCACTCCAGCCCGGATGTATCGCTTCAAACTTCGCACTACAGATAATTGTGATAGGTGTCGTGCCCCAGGTGCAGATTTTCTCCACTTGGCGTGGGAGTGTGCAGCTGTTCAGAGCTATTGGTGTCAGGTGTTTGCCGCCCTCTCAATAATGATAGATTTGACCATTGACCCGTCCCATCTCATGGCACTTTTGGGATACGTAGCATCTATACCAGCAACGCACCGCAAATTTCTTGCACTTGCCTTCCTCATGGCCAAGAGGCGAGTGGCATGCAGATGGTGCAGGGGTAGGGCCCCGAAATTCAAGGACTGGTTACGGGACCTCACATATTGTCAGGAGCAAATTACCACGTACTCGGAGCTATTGCCAATAACCTCACGACCTGCTGATGTCTGGGGCCCACTCAAATGTTATCTGAGCAGAGGGAGTGGTGACGAAGTAGATGAGACTCATACCTAGATGCCCTTCCGCCCATTTGCTGCGACACGACTATGCCCACGTCACAAACGCCCCCATTATATCGATGCACTCGCGACATCAGAGACACAGGGCCATAATATGTGTGAGCTTTGAGGGAGCGGTTTTAGAATTAGGTGCCCCTATGTCTTCCGAACTGACAATGTGGAGGTGTGAAGCACAGTGAGGTATTAACACTAGACTGTAACTGGAATTTACTGTGCTACTGTATGCTATTGACTGGACTTGGGCACGACAGAAGGATCTGACTGCGATGTAACTTTGGCCTGGAATGTTGAGACCGGCTGACATGTTGCTGCACTGGGATTATAGCCGTGTCTAGACTCAGGGACCTCACCTCTGTACATGCCGTTATCATTGCTAAGTATGATGTGCACTGTGTACTTGTAATTGCGCTTCTTGATTGCTGTAATGTCACTTGAAAACTTCAAAATAAAGGTTTAATAAAAAAAAGAATATTAGAAGAATCGGGGGAGTTCAATTCAACAATTAGACAGTTTTGACAACCTGACTCAAACTGGGTTAACACACCTTTTAGATCCAGTTTAAACAAACTTAGTAGTCCACCTTTGGATCTACCTGCCACACTGCTTGTGGCGGGAATAAAAAAATGTCTATAGCCATCCAAAGAAAAGCTGTTCAGTGTATCCCAGGTCTCCTGAAATGCCAAAATGTCAAAAGGTTTCAAAAAATCAATCCATAATTCATTTTAACCTTTACCCCTAATCCCGGCAATGTTCCAGGTCATGATTCGGCAAGATTGTGGGTCAAATCTTGAATTATTTACCAGTCAATCATTTTCCTCCAGAGATGCCAAAGGTGCGAAGCGATTACACAGTGAAAGAATTTGTTCAGATTGAAGATTTGGCCTACACAAACTATAACAGTAAGAATCTGATGGTAGGGAATTTTGATAACCAGGATGGGCGCAAAACGCAGTACTCTGCATGGATGGAGATGATAATGGTTTTTGTTGAGCTGCGTGGAATTCTGAAATGTTACTAAGGTGATTGTAGAAAAATCAAAGGGGGCGCGCACATATAAAATCATCTGTGATTGGTAAAGAAGCAGCCCTCAGCAGGACAGTTGCTACATGCTGTGGGTGCTTGAAGTTTACAATGATGCAATCGTTTTTCTTGAATTACCTATCCAGCTCACTCTGCGTGTCGATATGATGTCATTACAAAATATAACAGGGAAACCACAATATTTACTCAGCCATGTAACTACTTTATGATTCAGAGAATCAATCGTTTCTCCCCTTGCATCATTTGACCCCGAATCTACCCCGGAAACATTGGTTAGCACTACTATATACGGGGCGCAATCTGGTGGAAGATTGACTAGGGGTCTTTGCTTGCCTACCCTCAGACCCGAATTGTTCCCAGCAACAGTAGGTTGCGAATTAGCACTCAAAATAGGTGTTGGAACAGTTTGATGGCTAGGGGGCTGAGCAGTTGTTACAGATGTTACAACTGGCATGATGTGTGTTGCCTTGTGTCCCCCCACTACCGGAACTTGTAGCCCCCTCATTTGCCACAGTGCACGTATTAGTGTTCCTAGGTGTTTTACATGAGGACAAATGTGCTGATAGGAGAACTCCCAACCTAGAAACCTCCTTCGAGACCTGGTCCATTTTGTCCACAACCCCCTTACTGGGAACAGCAGGACCCTTAGTTTCTTTAGTGTTAACATTTGTTTTTTGAGGGTTTTGTGAGGCGGCCAGATGGGACGCTAGAAGAGTACCCAGTCTGGATACTTCTTTTGTGACCTGTTCGACTCTGTCTGCCAATGGTTTAAACATAGTCTCCATTTTCAGCACAAACATATCCATCAGGGAGTCAATTTGATCACTATTAATTTTAGTCGTATCCCCCTCGTTTGGAATGTCATGAAGGGCTCCTACTTCGTCATCCGGTATGATGGCTGTCTTCTTAACTCTCTTGTGCCCTCCCCGATTATTTTGTGACCCTCTACAGGCTCTCACTCTCCCTTTTCTTCGTACCTGCAAGTGTACTGGAGATGGATCCGGGGACGATGTAGGTAAAAGTTGGGTTGTAGAAGGCAATGAATTATCTAATATCGCCACGGTTGGTACTGAGTTGGTAGATATGTCTATGTCCGCTGCTATTTGTGTACATTGAGTACCCCCTGGAACAAGATCACAAAACTCTGGTAGTAATGATCCATTCGTTGGTGAAGCAGGCGGGCTAATTCGGCTTAGAGGCATACGGCGTGATGTATTGATTTTACTCACAACTTTTACCATATAATTATCTATCGGCCCAGGTAGTGATGGTGTTTTGGAAGAACGCAATTTAGCCATATCAGACCGGCTCATTTAGCAGTCTGTCGAGGACACCCAACAAAGACACTCACGGTTCTCAGAAGTCCTAAGGAAAAGACCCAAGGTCCGTGGCCCAGCCCGGCCTCCTCTGGCCTCGGACGGCCACAGACGGCCCGCCCTCTGCCCGGGCTCCGCCCGGCGTCACCCGCGCGCGTCCCGCGACGCGGAGGGAGCGGCTTGGTTAAGTAGCGCCTCCGGGCGCGCTGTGGCAGGAAGCAGGAAGTGGCCGCAAGGCTCCCTGGGAGCTGTAGTCTCCAGCCGCGAGGAGGTACGATGCGGCAGCGGCGAGACCACAGCGTTTGGGCCCCAGGAGCGAGCGTCTGTCCAGCAGGTAGGGTGTCCAGTCACTGGTATTACCCAATAGCCCCCGCTCCACCGAGGGAGCGGCCTGGTTAAGTAGCGCCTCCGGGCGCACTGTGGCAGGAAGCAGGAAGTGGCCGCAAGGCTCCCTGGGAGCTGTAGTCTCCAGCCGCGAGGTGGTACTATGCGGCAGCGGCGAGACCACAGCGTTTGGGCCCCAGGAGCGAGCGTCTGTCCAGCAGGTAGGGTGTCCTGTCACTGGTGTTACCCAATAGCCTGCACTGTCTTCTTTCTTTGATACACACTGTTGACACTCTCTCCTTCCTGCACTCTCTTATCTCTCACTCACAGAGTGCCCATACCTCTCCACATTCATTCACACTTTCTCCATCCTGTACTCACTTCTCTCTCACTCACACTGAGTGCCCATACCTCTCCACTCCCTGCCTGTCTTCTACACACCCTCTTGCACTCTCTGTCCTGCGCTCTCTTCTCTCTCACTCACACTGAGTGCCCATACCCCTCCACTCTCTCCCACACTTCTCCATCCCGAACTCTCTTTTCTCTAAATCACACTGAAAGTTCATAATATCTTCACTCTCGTTGTCTCTCCCAAACTTCATACTAGGAGTGGACATGGAACGTTTCCTGCTCAGTACATTACCGTCTCAGAGGAAGGGGTGCAGTGGTCCTCGGTAAGTGCTTGAAGCTTATCAGGGCAGGACGTAGAACCCGCGTCTTGGTAACCCAATGCAAACCCCTAGGAGATCTAGAATACCCCTTAGTGGAGAAGTGTGGCTCAATGGTTAGAGCGGCAGACCCTGATGCAGAGGTCTAGCTCGGGACCAGGGTTCAATTCTCCGCCTCGCCGGGTCTTGGGCTCAAAATTCCTCGGACCTGATAATTCTCGCCTCGGTGCCTATTCTAATCATGGGTCCCACTCTGCAACTCTGGGCAATAGCTTGCTTAATCTCCACAACGGCCCCCACAACACTAAGGATGCCTGGCCTCCACCTTGGGGGTGCCCAGGAGTGGACACCTCACAGGGAAAGCCAGGATGGGTTCCACAGCGGTATTCGTACAAGCGCCTTGAGACCCTTGCGGGTGAGTAGTGCGCTATACAAGTATCAATTTACATTTCAATTTACTGGATAATATAATCCAGCCAGGCCTAGTAGTTAGCTAGGAAGAACCCCCTTTGTAACCCAGTCATGTAATCCTGCAACCTCGCACACTAGATCCGGAGCCCCTCATGATAACTCAATTCAGCCAATCTTAGGCGCTAGCAGGGCCATATTTGGAGCACCTCTTGGTAACCTCATGCTGCTAGGCTTTGGAGCTCGCATGACAGCATCTAGAACACCCTCTTGCACTCTCTGCCCTGCACTCTCTTCTCTCACTACCACTGAGTGTCCAAACATCTCCACTCTCTTCAACACTTTCTCCATCCTTCACTCTCTTCTCTCTCTCTTACCCTTACTTCTCATAACATCTCCAATCTCTTTCTCTCTCCCACACTCTATCTTGCACAATGTCCTGCACTTTATTCTCTCTCACTCACACTGAGTGCCCATACCTCTCCACTCTCTTCCACACTTTCTCCACACTTTCTCTGTCCTGAACTCTCTTCTCTCTCACTCACACTGAGTGCTCCTAACTTCTCCACTCTCCTTCTCTCTCCCACACTCTATCCTGCACTCTCTCCTCTCTCACTCACATTGAGTGCGCATACCTCTCCAATCTCTTCCACACTTCTCCACCCTACACTCTCTTCTCTCCCACTCACACTGAGCGTTCATAACATCTCCACTCTTGTTCACTCTCGCACACTCCATCGTGCACCCTCTGTCCCGCACTCTCCTCTCTCCTTCACACTGAGTGCCCATACCTCTCCACTGTATTCCACATTTTCTCCATCCTGAACTCACTTCTCTCTCACTCACACTGAGTGCTCATAACATCTCCAGTCTCTCTCTCACACGCTATCTTGCAATCTATTGTGCACTCTCTTCTCTCACTCACACTGAGTGCTCATAACATCTCCACTATTTCCCTCTCCCACACTCTATCTTGCACTCCGTCCTGCACTCTCTTCTCTCTCACGCACACTGAGTGCTCATTGCATCTCCATTCTCTTTCTCTCTTCCACTCCCTCTCCATTTGCACTCTTTTCTGCCTCACTCTGTGGACCTGATTCACAAAGTGCCTCCTCCCTTCTGGCGTGTGCCCCGCTGTCATGGGGGAGTCTTCGCACTCGTGGTGGAGGCCCCGCAATCATGGAGGAGTCTCGGCAATTCTGGTGTATGCCCTGCAGTCGTAGGGGAGTGTCCGCACTTGAGGCATGGACCTGCAGTCGTGGGGGAGTCTCTGCACTCGTGGCATGGGCCTGCAGTCGTGGGAGAGTCTCCGGACTCGTGGTGAAAGCTCCACAGTCAAGGGGAGTCTCTGCACTCATGGTGGAGGCCCAACAGTTGTGGGGGAGTCTCCACACTCGGGGCGGAGAGGGGACTCCCCCACCATAGAGGGTCCTCAGCCACAAGTGCAGAGTTCATTTGTCAATCAGGCCTTGTGTCTACCTCTTGCAGTGATTATCCTCCTGTACACACACACTCTTTCCTCGCACTATCACCCGCATTTGGTCTTGTCTATAAAGCGTGTGAAGTTGGTGTTTCCGAGAGTTCAACATAGTAGCAGTTCTGTGTTTCCTTGTACCTGGGCAGTGTCTGTCCTGTTCCACAAGTCCAAGGACACACTACAGTCAGTGTTGTTAAATGTGGTCAGGCTCCGTCTTCCTTAAATTAAAGGGGACGTGGGGCCGTGCAACCTCCCTCGCCAAGCCTTTTCCAGGCCCGGGGACCCCCTTCCCCGGGGCTCGCACTATTAAAAGCGGGTGCCTTCGTGCCCACCCAGGGCGCCCACTTTAAACTGGGCGGGGGCCGCCGTGGCCCCAGACAGCTCTCCCTATGCTGTGGAAGCCGACATTGCTCCCGCCCACAGGGAGCAGCTACTTATGCAGCTCCCTCCTGACAGGAGCAATATTTTGATCTGTTTCCTTACCCGCTTTAGTGCCAACAGATCAAAAGTGTGCTCCCAGCCGGCGGCAGCGTTTTTAAAGCTCCCCCACGGCTGCGAACAGACTTTGGGGCTTATTTACAAGCCTTGTGAGCTACCGGAATGTCCCTTTGGGATGTTCCAGTGGCTCGCAAGACTTAGCCATATCTACAAGGAGTGGTAAAGTCACCCCGTTTGGACTTGTAGATATAGTGTGAGGCAATGCAGCGCAAGTCGCTGCGTTACCTCACCAGATGTTGGAGAGATGTGCCATGGGCGTTATGGTGGTTGTTCCCCCGTAACACCCATGACATTTGACACATCCCCAGATTCACAACAAGTTGTAAATCTGAGAATGCGCCAAAAGCCTAGGTCTCCCCAGGGGTGGCGCAGGGGAGGCGCAACGAGAAGAAATAACAATATTTCTCCTCTTTTTTCCCTCTTTCTATGTGTGCTGCATTGAGCAGCACACATAGAAAGAGTAAATCACCTCCAATGATTGTTTTTGTGCAGGAAGCTGCCCCTTCCTGCATAAAACCAATCATGCCTACAATGCAGACACCCTTGCACCATTGTGCAAGGGTGCCTGCGTTGGCGCATGGCAGCCAATTGAACACCAGCGCAGGGAAAGAGGACAGGAATGCGCCATATCTGACAGATATGGCGCATTCATGCTCTTTTCTTTTGCCGTAGGGCAATGCAGCAGGAAGACTGCAGCGCTGCCGTATGGCAAAATATTGTAAACGAGGCCCTTTGTGTTTGCTCACGCTTGGTGGGAAGTTAAAAAATGCTCCCACCAAGTGGGTACAAACACAGGTTTCAGTGCCCGTAGTGGTGCCAGCAGGGAAACTGCTACGTTCTAGGGGTGGGCTTCACAGGACATAGCTAGTGAGCCGACCCCGGGGAATAGGGTCCCTGGGGCCATTAATGGCTGAAGGAGGGGAGCTGTGTGGTCCCCCTCAATTAAAGTATTCAGCCCAGGGGCTGGGACCCCAGGGCCTTTAATGGCTTGGGGATGTGGCCGGCTGGCCCCCCTCCCCCTTTATTATTGGAATCGGCTCAGGGATTGGGGTCCCTGAGGCCTCTCGTGGCCCGCTCCCCTTATATGCAAATTGAGGCCCCATTTGTAGTCTCCCCAGGGCCTTTAACGGCTTGGGAAGGGGTGCGCAGGGCCCCCTCCTCTTTTTTATGATTTTGGCCCAGGGTGGCCTCTGCAAGGGCCTGTATTTGCTTGGGAGGGGGCCCACATAGCCCCCTTTGGGATATTAAATACTTCCTCAGGGTTGGGCTCCCTGGGGGCTACAGTTAATGATTGCGGCCCAGCCGACATTTCGGGGGTTTTTCCCGCCTCGCAGGAATCTTGGGGGAATGCATCAATTTTTGCGAATTTTATTTTGGTTTTGTCACTGGGAGGGGGTTTCTCCTGGGCCACCCCATGAGGCCTAGGCGGTCAGAGTATCTCTACTCTGCCATCTTATATTATTTTTCTTTTTTTACTTCAGGACGGGGGGTTATGTCCCCAAGCCCGTAATGGCTGCTAGCAACTTTTGTTCTCATGTTGCTGGTAGCCACTCAAAGTGCCCGCTTACTGGGGGAGTCTGACACCCACAGGAGCGAGATGGCCAGAGGAAATAAATCCCCCTGGGCCAATCAAATCTCTCTATTTGCAACTGGCACTCCTGCTAAAGTCTCTCGCGCCTCTCGTGGACCCAAACCATCCAGATATATAATTATTATTTAAATCTTAATTCCTCAAAAAGACTGAATGGATTTACACCAAATCACAAAAAGCACAGTGCGCTTACCAAAATCTAGCTCCCAGCCAAATTTGGTGTATTTCCGTTCTGCAGTTTTTGAAGTGGTCTTGTCTAAAGAAGTCTATGGAATATGCTTGGGGATTTTTGTGTTTTGGAACCTCCCATTTTTTTCTCAGCCCCTCTTGATGGATCACTCCGAAACTTTCCACGACAAGCTAGTCAAAAAGTAGAACATTTTTGGAAGGTTTTGCGGAGAATCATCAAATGGGGCCAAATTTATTAGCAACACAAAAAAGGATTTTCCTATGGAGCAGCTGACTTAACTATAATTACTCAGTGGCAACAGCCACTGGGTAATATAATTATATACCTACTGCTGCCTAAAAGAACTGTGACACCAACTGAATCAACTGTAGAAATAACGAGATGTATTACAGATTTTAACAGCTCTAACAGCAAAGTCAAACAAGAAATAACTAAACATTGGAATATTTTAAAGAAAGACCAGGAAAATTTTATACCAGAACAAGTAAACATTATAATCAGAAAGGTACCGTTGTTGGCCGAACTGTTGACCATGAGATATTTTACTAACAAAAATACCCAAAAGGATACTAGGCTCACACATAAGTGCTTAATTAAATGCGCCAAATTCAAATCATGCAACTTTGGACGCAACCGAGTGGACATAATCACAAGGGATCAAGAAACCCATCAAGGAGAGGATCACCTGTGAAACCACCTTTATGGTGTATCTCCGAGAATGTGGATGCGGTAAACAACATGTCGGAAGTACTGTGAATAAATTAAAATTATGATTCTCCAGCATTTGTGGGCTATAACCAACAAGGATTTTACATATGTGATGGCCAAGCATATTTGGAAAGAGAACGATGACATTTTAAATAACAACTTTTTTTACTCTGGGATCGAGCATATCCCTGTTAAGATCAGAGGAGGGGATAGAGAACTAGCCCTGAGGCGTGCAGAATCAAGATGGATAGTGACTCTGGGCACAGAATATCCTTGGGGCCTCAATACAGATGCCGAACTTTATACCTTTTTGTAGGGTCTCTTTGTTGTGACTTTTTGATGATTGGATTATAGATAGGATTATCATGATTTCTAATCCATGTCCGTGACAGTCTGATAGTAACATATGGGAATCAACCTACAGCAGTAGTTGGTTTGTAACTCCTTGTCTATTAATTTGGTGTTTTACTTGTGATTTTATCTGGCTTTCAATTGATGGTGTGTGATAATATGAATTAGGTTTTATCGGTGTCCGAGTATATGCATGAGCCACTTTTTTCATAATAGGTTTACAATTGCACTTGGCACTTTAATATTGTGTGTGCAAAATCTGGAGAGGAGGAGGACGCAAAAACAACCTAGTGTTGACTTTGCATTACAGCATGATTTCTTCTAAATGCACTTTATTCCATATGTTTACAAAAGCATGGGCCACTTTTATCCTAAATAGGACCACAACCGTACCTAGCACTCTCACCTCTTTGATGGAACCCCGGAGAAACTGACAGAGAGGAATCTGTCTTTGAGGGTTCTCTGTACGTTACAGAAATTTGCACAGTGCTCTTCAGTGGATGGATTACAAACGTACCTGTTTGTTTTCTAATAAACCTATATGATATACTTTGAAGGTCAGCTTTGGAATTTAACTATGGACATTTAATATCGGGGCTTTATGCATGGTTGTCTCCCTTTTATATATAGATTGAACCTTGGCTAATTGCATTACCTGACAGCTGTTTATTTTCTTCTTATCCATATTGTACTAATGGGACTTGGGGGCTCATAATGATGGCAGGCAGACATCAGTCTGCCCGCCATCATAGCGGTGCTGGGACCGCCCGCCAGACGAGCCGCGATCCCACCAGTCCAATTAGGATGCGCCCGCCAGTTTAGCAGGCGCATCCTGGCGTTTTAAGATTGTGGATGGTGCTGCTGGCTCTAGCACCGTTCGCAATGCCAATATGCCACGATGTGCATTTCCATGCACAACGTGGCAGGCACCACGCAGGTGCCCGCCACCTTGTGCATGTGTATGTAGGGGGGTACCATGGTACCACCCCAGGTGCACCTACTCCCCCCCACACTGAGGAAGCCAGCAACGGGCCCCCAAACCCAATCCCCGCCAGCCTTTCCATGGCTGCATCACCCCTTAGACCTTTGGTACCTACACATTGCCCGGGAGGTATAATATAACATGTTGACACTCTATATTTTCCGACCCCACAGGGACAACATTGTATGCACTATATTGACACTTTAATGCTTGATACGGATCCATGGATCCCAGGAATTGGGGGGGGAATAGATAAGTAATCTTGTGAAGGATACCTTGTTTATGAAAGGGACATCTGCACTTGGTACATCATAATATAGTAATAGTTCGACAATTATGATTTTTTGACAACTGATTGTTAGAAACTTCCTCGTATCTTCATCCTCTAATGTCCTTGGTAATATTTCAAAATTTCCAAAATTTCAACAACAACAAAAAAATTACAAACAAATTTCAAATGTCAAAGACTTGTGGGAGTCTATATGGAATTGGTCCTCTATAAACAGTTTTGCACATTTTTGTTTGTTTTGTACAATCTGTATGGCAGATGAATCATGGAAGTCTGAATGTTATACTCATGGCCCTAAGTCCCCAAAACTGTGTGTACTTTACAAGGAGAAATTGAGAATTAATTGTATGTCTATTTACAACGCTGCAATGACACTTACTATTTATAATCAAAATGAAGAAAAAAATAATTTGGGTTGTGTCCCATTTAAAACATATGTATGTTTTTAATTGGTGGTGGGGAAAGGGTAGTGATTTCCCTTTAAATTGAATCTCTATGTATCACTCTATGACCCAGTAGAAGGCTCCAGCCAAAGCGCGTAAGGTCAGCATGGATATTACGCACTCTCCACTTTCCTTGTTTATGGCTCCATGATGTTTGGTTGCTTATGAAACTTAAATAAAGCACCTCGTCGCAAAGGATTCCATTGTGCCGTTCTTCTGTCTGCCCTTGGAACTCAGTGTGGATTGCAGGGTGTCTGCTACAGAGGCTTGAAGCAATATATATATATATATATATATTACCTACTGACGGTCGCCAATAGGTAGTTATAGTTAGGACCAAGTTTCCGTAGGAAATCCGCAACATTCTATTTGGAATAACTTTGGCGCCGGTTGACGAATCTTCGCGAAATTCTCAAAGACGATGGGGCGCTCCGCTCCTTCCCTGAAAGTTTCGGGGTGATTCGTGAAGCGGGGGCCGCGAAAAAAGGGGGGCCCCAAAACGTGTTTTCCCCACGCAATTTTCCATAGGGACCTATAGACACGGCTACAGCCCGAACTGCTGAACGGAATTACACCAAATTTGGCAGAAAGGTAGAGTTCGGTTTGCAGATTGTGCTTTTTGTTAAATGGTGTTAATCCGTTCAGTGCGCAAAAGGCACAAAGGGGGCAGGGTAGAAACACCCTGACCCCCTAGGCCTGCTCAGGGGGTCCCACAAGGACCCCTAAGTGCCCCCCAATTTTTTTGGGGGGGGAAATTGCATCAGTTCCAGCAGGAGAAGGGTCCATGGGTGTGCTTCGGTGTGGCCCGGTAGCAGGCGTGTTCTCGTCCAGGGTAGTGAAGCATTACATATTAAAGAGAACTGTGGAGTAATACATAAAACTGTGTTAAACCATGCATGACAGCCAACTAGTGCCATCTTAGCTATTCCACACAGTATTCAGCTTTATCGTTAGCAATGACATCATCAGAACCGCAAGGTGGCAATAATGACTAAGAACCCTATTTCATTCTTGGCGGTAAGTATGCTTCGTTGTGATGCACTATGCTTACCGCCAAGGTAATGGTCCATCCGCCTGGTTTAAATGCAGGCGGACCTTTGGTTTAATCACGGTGGAGTCTACTCCGTCTCCTCCAAGATTAAACCTCTGACGACCCAACATAATAAGGGCTGACGAAGGTTGGCCTCTAATTTCTCCCACCTAAGTTAGATGGACATAATTAGAGGTCAGTTTTCACTGCCAATCACCACCAGGAAATACTGAAAGTGAAAACTGCTGGATGCTCCTCTCACCATGGGAATGTTATTGAGTATGAGAGTTAGGGGCCCTTGGGAAGGGGCGGAAGTATCCATCACAGGACCCTGAATGGGGGGGAGCAGGCTCACTCCTCCTCCCTTCTGGAGCACCTGTACTCACAAGCACCAGCGCCAGATTCTGAGGCCGTTGGGGCCCTGTCCTGGAAGGTCTGGATAGTGCTTACGAGCTGCGCCTTTGTATCGGTATTGAATATGATAGCTGAGGACTCACATTTGCAATTGGGGACAGTGGCTAGCTTGGGTGCCTGTTCACTCCAGGTAAATGAATGTGAGCCGTAGACGCTCAGGGGGTTTCCAGACCTATTCTAACACACTGACCCACGGTAGCAGGGTGTATATTGTCGCCCCACTCCCGTCTTATTCAAAAGTATGTTGGAAACTTAATTACTGTTTCCTAAAGAGACTCATGCAAAATGCCCCCCTTAAAAGACCCGCCACCGTTGGTGGTCTTGAATATAGCATATGAACACAGAGATAAGAGGGGCACATATACAGAGACATCTAAAACATAGTCCTGGGATTAGTCCATGTAACAAAAAGAAGAAGCACGATGACAGGGGAAACATTTTCAAATGCAGTTGTCAATCCTTTTAATCATAGCATGAATTTGTGCAGGCAAATAATGCAACACAGCCAACACGTTTCACCCTTGTGGGCTTCTTCAGGGCTTGTAATGGTCCAGTAGGAACTGCAGGGTATTAACCTGAGCATAAAAGGCAAGGTTTCATGTGAAGTCTTGATGTGTATCTCAAACGGTCAATGAGGACAGCAACAACGTTGAGGTTTAAGATTGGTAAAATCAGAAACCGACGCGCATAATGTGTCGTGCTAGAAAGCAAGGCTATCTGTAGCCGGCAGAGAATCCAGACCTACATGTTGTACTCATGTTTTTCTGGTGGAGGAGGCACCCACTGGTTCTTGGGCCCCTACTATGGATACCTTCGGTACAGTGACCAGGGGGGGCCCCGGCCTGGACAAAGGGGGCTTTGACTTGGTCTTTGAGTTGTGATGTAGCTGAAGTGGGTTCTTGCGGTTGCTGGCTGTGGGCCAAGCTGATTTCTGGAAACTGGTCTGCTGCACGGCTCTTCTTAGGTCGTCGAATCTGAATTCTTGGGTTCAAGGCAGCCCCAAAAATACTGTATTTAGGGAGCATTTTAGGGTTCTTGAGGTATTAGCCAATGGGCAATGGGCACTGAGGAGTGGAATTCACCTCACCTCCCCCACCTGAGGAGTGGAGTTGGCAGAGGTGGGCACCCCTCTTGGGCGTGCTAAAGTTTCCCATCTGCTTTCTGCAAAAAGGGGTTGAGACAGGTAGGGCCTGCTCCTGCTCCTGATAGCAGTATAGGCTGGGGGTCGTGCTTTAAAGACGGCCAGGCTTTGAAGCTCCCCTGCCACAGATGGCTCGTCCTGAACTGAACACCTCTGCCCAGGAGAGGCCTTGTTTTTGATCCATGGGAGCACAGGCTGGCACCCCAGGGGTCCAGGAAACTGTCTCGTGGAGACAGGCTGGTGTTCACTAGTCAGGAATCCACTAGTGGTTGGTTTGGATCAGGGGTCACCTCTAGAAGGGACCCCTGAATGCATGGAATAATGAATCTGACACTGGAGGTAAATTATTCTGAGATATTTGATACTAAACATCCCAGGATTCCGTAAAGCCATTATGGCGCTAGGAAGCTGGTGAGCAGTTTCTGGACCATATACTCAGTATGGCTTCACTGGGCACTTATAATATCTAAGAATTGCCTTAGACGATATAGGGGCCTGTCTACTCATACAGATAGGCCCTCACATGAGGTACAGTGCACTCTGTCTTAAGGGTGACTTACCAATGCCTCATGTAGAGTTGGACGGGCATGGCACACGGATGTGTGCCAATGTCGACTCATCACTTTTAGCTGCACCAAAACACGCAGGGTGCAAGGGTGCATGTTTGTAATGAGAGGTGTCTGAGGGTGGCATGAGGCAGCAGCCCTAGGAGGGCTTTCTCTGGGTGAACAACCTTTACAACGCAACTTTTATCACGCAGTGCCTTTACGATGCAACTTTTACAACGCAAACCATTACAACGCATTGCGCTGGGGGGCGCTCTAGGATAGGGAATAGATTTAATTTACTATCCAACACCTTCCCTACTATCCACGAGGACTGGAGTTGGAATAGTAAATTAAACTATTCACTATCCAGCACCCCAAAGCGCTATGCGTTGTAATCGTATGCATTGTAAAAACAGCGTTGTAAAGGCATGCGTGGTAAAAGCATGCGTGGTAAAAGCATGCATTGTAATGTCATACATCCTTTCTCTGGCTACCATGCCCATGGCACCATACGGGCCCCTTACAAGGGACTTACAGGTAGGGCAGATTTGTGCCAAATGTGGAAACAATGGTACAGGTTAGGGAAAGAACGCAGGCCCTGGGAACCTGATTGGCAGGGACCCAGGGCACACTCAGTCAAAGTGCATCAAAAATCTGGCAAAAAGTGGGGGGTACTGCAACAGTCCCACTTTCCTACAGCAGGTCTCAGCCCAACTCTTCAGACACTACCAGGCACTACAGGTTGCCTGCCTCTATTTCTATTTACTCTGCCTCATTCTGAATCTTACCTTTCAGGAAGTTGAAAGATTGATGGTGGCTGCTTGGATACTGAAGCTGCAGACCTGGCAAGGGCTGGGCTGTACGCAGGGCAGGGCCAGGCTCTGCCTTTGTTTAATCTAAACTGGGATAAGAAACGGCCAAGATGATGTCTGAGATTATCTCAGCAAGGTGCATGCACTGGGTGGAAGCTGCTAACCACTGTTGTCACTCCACACCTGAGTTATATGAATATCTCAGTACAACAATCCTGCTGATGTACAAAAAGCATCAATCGAAGATTGCAAGTGAAACAATCATTACCCCAGCATTATAAAAGCTAATAAGCCTGGTTTCAATGTTGCTAATATGGATATCGATGCGTTTGTCGACAAAATGAACTATCATCGATATTAATAGAATCACCCGTTCTGAACTTCACATCCACCTCAACACACAAGTATGTGGTCAGGCAGGCCCTACGACCTAGGCCCGGGATTACTGATTGATAGGTCACATGTGGGAGGGTGGTAGCTGGCAGACAAATACTTGGGCAGGAAACGCTTGATCAATTCCACAGATAGGCGCAGCAACATTACAATGGTCAGGGGAGATTGCCCCAGTAAAGTACACATGGCTGGTGGGGGTACGCGCTCTTACAAACATGATAAAGTCTGATGCCATATGAGTTAGGAAAATATGGCCAATCAGGGCCTAGCACATGTAGAGATCATGCCCTCCCCATGCCGGACATCTGGACATGTTCACCACTGGACACACTATGTCCACGCGGGTCAAGACACACCTATAGTAACCATTGACCATTAATTTATGACCCTAAAGGCATCAACCAATATTCCTCACCATATATGGGACCCAGGAAACCTTTCATTTCGGCTGTAATATTGTATTTAAGAAACCTTAAATTTGATGTAAATTGAGACAGTCCTCAGGTCTAGTGCCTGTAGCTGTTCTCCCGGCCAAACTGTTTAATTAAGAACTGTTCCTGTTTTGCCAAACACCTCTTGCCTTCTGTTTTTTTAAGGAAGTCCGATTTAAGCAACAATGTAACAGTGCCTGCAAACACAGGCAAGCAAACACGTTTTCATGCAATAACACATTAAAGTCAAACCTTTTTATGATCGTTTCATTGGTGTTCATGTTATTAGTGGTGGTTTTGGTGATGAGAGCGTAACGTTGCTGGGGTAGTGGTGGTATTGTGGAGGTGGTATTGGTGTCGGTGTTACTAGTAATGGTTTTGGTGGTGAGGATATAACGTTGCTGGTGGTATTGTGGAGGTGGTATTGGTGCTGGTGTTCCTAGTAGTGGTTTTGGTGGTGAGGATATAATGTTGCTGGTGGTATTGTGGAGGTGGTATTGGTGTCGGTGCTATTAGTGGTGGTTTTGGTGGTGAGGATATAACGCTGCTGGTGGTGTTGTGGAGGTGGTATTGGTGTCGGTGTTACTAGGTGTGGTTTTGGTGGTGAGGATATAACGTTGCTGGTGGTATTGTGGAGGTGGTATTGGTGTCGGTGTTTCTAGTGGTGGTTTTAGTGGTGAGGATCTAACCTTGCTGGTGGTGTTGTGGAGGTGGTATTGGGTCGGTGTTATTAGTGGTGGTTTTGGTGGTGAGAATATAACATTGCTGGTGGTGTTGTGGAGGTGGTATTGGTGTCGGTGTTACTAGTGGTGGTTTTGGTGGTGAGGATATAACGTTTCTGGTGGTGTTTTGGAGGTGGTATTGGTGTTGGTGTTACTAGCGGTGGTTTTGGTGGTGAGGTTATAACGTTGCTGGTGGTGTTGTGGAGGTGGTTTTGGTGTCGGTGTCGCTAGCTGTGGTTTTGGTGGTGAGGATATAACGTTGCTGGTGGTGTTGTGGAGGTGGTATTGGTGTCGGTGTTACTAGTGGTGGTTTTGGTGGTGAGGTTATAACTTTGCTGGTGGTGTTGTGGAGGTGGTATTGGAGTCGGTGTTATTAGTGGTAGTTTTGGTGGTGAGGATATGACGTTGCTGGTGGTGTTGTGGAGGTGGTATTGGTGTCGGTGTTACTAGTAGTGGTTTTGGTGGTGAGGATATAATGTTGCTGGTGGTATTGTGGCGGTGATATTGGTGTCGGTGTTACTAGTAGTGGTTTTTGTGGTGAGGATATATAACATTGTTGGTGGTATTGTGGAGGTGGTATTTGTGTCGGTGTTATTAGTGGTGGTTTTGGTGGTGAGGATAAAACGTTGCTGGTGGTATTGTGGCGGTGGTATTGGTGTCGGTGTTACTAGTAGTGGTTTTTGTGGTGAGGATATAACCTTGCTAGTGGTATTGTGGAGGCGGTATTGGTGTCGGTGTTACTAGTAGTGGTTTTGGTGGTGAGGCTACAACATTGCTGGTGGTATTGTGGAGGTGGTATTGGTGTCGGTGTTATTAGTGGTAGTTTTGGTGGGGAGGATATAACGTTGCTAGTGGTATTGTGGAGGTGGTATTGGTGTCGGTGTTACTAGTGGTGGTTTTGGTGGTGAGGATATAACGTTGTTGGTCGTATTGTGGAGGTGGTATTGGTGTTATTAGTTGTGGTGTTGGTGGTGAGGATATAACGTTGCTGGTGATATTGGTGTTGATGTGCTAATTGTTGTTCCAATATTCTGGTGATGTGGTCTGGAGTGCTATTGGTAGTGGTGATACTGATGATGGTATTGGTAATGGTATTGGTATTACTATTAGATTTATTACTATTGGTGGGGATGGTATTTGCGCTAGTGGTATTAGCGATGGTGATGGTACTGGTGGTGCTGCGGCATTAATGAAGGTGGTACTGTGTTGTTAGTGGTTGTATATCTTTGGTTGTGGTGTTGCTGAGAGTAGTGTCTGTAGTCATGTGGTGTTGTTGGTAGTATTTACAGAGGTATTGGTGTGGTGGTGGCATTGGTGGTATCTGTATTGCTGTTGATGTTATTGGTTGAATGGTTAGTAGTATTATATGCAATCAAGTAAGAATTGCAGGTGATGATTAAGTGTGATTTTTAGATGTGAAACAGTCCCTCGTGCAATTCAATACCAACACTGCTGAGGAAGTGTAATGATGAATAACATGAGTGAGAGAGAAATACTACTCTGGGCAGAGTCTAAATATTTGACAAAGATCCACCCTCCTGCGCTCAGGCTGGACACCTCTGCTGAGAAGGACCCTTAAAGTCAAGGGAACCGTAGACATCAAATAGGTATTTAATCAAAAATATATTAAGATTCGAGCCCTCAAAATATAAATTCACCGTGCACTGTACCTGGGGTGCAGTGCAACATGCCTAAATTAGATGTGTATATTTGGGATCAATGCATTTTGTCTGGTATTACTCATCACTCATATTTAGGAACCGTAGAAGGTGGTGCATGCCATCATTTTGTTGCTTCCTGCGGAAGGGTCCAGTTCACAGCTCAATACATATACCACCTTCAGTAACACATCTTCTTGGACAGAGTGCAACAGCTGCTGTGGACTCCTAGTGACTGTGAGTGATGTTTCCAATGACAGGTCATGTTTAAGGCTCAGTCCACCCTTCCCTGGCTCTCTTGCTGACCATCTGGTCACCATCCCTCATGTGTCTGGTCTTTTAGTTCTAGGCATAGTGAAGGTGCCACTTGACTCCAGCGGTGTCCAGCCAGGTTCTGCGTTGACCACCATGAAGTTTCCCACCTGCATGAACATTTCCTTCACTCCCAGTTGTTTCTTTGTATCCCTTCCTTTACTAATCTTGTTGTTGTGGTCCATCAAGGCTAGATGTTTGTCACCTGCCCTGTCGGTCCCTTGCTTCCCGCCCTCCGCTCCTCTCAGTCTCATATTTATGTCCATAGCTACTTCCGCTTTAGCACTGCTGCGGGTTTTGTTACAGGGGGCGATATAGCAGCACTGCTGAAAAGACGGCCCTCAATGCTTGAAAACCGACCCCCATCCTTCTGGCCCCCACGACGACCTAGCAATGGGTACACCGTGAGAAAGAAATATGGCAATGGAAAAGCTCATTCGAAAATACCTCGGCATGCTGCCGCTACAGGTCCCTCTTTCATTGCTGCTTTCTGTTAACCGGAGCAAACGGTCTTTTGTTTGAGGGTCCTCCCGTCCCCAGTTAGCCAGTAGTAAACAATGGGCCTCTCCTCTATTGAGCACTATTGTCTGGCCCTAAGGGGTGGCATTAGGCATGTGCAAGCTGTGCACGTGCACAGGGCCACCAAACCCCACGGGCCACCACGCCAATATATATCCTTAATATAATAATCCTCTGAGGATGGATACATATTTGCGTGGCGGCCCCTGGCAGGGATTTGGTGGCCTCCGGCTCTGTTCCACTTCCAAACACCCTGACCCCCCCACCGCTTCACTGGCCTCCACGCTCCACCCCGTCCAGACCCCCTCTTCCGCGGCCCCCTACCTACGCTCCCTGCCCAGGGCCGCCATGATCCTAGAGTCCCCCCTGTGGCCCTACACTTGGCACAGCTCACTTGCATGCTTCCCGGGAATCCGTATCTGCCGCAGAGGGTGCTTATGGAGCGCACCCTGCTGAGCTGGCCACAGGGAATGCACCCACTCTGCAAGAGGGACTCACCTAAGCCAAGTCCCAACAACCCAACGCTGCAAGCCTTGACCAACTCATGGCGGCGGGCCCACCGCTTCTTCGGGGTGGATTCTCTTCTTCACAACCATGCACCATTATGGGGCAACTCTGGCATACATATAGGTGGTGAGATGTTGAACTGGGAAGCGTGGCGTTCTGCAGGCTACTACAGCTTCTATCAAGTCCTCAAAAAGGGTACCCATAAATCCTTTGTGGCACTTCATAAATAATTTGGTCTTCCCTTTCTTCTCAGCGTTTTTCCACTCTGGTGTCTGGTTGTTATTTGATGCTGGTAGTGCCGGGACGCCCCTTTGCTGGGGCAGCTGTGCGCTATACAAATCTTAATAACATAACATAACATAACATACCATTGGTCCGGCGATATTTTCAGCTCTTACATTGCCTCAATCGTCTTCTGGGTGGGCGACCCTGGGTCCTCCAGCCCTCTCCTGTAATCTCCTACCTTGAACGGGGGTCGCATCCATGGGGTGATATCTGTCTTCTACAGCATCTTGAACCGTCATCTTTTCTTCCTGTCCCTTCTAAATTGCCTCTGTATCACATGGCAAACCTGACTTCCAACAGAATATAAATCGGAGAATTGGGCGAAGCTTCTGGAAGTACCTCATTCAGATTGCGGGCTCTGCCCCATGACTGATGTGACCTGATACACGTCTTCTGGGATTACCCCACTGCACAACCTTTTTGGAGATAGTCTGCCCCATGCTGAGCAAGACCCTACCAATCATGTCACCCCTGCCTTGCCAAGATCCTTCAACATTATCTTGCCACCTCTCCAGATCTTTCCCACCTTCCGGATCATGTGCGGTACACAGCTCTCGCCACGACTAAGACCTGCATTTTCCTCCTCCCCCAGGGGCGGCTCTAGGCTCATGGCGGCCCTGGGCAGGTAGCGTAGGTAGGGGGCCCCGGAAGAGGGTGTCCGGGCGGGGCAGAGCTCGGAGGCCAGTGAAGAGGGGGCAGTCAGGGTGTTTGGAAGTGGAACAGAGCCGGAGGCGGCCAAATCCCTGCCAGGGGCCAAAACGCAAATATGTATCCATCCTCAGAGGATTATTATATTAAGGATATAAATTGGTGTGGCGGCCCCTGGGGTTTGGTGGCCCTGTGCTGGTGCACAGCTTGCACATACCTAAGGCCGCCCCTGCTCCCCCTTCCCATAGTGAATGGCACTCAATGATGTACCAGACAGGCTCCTAGGAGCGGGTCTTATATTACCTACAGGATAAGACAGAGACCTTCCTTCTTACATGAGCGCCTTTCCTCCGGCACAAAGCAAACAAGCCCTAAATTAAGGGTGCCCCTGTCCCCAAAAGGATGACCAGATATTATATCACACTGACCCTGCCCTTGCTATCCCGCTCCCACTTTTTTCCCTTCTCCCGTCGACTTTGCCTCTCCTCTTCTTTCTTTTTCTTCTCTTCCCTATTCTCTCCCCTTTCTCAGCCACTTCCCCCTATGCTTGTGGATGCGAGGATGGATCCCCTCTTTGCTTTCCCTCTATACGCTTCTTTTTGTCATGTTACAAGCCAGTGGAGCTTCTGGAGGAGCCCGGTGGCAGAACAACATTTTGGGAGAGAAAAGCAGCCTCTTTGTGGCATTTAGGGCTGTCTGAGTAAGCATTCCTTTCCGAAAATTGGCCATGTCTTGCGTTGCGTTCTCTGAACGTGAAAAAGTGATATGGGTATCATCTGTGTACGATACCAATGAGAGCGGAAAAGATTTTAAGACCTGGGCAAGAGAATGGATGTAAACATTTAGGGCCAGATGTAGGAAGCCCAATACTGGTCGGTAACGGCCGAAATTACCAAATCTCGGCCATTACCGACCGGTATTAGGCTTTTCAGATGTAGGAAGCCAAATTGAAGGATTCAGTAATTTATCGATTAGGTAATTTAAGGATTCAGTAAATTACTGAATCCTTAAGATACAAATCAGTAATTTATCGAATCCCTAATGTAGGGACCACTCAAGTGAGGGCATTCTTCATTTAAGGATTCGTTATTTACCACCAACTTTATTGGTGGTAAATATCGAATACCGTTAAAAAAGCAATTTTGTGCTTTTTTAACAGTGCCATGTGGCAGACATACATGACCTTACGGCATGTATTTGTGCCACATGTGCACACATGCACGATGCAGGGGTGCAACAGGGTGTCAATGTGACACACTGCCACCCTTGTAAGTCTTCCCCCCAGGCCATAAGAATGAATAGGAATTACCGATTCGGTGAATACCGAATATTACCGATTCGGTAAAATTTACTGAATCATTAGCTACATCACATTTACCGATTCCTAAATACCGAATTGGTACAATTCGGTATTTAGGAATCAGTAATATGTGATTACCTACATCTGGCCCTACATATGCTAGGATTCAATGAAAAGCCCTGGGGGACTCCATTTTGAAGGGATTGTTTGTAGGACGCAAATGGGGGTGAAATTACCTCAAATGAGCGCTAGCTCAAAAAAAGAGGAAAACCAAGTCAGGGCTAACCCTCGTATCCCAAAATCATGTAGGCTTCAGTAGTACTGTGTGTGACACTGTGTCGAACGAGATGCTTCGATCCAGCAGGATTAGGGCCAATGAATTGCCCCATCAAGGGCACTGTGGAGTTTCTCTGATACTACTAGCAGTGCAGAGTCGGTTCGATGGGCTGGGACAAAGCAAAAATATGGGTTTTTTTCCAGGAACTTTGTCAAAATACTGTTGACAGGTTTCTCTGTTATCTTGGTAAAAAAAAAGAAGAAGAGAAATGGGGCGATAATTTTCAGGTTTTTTCAGCAGAGGGGTAACGTTGGCATGCTTCCAGGCACAAGGTACCGAAGCAGAGGTTAGGGAGAGATTAATTATTTCTAGAAAGAATGGTAGTAAAAGATCTTGGGGCCCGATTCACAGAACTAACTTAAGACAAAATCCTAAACTTACTACCATTTTGGTATTCACAGAAGGCACTTACTCATTTCGGTATTCACAGAAGTTAGAACTCCTAACTTTACTACTCCTAAACTGAGAAAAATCCTAACTTTATGATTTTGGGTATTCACAGAAGGCATTTAGAAGTCCTAAAGTTAGGACTCTTAACTTCTGTGAATACCAAAATGAGTAAGTGCCTTCTGTGAATACCGAAATGGTAGTAAGTTTAGGATTTTGCCTTAAGTTAGTTCTGTGAATCGGGCCCTTGGACTTTTAGAATAAGGTCGGGTCTAATAGGGTCACCGGGAGAGCCAGATTTGACTTGTATGCATCGGGCTTGTAGAGATAGGACTGAGTATGGACAGATCCCTGTTCCCTTCCCCTCCCCCTTTATCTCTCCCCTTGCCTGCTGCGCCCCCTAGCCCCCTGTCCCTTGTGCCCTTTAACTAAGCACTCCAACTACTTATACTCTGGAGTCTCAGTGATCCCTCTGAGAGAGTCCACAGCGCCAAGGGAGCCACTCACAGCTGAGGTATGGTATGGCAACCCTTACCAAAGCACTCCCTCTCCCCTTTTTGGCGAAGGATCCTGTAGGTAGGCCTTGGAGTCTCAGAGACCCCTCTGAGAGAGTCCACTGCGTAAAGGGAGCCTCTCGCAACGGAGTTGGGGGAATGATATCACTTCCCCTGGGATCACAGCTTACTGGACTTTGGACGCAGCTTTTACTCGTCTACTGGTTTGTGCCCCCGTCACCCTCCCCCTCTTCTTTAATGTTGTGTCTCTCCCCCTCCCCCTCCTCTTTCCCTCCTTCATTCACTGTCTACTTCCCCTGAATCACTCCCCTTGCCTACTTTTTCCCTTACGCATATGCCCTTATTGCTTGTCTCAACCGAACATGTAACTGTGTTGCCATGCTCTAATAACTGTGTAACCTTTGTAACGATGTAACCTGCAATTATGGTCTGATACTCATGTAAAGCGCTCTGATACCCCCGGGTCTAGCCAGCGCTATATAAAACCTTTAAAATAAAAATAAATAAAACAAATAAGTATAGTCCTAGGCCTAAGGGCCTCTAGCACAGTGGTGCTGTCCATCAAATCGAAAGTCATTGAGGAGAAATGTGAGCAGACATCCTCGAATTTTACCGATACAGTGATCTGCTGGCTTGTCGCTGTGTTCTGCCACGGCTTCCATAGGCTCAGCCCATAGAGGTGGTTTCATCAGGCTGTTGACTAAGTTAAAAATGTCTTTGGTGGTATTGGTACTATTGTGTATTTTATTGGAGAAAAACTCGACGCTAGCCTTCATCATCAATTTACGATTTCACAGCTGATCTATAATGTGCGTATGCTGAGGCCCGCTCAAGCTCTTTACAGTGTTTTTTAGCGGCTACAAGGGTCTCATTGACCTATGGGGTGGCAGCTTTCTTTTTGGCTGGACACTGATGAGTGAGTTTGTAAACGAGTGTGTTTCCAAGGGGAAAACTCTTTCGGCACATGCATCAATCTTGCCGTTTGCGAATCCTTAATTGCGAAAATTAGGGAATCGCAATTAAGAATTCGCAAACGGCAACGCATGAAAAATTCGCATTTTTTTGCGATTTCTTATTTTTCCTTAATTGCGATTCACAATTTGAGAATCGCAATTAAGGAAAACCCTTCCCATTGATTCCTATGGGCCAAGAGGCCCATAGGAATTAAAGGGAAGGCAGTTACAATTTGCGATTTTCAATTTGCGAATCGCAAATTGAAAATGCAATTTCAAGAGTGCAGGGGGGGTCCAAAGAACCCCTCCCTGCACCCCTGAAATTTAACTTAAGTGCAATTTACACATACACACATGTCCTAAGGACATGTGTGTGTGTAAAATGCAACTTTCAAAAATGCATTTTTGTGCATGTTTGAAGATTTCCGGTAAATTAGCATGAGGCTAAATCGCAATTTAAAAATGATCATGCATTGCATTTAGGAAATCTGAAATTGCGATTTCTTAAATGCAATCGCAATTTTAGAAATCGCAACATGATTGCGATTCCTAAAATTGCGAAATACATGATGCATTCCAATTTTGATAATTGCATTCGCAAACGGCCGAAAATTGCGATTCGCACCATTTGCAAATGCAATTACCGTTGATGCATGTGCCCCTTTACCTCTACTGCTTAGTAGTACCCTCTTCCCTTTGGTTATGGGGCCACATCTCTAGTAGAATTACTAAAAGCTGGGGTAAGCCATGATTGTAGCATGGTATGGGCAGCCTGCACGTTTGACGCCAGCTGTGGACAGCTGACCTCAATAAATGCACTAAACTCCAGTAAATTTAATTTCTGCCATGACCGTTTGAGGGTTGTGTCTGGGGCCGAGGTGCGGTCCTGTTGTGTCATGTGGGTGGACATGGGACCATGTAGTGGTCAGTCCAGGACATGGGCCAGGGGGTCAAGATATGTAATGACTCAAATTTGAAAACACTGGGTCAAGAGGGTGGCCAGTAGAGTGTGTTGCACCAATGACTAGTTGAGATAGTTGCATGGCTGTAAGGTCAGCCAGAAGGGTGTGAAGTTCACAGTCAAGAGCTGAATCGAAGTGAAGGTTCAAGTGACCACCGATATTAAACTTTACATGTTTTATAACATACAGGGCCAGGTAATTTGTAAGTGCTTTTCTGAAAGCTTTAGAAGGGCCTGGGGCACTTTGGGACTCCTAAATGCCTTCTGTGAATACCGAAAGTCTTAAAGTTAGGATTTTTGTCAGTTTAGGAGTAGTAAAGTTAGGACTCCTAACTTTAGGACTCCTAAACTGAGAAAAATCCTAACTTTAAGACTTTCGGTGTTCACAGAAGGCATTTAGGACTCCTAAAGTTAGGAGCCCTATCTTTACTACTCCTAAACTGAGAAAAATCCTAACTTTAAGACTTTCGGTATTCACAGAACGCATTTAGGAGATCTAAAGTTAGGACTCCTAACTTCTGTGAATACCGAAATGTGTAAGTGCCTTCTGTGAATACCAAAATGGTAGTAAGTTTAAGATTTTGTCTTAAGTTAGTTCTGTGAATCGGGCCCTATATCAGGCGAGTGATCCTAGATAAAATCAACAATGTGAGTGTGGTTGTGAACCAGAGAGCAGTAGTTGATTCTGAATAATTGGAAGGAGGTGGGGTGTGAGCCGATGTGTGTAGCTGGTGCTGCGGTAGCACAGAGGGTACTTGGTTTGGGCCCGCTGATGTTGCATCTGACTGGTTCCTCCTCCGCATCCCACAAGTGCAGAGAGCTATGATGTGGAGACTGCTTTAGAGAGAGAAGCTGAAGTGAGGATTAGACTAACCTGTTTGATTTGGAAGGGGGAGGGTTCCTGGCGCCATGGTGGCGTCCAGACGAGCTTGCCTTTGGTGCACCTTTGGCGGGCCAGCGGCACAACCGCTGCACGCGTTTGCTGTGTCCACGCATTGTGTTTTATTTTATGCTCAATGCCTCGATTCGAAATGTGCATGTGGCGGCAACTAGATCACTAACCTTAGTTACACTGACGGCCTCACTAAAATGTCCGACCACGCTTCCATATGCCCAGCAATAAAGTGCATAGTAGATGAAGTTTGGTTCTTACGCTTGCAAATCTGAAATAAGCTTATGTATTTTTAAAATTCTAAAAACTTTGCCATTAGGGGCCAGATGTAGGTCGCCAATTACCGGTCAGTAACTGCCGATTTCGGCCGTTACCGACCGGTATTTGGTTTTCGAGATGTAGGGGGCCCGAATTTTACCGAATCTGTAAATTTACAGATTCGGTAAATTTACAGATTCGGTAAAATACCGACTCGGTATATTTACCGAATCAGTAATTCCAGATGTAGGTGGCACTTAAAATAGTGCTACAGGCCCTTAAGAATTCGTTATTTACCATGAAATACTATCTCATGGTAAATAACGAATTCCTGTGTACATGCACATCTGTACATGTACACCTGTGCCATGTGGCACACATACATGCCCTAAGGGCGTGTATGTGTGTCACATTGCACATAAGCCAGAATCAGGGGTGCAACAGGGTGTCAAAGTGACACCCTGACCCCCTTGTAAATTCGGTAATTTTACCGAATCGGTATTTACCGATTTGGTAATTGCCATTGATTCCTATGGGCCTCAAGGCCCATAGGAATCAATGGCAATTACCGAATCGGTAAATACCGATTCGGTATTTACCGAATCTTACCGATTCGGTAATTGATTTGGTAAAAATACCTACATCCCGATTGCCAGTTCTTAAATACCGAATCGGTATGATTCGGTATTTAAGAATCGGTAATCGGGGATTACCTACATCTGGCCCTTAGTGTGGTAAATCTACAATGTAGAACAAACCCACCCATCACCAATATACCCACAAGTGGAGTACTGTGGTTAATCTACATTGTTGAGCTAGCCCACTCATCACCGGTGCAGTGTGATAAATCAACAGTTTAGAGCAAACTAATCCTTCACCGTTTTGTGCTAAATCCCTACCCATTACTGGGATAGTGTACTAAATCTACATTGTAGAAACAACCCACCCATCACAGAGGTAATGTGGTAAACCTACATTTTAGACCCAACCCACCCATCACCGGGGCAGTGTAGTAAATCTGTATTGTAGAGCCATCTGTCCCATCACTGGGGTAGTGTGGAAAATCTACAGAGTTGACACAACTCATCCATCACTGGGGTAGTTTGCTAAATCTACAGTGTAGAGCAAACCCACTCATCAGCTGGATAGTGCTGTAAGTCTACAGTGGCTAGTCAACTCACCCTTCACCAGGGCAGTGTGGTAAATCCACAGTATAGAGCTAGTCTACCCATCACCAGGGCAATGTGGTTCAACTACAGTGTAAGATAAACCCACCCACCACTGGGGTAGTGTGTTAAACCTTCAGTGTAGAGGCCACTCACCCTTCACCGGGACAGTGTGGCAAACCCACAGTTTAGATCCAACCTACCTATCACTGGGGCAGTGTGTTAAATTCACAGTGTGGAGCCGTCCCGCCCATCACTGGAGTAGAGTGGTAGACCTACAATGTACAGCAAATCCACCCAGCTCCAAGTTACCTAGCCTGCAAATTGCCACAATTCTACCGCAGCACCTGACTGCTAGGCGGAGCGTGCACATTGACGCAGGTCTACCACAGCACGTGCCTGCTGTGGGGAGCCTGCACATTGACGCAGGTCTACCACAGCAAGCCGTATTGAGTTGGAATGTTCGCTGCTTGAATGTGTCAATCTGTATCAAATTTCCTGTGGCTTCTTCTTGGCAGGGTGGAGCCTGTGATTGGAGCACTCCCACTGATACTTGTTCTGGTTCTCTCTCTGGCCCGGTGCAGGTGCTGCGGTGCAGGACAGCGGCCTAGAGGAGCTGCTCACCTTCGACGACCTCTTTCTGGAGTATTTCAACGCCTTCCTCGCTCAGCCGGTGAGTAACACATTGTGAGACAGTCTCTAACTTGAAGTGGTGAGTAACGCGTTCTAAGACAGTCTCCATCTTGAACTTGTGAGTAACGCGTTGTAAGACAGTCTCCATCTTGAACTGGTGAGTAACACGTTGTAAGACAGTGGCCATCTTGAACTTGTGAGTAGTGAGTTGTAAGACCGTCTCCATCTTGAACTGGTGACTAACGCGTTGTAAGACAGTCACCATCTTCAACTTGTGAGTAACACGTGAGATTGTCTCCGTCTTTAACTGGTGAGTAACGCATTGTAAGACAGTCGCTATCTTTAACTTTTGAGTAACGCGTTGTAAGACCATCGCTATCTGGAACTTGTGAGTAACGAATTGTAAGACAGTCTCCATCTTGAACTAATGAGTAATGCGTTGTAAGACAGTCGCCATCTTGAACTTGTGAGTAGTGTGCTGTGAGACAGTCGCCATCTTGAACTGCCGGTAGCAAGCGGAGTGTGTGACGCGCATCTGCCGGCTCCTGCCTGACTGTAAATCTGTGTAATGCGCTTTTCTTCTACGTGCGGCATCTAACGTCACTGCTTGACTTTAAACCCCTTCTACTGGTGTCCCACCACATCATCAGGGTTGAAATATGAAATATCATCGCAGCATAGGTAATTATAGAACATCTACATTTACATGGACAATAATAGGTCCCAATATATGCAGAGGTCGATCATTTGAACATTTGTAATGTGACATTCAACCCTTATATCACACTGCTGTGGAGGAAATATCGACCTGCCAAAATATCACATTGATGGTGTGGACTGTCGATACAATACTTACCTTGACAATGCTGAGGTAGTCGATACTTTAGGTGCAATATTTTTGCTTTTCGATATGTTGACCACGATATTTTGACGAACAGCCCGTTCACTGAGGTTTTGAGGATGAACGACCCCTATGACGACGGAGACCAAGCGTTTGAGGATGAACGACCCCTATGACAACAAAGACCAAGCCTTTGAGGATGAACGACCCCTATGACAACAAAGACCAAGCCTTTGAGGATGAACAACTCCTATGACAACGGAGACCAAGCCTTTGAGGATGAACGACCCCTATGACAACGGAGACCAAGCATTTGAGGATGAACGACCCCTATGACAACGGAGACCAAGCCTTTGAGGATAAACGACCCCTATGACGACGGAGACAAGCCTTTGAGGATGGACGACCACTATGACAATGGAGACCAAGCGTTTGAGGATGAACGACCCCTATGACGACGGAGACCGAGCCTTTGAGGATGAACGACCCCTATGACAACAAAGACCAAGCCTTTGAGGGTGAAAGACCCCTATGACGACGGAGACCAAGCCTTTGAGGATGAACAACCCCTATGACAACGGAGACCAAGCCTTTGAGGAAGAACGACCCCTATGACAACGGAGACCGAGCCTTTGAGGATGAACGACCCCTATGACAACGGAGACCGAGCCTTTGAGGATGAACGACCGCTATGACGACAGAGACCGAGCCTTTGAGGATGAACGACCCCTATGACGACGGAGACCGAGCCTTTGAGGATGAACGACCCCTATGACGACGGAGACCGAGCCTTTGAGAATGAACGACCCCTATGACGACGGAGACCAAGCCTCTGAGGATGAACGAACCCTATGACGACGGAGACCAAGCAGTTGTGATTTACATATTGGTTGTCTTTCTACCAGTGCCTGAAATTGTCAGATGTTACATTTTTGTGAGGACCCACATAAAGACTGCCTTTATTGCCTTTATGCTGACCACAAGCCCGGAGTATGCAAGTAATGTCATACTTTTTCCACAAAAACCCTCAAGAACTATGAGGGTAGACAGCTTCTCTGGTTTCAAAGAACAAACATTTGCAATGCATAAGGTCTCGCATTAGGAAAGTTTGAGCTATTGGTATTGTAAATGACAAATTTTTTATATATGTGTTGGTTTTGAAAATAGCAAAAATAATAGCTTTGTCATTTACAATGCCAATAGTTATAACTTGTGACACCTATAGCATTTGTAATGCAATATGTGTTGTATTCACGTGACTTAGATGTATTGATATTACAAATAACAATGGCTTTGAATTTTTTTAATAATTAATACTTAAATAAAAGTTATTGTAATTTATAATAGCAATAGCTTAAACTTTTGTAAATAACTTTTGTGAAGAATATGTTCAGTGTATTTTATTGTGACGAAAATCCAAGAACAGAAGTGAAATACTAACCTCTTTTTGTGACATTTGTAATAAAGCTTGAAACATTGAGAGATCATATTTGACCCAGTTGTTGTTGAATGGTTGCACAGATTGATGCTGTGGTGGCGCTGAGTGATGTTGTGGTGGCGACTAGTGATGCTGTGGCATTCAATGATCCTGTGGTAGCGCATAGTGATGTTGTTGTGCCCCTTAGTGATGCTGTGGTGGTGCTGAGTGATGCTGTGGTGATGCGATAGATAGAGTGAGTGGGATAGATAGATAGAGTGAGGGCGATAGATAGATAGAGTGAGGGCGATAGATAGAGTGAGGGCGATAGATAGAGTGAGGGCGATAGATAGAGTGAGGGCGATAGATAGAGGGAGGGCGATAGATAGATAGAGGGAGGGCGATAGATAGGAGTGAGGGCGATAGATAGCTAGACAGATGGATAGAGTGATGGCGATCAGTATCTAAATAAATAGATAGAATGAGGGCGATAGATAGATAGATAGAGTGATGGCGATCAGTATCTAAATAAATAGATAGAATGAGGGCGGTAGGTAGATAGATAGATAGAGTGAGTGAGGGCGATAGATAGAGTGAGGGCGATAGATAGATAGAGTGAGGGCGATAGATAGATAGAGTGAGGGCGATAGATAGATAGAGTGAGGGCGATAGATAGAGTGAGGGCGATAGATAGAGTGAGGGCGATAGATAGAGTGAGGGCGATAGATAGAGTGAGGGCGATAGATAGAGTGAAGGCGATTAGATAGATAGAGTGAGGGCGATAGATAGAGTGAGGGCGATAGATAGAGTGAGGGCGATAGATAGAGTGAGGGCGATAGATAGAGTGAGGGCGATAGATAGAGTGAGGGCGATAGATAGATAGAGTGAGGGCGATAGATAGAGTGAGGGCGATAGATAGAGTGAGGGCGATAGATAGAGTGAGGGCGATAGATAGAGGGAGGGCGATAGATAGATAGAGGGAGGGCGATAGATAGGAGTGAGGGCGATAGATAGCTAGACAGATGGATAGAGTGATGGCGATCAGTATCTAAATAAATAGATAGAATGAGGGCGATAGATAGATAGATAGAGTGATGGCGATCAGTATCTAAATAAATAGATAGAATGAGGGCGGTAGGTAGATAGATAGATAGAGTGAGTGAGGGCGATAGATAGATAGAGTGAGGGCGATAGATAGATAGAGTGAGGGCGATAGATAGATAGAGTGAGGGCGATAGATAGAGTGAGGGCGATAGATAGAGTGAGGGCGATAGATAGAGTGAGGGCGATAGATAGAGTGAGGGCGATAGATAGAGTGAAGGCGATTAGATAGATAGAGTGAGGCCGATAGATAGAGTGAGGGCGATAGATAGACAGATAGAGTGAGGGCGATAGATAGACAGATAGAGTGAGGGCGATAGATAGACAGATAGAGTGAGGGCGATAGATAGATAGTTGTGTGTGGTTGTGGTTGTGTGTGCGTGGTTGTGTGTGTGTGGTGTGTGTTATGCTTTGTTTTGCTATGTTTTGTTATGCTATGCTATGTTTTGTTGTGTTTGGTATGCTATGCTATGTTTTGCTAGGCTATGATATGTTTTGTTTTGTTATGCTATGTTTTGTTTTGTTTTGTTATGCTGTGTTTTGTTAAGCTATGCTATGTTTTGTTAAGCTATGCTATGTTTTGTTATGTTATGCTATGTTTTGTTGTGTTTTGTTAAGCTAGGCTATGCTTGGTTAGGCTAGGCTATGCTTGGTTAGGCTAGGCTATGCTTGGTTAGGCTATGCTATGCTTGGTTAGGCTATGCTATGCTTGGTTAGGCTATGCTCTATGCTTGGTTAGGCTATGCTCTATGCTTGGTTAGGCTATGCTCTATGCTTGGTTAGGCTATGCTCTATGCTTGGTTAGGCTATGCTCTATGCTTGGTTAGGCTATGCTCTATGCTTGGTTAGGCTATGCTCCATGCTTTGTTAGGTTATGCTCCATGCTTGGTTAGGTTATGCTCCATGCTTGGTTAGGGTATGCTCCATGCTTGGTTAGGTTAGGTTATGCGCTATGCTTGGTTAGGTTAGGTTATGCGCTATGTTATGCGCTATGCGCTATGGTATGCGATATGCGCTATGGTATGCGCTATGTTATGCGCTATATTATGCGCTACGCGCTATGTTATGTGCTATGTTATGCGCTATGCGCTATGTTATGCGCTATGTTATGCGCTATGTTATGCGCTATGCGCTATGTTATGCACTATGTTATGCGCAATGTTATGTGCTATGTTATGCGCTGTTATGCGCTATGTTATGCGCTGTTATGCGCTATGTTATGCGCTGTTATGCGCTATGTTATGCGCTATGCTATGTGCTATGTTATGCGCTATGTTATGCGCTATGTTATGCGCTATGTTATGCGCTATGCGCTATGTTATGCGCTATGCGCTATGTTATGCGCTATGCATTGTTATGCGCTATGTTATGCGCTATGTTATGCGCTATGCGTTATGTTATGCGCTATGTTATGCGCTATGCGTTATGTTATGCGCTATGTTATGCGCTATGTTATGCGCTATGTTAGGCGCTATGCGCTATGTTATGCGCTATGTTATGCGCTATGCGCTATGCGCTATGTTATGCGCTATGCGCTATGTTATGCGCTATGCGCTATGTTATGTGCTATGTTATGCGCTATGTTATGCGCTGTGTTATGCGCTATGTTATGCGCTATGCGCTATGTTATGCGCTATGTACTATGTTATGCGCTATGCGCTATGTTATGCGCTATGCGCTATGTGTTGCGCTATGTTATGCGCTATGCGCTATGTGTTGCGCTATGTTATGCGCTATGCGCTATGTGTTGCGCTGTTATGCGCTATGCGCTATGTGTTGCACTCTGTTATGCGCTATGCGCTATGTTATGCGCTATGTTGCGCCATGTTATGCGCTATGTTATGCGCTATGTTATGCGCTATGTTATGCACTATGTTATGCGCTATGCGCTGTTATGCGCTATGTTATGCGCTATGCGCTATGTTATGCGCTATGTTATGCGCTATGTTATGCACTATGCTATGCGCTATGCCATGCGCTATGTTGTGCGCTGTTATGCGCTATGTTGCGCTATGTTTTGCGCTATGCTATGCGCTATGTTATGCGCTATGTTATGCGCTATGCGCTGTGCGCTGTGCTATGTTATGCGCTATGTTATGCGCTATATTATGCGCTATGTTATGCGCTATGTTATGCGCTATGCGCTTTGTTATGCGCTATGCGCTATGTTATGCGCTATGCGCTATGTTATGCGCTATGCGCTATGCGCTATGTTATGTGCTATGTTATGCGCTATGCTATGCGCTATGTTATGCGCTATGTTATGCGCTATGTTGCGCTATGTTATGCGCTATGTTATGCGCTATGCGCTATGTTATGCGCTATGTTATGCGCTATGCGCTATGTTATGCGCTATGCGCTATGTTATGCGCTATGCGCTATGTTATGCGCTATGCTATGCGCTATGTTATGCGCTATGTTATGCGCTATGCGCTGCGCTATGTTATGCGCTATGTTATGCGCTATGTTATGCGCTATGCGCTATGCTATGCGCTATGCGCTATGTTATGCGCTATGCGCTATGTTATGCGCTATGCGCTATGTTATGCGCTATGCTATGCGCTATGTTATGCGCTATGCACTATGTTATGTGCTAATGCGCTATGCGCTATGTTATGCGCTAATGCGCTATGCGCTATGTTATGCGCTAATGCGCTATGTTATGCGATATGCGCTATGTGTTGCGCTATGTTATGCGCTATGCGCTATGTTATGCGCTATGTTATGCGCTATGTTATGCGCTATGCGCTATGTGTTGCGCTATGTTATGCGCTATGTTATGCGCTATGTTGCGCTATGTTATGCTGTGTTTTGCTATCCTATGCTTTGCTGTGTTTTGCTATCCTATGCTTTGCTGTGTTTTGCTATCCTATGCTTTGCTGTGTTATGCTTTGCTGTGTTTTGTTATGCTATGTTTTGTTGTTTTACTATGATATGCTATGTTTTGCTCTGCTATGTTTTGTTTTGCTATCCTACGCTTTGTTTTGCTATGTTTTGTTATGTTCTGCTGTTTTGTTCTGCTGTTTTGTTGTTATGTTATGCTATGCTATGTTTTGTTTTGTTATGCTATTCTATCTTTTGCTATGCTATACTATTCTATGTTTTGCTATGCTATGGTTTGTTTTGTTTTACTATGCTATGTTTTGTTTTGCTATTCTTTGTTATGCTATGTTTTGTTTTGTTATGCTATTCTATGTTATGCTATGTTTTGTTTTGTTATGCTATTCTGTTATGCTATGGTTTGTTTTGTTATGCTATTCTATGTTTTGCTGTGTTATGCTATGTTTTGTTATGTTCTGCTGTTTTGTTATGCTATGTTTTGTTATGCTATGTTTTGTTATGCTATGATTTGTTATGCTATGTTTTGTTATGCTATGTTTTGTTATGCTATGTTTTGTTCTGCTATGGTTTGTTGTGTTATGTTATGCTATGTTGTGTTGTTTTACTATGATATGCTATGTTTTGCTATGCTATGTTTTGTTTTGCTATCCTATGCTTTGTTTTGCTATGTTTTGTTATGTTCTGCTGTTTTGTTCTGCTGTTTTGTTGTGTTATGTTATGCTATGCTATGTTTTGTTTTGTTTTACTATGCTATGTTTTGTTTTGCTATTCTTTGTTATGTTATACTATGGTTTGTTTTGTTTTACTATTCTATGTTTTGTTTTGCTATTCTTTGTTATGTTATGCTATGGTTTGTTTTGTTATGCTATTCTATGTTTTGCTGTGTTATGCTATGTTTTGTTATGCTATGTTTTGTTATGCTATGTTTTGTTCTGCTATGGTTTGTTGTGTTATGTTATGCTATGTTTTGTTGTTTTACTATGATATGCTATGTTTTGCTATGCTATGTTTTGTTTTGCTATCCTATGCTTTGTTTTGCTATGTTTTGTTATGTTCTGCTGTTTTGTTCTGCTGTTTTGTTGTGTTATGTTATGCTATGCTATGTTTTGTTTTGTTTTGCTATGCTATGTTTTGTTTTGCTATTCTTTGTTATGTTATACTATGGTTTGTTTTGTTTTACTATGCTATGTTTTGTTTTGCTATTCTTTGTTATGTTATGCTATGGTTTGTTTTGTTATGCTATTCTATGTTTTGCTGTGTTATGCTATGTTTTGTTATGCTATGTTTTGTTATGCTATGTTTTGTTATGCTATGTTTTGTTGTGTTATGTTTTGTTGTTTTACTATTATATGCTTTGTTTTGTTATGCTATGGTGTTTTGTTGTGTTTTGTTATGCTATGCTTTGTTGTGTTTTGCTATGCTATGTTTTGTTGTTTTGCTATCCTATGCTTTGTTTTGTTATGCTGTGCTTTTGCTATCCTATGCTTTTGTTTGTTATGCTATGCTATGCTGTTTCGGTATGCTATGCTATGTTTTGTTATGCTATGCTGGTAAGGGTATGTGAGGGTGTGTGTGTGAGTGTATGTGAGGGTGTGTGAGGGGGGTGAGGGTGTGTGAGGGTGAGAGGGTGAGGGGGTGTGAGGGTGAGGGGGTGTGAGGGTGAGGGGGTGTGAGGGTGAGGGGGCGTGAGGGGGTGTGAGGGTGAGGGTGAGGGTGTGAGAGTGTGTGAGGGTGTGTGAGGGTGAGTGAGGGTGAGTGAGGGTGGGTGAGGGTGAGTGAGGGTATGTGAGGGGTGTGAGGGTGTGAGTGTGTGAGGGTGAGTGTGTGAGGGTGAGTGTGTGAGGGTGAGTGTGTGAGGGTGAGAGTGTGTGAGGGTGAGGGGGTGTGAGGGGTGTGAGGGTGAGGGGTGTGAGGGTGAGGGGTGTGAGGGTGAGAGGTGTGAGGGGGTGTGAGGGTGAGGCAGTGTGAGGGTGAGGGGGTGTGAGGGTGAGGGGGTGAGTGAGGGTGAGGGGGTGTGAAGGTGAGGGGGTGTGAAGGTAAGGGTGTGAGGGGGTGTGAGGGGGTGTGAGGGTGAGAGGGTGTGTGAGGGTGAGAGGGTGGGTGAGGGTGTGTGAGGGTGAGGGTGTGTGAGTGAGGGGGTGTGAGGGTGAGGAGGTGTGTGAGGGGTCAGGGGGTGTGAGGGGGTGAGGGAGAGTGAGGGGGTGAGGGCATGAGGGTGAGTGTCTCCAATGAATGTCGCTGCTTCTCCTTCTTTGAAAATGTTCAGTGCTGCAAATAGAGAATGCCGCCCTAATTATCACAGCATGGGGCCCCAAAGTGATAATAATCACAGCATGCAGAGAGGCGCCCCACGCTGCTGGAGCACTCAACTGCACATTAATTATAGTTGAGTGCTCCAGCAGCCTGGGGCGCCTGTTGACATGCTGTGATAAATGGGGTCTCATGCTGTGATAATTGTTGCGGCGCCTGAGGAAGTGGAGACTCCTGCTGGGATAATTGGTCTTGTCCTCAGGAAGTAGAGTTTCATGCTGGGATAATTGGTCTGGTGGCGCTTGCGGTGCCTGACGTCCAACAAACGTGCACAAGCTGCTCAACCTTGAAGCGCGTTCACAGACCTGGGTCGGCTCGTGCCCAGGTCTGTATCGGGCTCGTTCACAGCTGTTACTCCCTTGACAGGGATGAAGGCGGCTATAAGTCTCGTTGGCGGAAGCGCTTCGCGCTGCAACGCCAGCGAGACCTAAAAAGGGCTGCTAAGGACTCTGAAGGTGAGGAGAAGCCCCATACCGCCTCGAAGAAAAGAAAGGAAGAAGGGACTTCCTCTTCACATGCAGATCCTAAAAAATCTAGATCTCAAAGTAAAGAGAAGCCCGAAGGAAAGAGGGTTAAAAAAGATCAGCCTGGTCCCTCTTCCTCTTATCATAGAGCTGGCTCTGCTCCACCACCAGCACCTCATACTCTCAGGGATCCTCATCTTCGAAAATCCACTCGTCAATGACTCATAGGAATGAATGGGAATTACAGAATCGGTGAATACCGATTCGGTAAAAGGGGGAACACATTGAAGGGTGTCACTTTGACACCCTGTTGCACCCCTGAATTGTGTATGGGTGCCCTAAGGACATGTATGTCTGCCACATGGCACTGTAATAATTTGCAAAAAAAATGCTTCTTTTGGGGTTTTCGATATTTACCACCAACTTGAAGTTGGTGGTAAATAACGAATCCTAAAATGGGGAAAGCACTCACTTGAGTGCTCCCTACATTAAGGATTCGGTAATTTACCGAATCGGTATTTAAGAATTCGGTAATTTACCGATTCCTTAAATTACCGATTCTGTAAATTACCGAATCCTTCAATTTGACCTCCTACATCTGAAAAGCCTAATACCGGTCGGTAATGACCGAAATTCGGTAATTTCGGCCGTTACCGACAGGTATTAGGCTTCCTACATCTGGCCCTCAGTCTTTCCTAAAATCTAGTCAATTGCTCATCGCCTTCTGTGCCCCTAGGAAGGGCCAGGCTTTGACGCAGGTATCGATTGTTCATTGGGTCTCATCGACTATACTCTCCTGTCATGAGAGGGGTGTCCCTCCTCTGGCTACCAAGGTCACAGCTCAATCCACGCACAAGGTAGCAGCTTCCTCAGCCCTGTTCGCCGGAGTGTCCTTGCCTGACATCTGCAGGGCAGCGACATGGACGAATGTCCATACCTTCACCAAGCATTATACCTGGATGCATAGCAGATGAGAGAGAGTCCTGAGGTGGATGTGAAAGGGAGCCAGCAGTGCTGCAGTGGAACTGAAAGAGAATCATGCAGTGCTGCAGCGGAGGCGAAAGGTGGCAGGTGGTGAGGGTGCATGGCGGTGAACCCCCAGTGAGCAGGCTGCAGCCGGGAGCACATGTCGGAGGTTAACTGGCAACCGAGTTATACAGGAAACCCACGGACAGGAACTCACTGCTACCATGTGATAGTCACCATCCAAGGGCACTGAGCGAAACTCTCCCTGAGGGTCACTTTCTAGAGGTATATAGGAGTTCTTTGAATATCTCTTTTCACAAACATTCTGACACCCACAAAACAACTACAACAAAGTTCATACCCTGTGCACTTGACTAAAAAAAGGTAAGGAAGTGGCCACACAAAACAGCACCAGGCCCTCTTAGAAACACATCCCAAAGCCACCTCTGAGATGTTAGGGTGTGTTACTGCCCTCTCTAGCATCACCATCTACATAAATAAAACAAATGTAAATAATTGGCACCTTTTGGATTAAGGAAAATTATCCTTCAGTAAATCTGGAAACAGCGTCACAACTTGACGGACATGCTGGTATTCACTCAGCCCAGGAATACCACTGCATCCCTATCATCACCAACTACAGTGTGGGGCCAACTGAACCTCACTGGCATCATCCATACAGCTCTGGTACTGTGCACCGGTCACTGAACCTTGTGCACGAATACTGCTCAATCTGAAGACACCAGCGGACTGCGCCACTCGACACACTGCGCCAGTGAAAGGCCTTTCTAGGGGATCACGTGTCTCCTGCGATATATAGGAATGACAACCAGAAAGGTCTGCAGAAGCATTACTGAACACAGAAGAAATATTTGCTGTAAATGTTTTTTTTGTTTGTTTTTTTTAAACCTTTATTGACATCAAAAGGATATGCAAGTCTAGGCCTACAACCAAACCGGCCGGCCGCAATGTGTAAAGCAATCAGAGGTTCCAAGGCAAACATTACAGAATCAAGCAGCACGAAGCAGAGGCAGTACAATCGTTAAAAGGGAAGAAGAGACTTAGGAACCAGAGGGCCAAAACACAGGAGCAAAAAAAAAGGTTAATTTTATAATATGGGGAGAGGGTGTATGACAGGCTCACTTTCAATATAGAGACGTCCGACGTCCCAGAACCAGCCTCAGCGTCAATAAGGGGGTAAAGGGCCGCAGTACAGGAGAGACAACACAATGCACACAAGAAGATCAGGATAATTGAGACATAATCGACACCTGAGCATTATCATCGTCACATGCCCACCACCCAAACCACAGCTAAGCCAGGACAGAGGGATCAGAGAAACAGCACAGCAAAACCAGCCCGTCATAGTGACCTCTAGGAAAAAGGAGGGAGGGGGGCGGGGACGAGGAAAAGAGGGGGAAAAAAGGGGGGGAAGGAGGGGGAGGGGAAAAGGACAAGGTGGAACAATGAAAAGGGAAAAAAGAAATGAAATATAAAAACGAAAGGAAAAAGACACGCCGACACAGGCGTCCCGTGGCGGGAATACAGGAGACAACAGGAGTAACAGCACCAGTGAGGGTACAGCGATCGAGAAAAAAAAAGTAAAAGAATCATAAAAGGAGGGGTAACGACGCCACACACCCCACCCCGAACACACCACGGGAGGCCGGGACAGACGCGGCTTTACGAAAAAGAGATACAAAAGGGCCATAGAACCAGAAAACAAACAACAAATAGAACCCAACCCACCCATCCCACCCTGCACCCCTGTAGAAGGCTATGGCCTACCCTTCAAACAGCGTGCCTGTTGCCCTAAACCAGAACCCAAAATATAGCGAGAAGGAAGGAGAGAAGAACGAGACAAAAAAAAACAGAAACGGAAAGAAGAAAACAGGAGGGAGGAGCATAAGAACAGCAATCAAAATGGCCGGCCGCCGCCCTCCGCCCAACCAAACAATCACAGCAAAAACAGACCAGGACGACACCCCATCAAGCGCCATAAAACGTACAGAGAAGGGGACCTCCCATCTATCCACGGGTAGAAACAATTACGCCACTAAGTCGTATACCAAGAATCAACCAAGAGTCGTGCATATCACCCCCATCCCTTCCGAACCACAAATCCCACCCACCACATGACAGTGTAAAATGAGATACTAAGTACAAGACCAGCATACAATCGAGAAAAATGGCAACTGCCATAACAACATGGGGGGTAAATCGGTCCGCAAGGGAGCAGAAGTCCAAACAGAGAGTTTAGATGTATCAGCAATCGCAGCACGGATGATAAAAAACAGGAGTTCAGTTTCGCCGCTGGGGAGGGCGAGGGGGTCACTATGAAGGACAAAGGCAAAGCCATCGGAGAAGGTGCAGGAGGCAGTCCACCAATAGTTCCAGCCATCCATGTCGGACAGGGCCACGGCACAATGTCCAAGTCCCCGGGGTCAGAACCTCGCAAAACAGGGAGCTCCAAAGTCACCGGCACACAAAACGATCTTCGATCAGCGGCAGCAACACTTGCAGCAATCGAGGAGGGCGAGGCAATGGAGTCACTGAAACAAGAGGGCGGCAAGAAGAAACGGCCGCCCAAAATGGCGGCAGATCGTGGCGGACCCACCGGGACATCGGGGTCCAGGGATGCGCGCAGGGATCTCACCAGACCAGATCCCCGCGCAATTAGGCAACCCAAGCCCGCCGCCACAGGGTGATTCTTGTTCCTGGGGGTCGGCCGCCATTTCGTGAAGTCAGCCCAGTCGCCACCCTCCACGACCCCCGGAAAAACAGTTAAAAAATGTAGGACTTTACAGAGCTCCGGGGGTCCCAGCAATGGCAGCCCTGGTGCCGAAAGGATGTCTGCCCAATACGGGTCCCCGCCTACACCAGCACAGGCGCCCCCAACAAGCCGAGTCCGGGCACAGAGGGCCAGGGCCGCCGGACAAAGCAGCGGCGGGGGGAGGACCCCTTCACAGAGTCAGTCCCCGGTGCATCTCGCCCACATCAGCCGCGTGGTCACCGGGGCAGGCCCGGATCAGGATCGCCGGGATTTTCGCACAACGGCTCTCATCATTGGTTCACGCTCTCGGCCGGGGCCGAGAGCCGTCGGATCCCACAGGCGAGGTCCCGGTCTAGGTTCCACGGAGGCCCCGATCTTGCGGAGGGCACAACTTCGGAGCCGCTGCACATTGAGATCTCCGGACCAAATGGTAAGTACAAACAAGGTGTTCTGTTTCCAATTCCCCGATAATGTGTCGTCTCCGGACAGGATAGAAGACAGGATGGGCAATCAGGCCGGAGGGCTGCGGGAGCCGAGCTAAAAGGCGACCATTACGCTCGCGAGCTTGGCTCCTCCCCTCCTGCTGTAAATGTTTGACAACAGAACTCACCAGCCATTTCAGGCAAGAAGCAGGAACTGGTCCTAGCGGTTGTATGTCAGCACAACGCGGGCTATTACCACGCGTGCCATTACAATGCTGTTTTTACAACGCAAGTCGTTACAATGACTTGCGCTGTAAGCGCTGGATAGTGGTATAGTTTAATTTTCTATTCCAACTCCAGCCCACGTTACAGTAGGGAAGGTGTTGGAATAGAAAATTAAACTATTCCTTGTCCAACAGCGCCCTCCAGCGCAAGTCGTTGAAACGACTTGCGTTGTAAAAGCAGCGTAGTAATGGCAGCGCATGGTAATGCCCGTGTTTTAAAGCCTGTTCCCCGTCCCAGCTCCCCCGTGCGGCTGCGTATTGCTCGCCTCCAGCGAATTGTTCTTTCCTTGCCACATTCTGCCAATAGCATTCAGTCGCTAGCGTTACTGTTTTCTTTGCATAGCCATTAGTTCTGCTACTGTTTTCTCTGACGTTTTATTGGTTACTTTGTATTTATTAGACACTTACTATTTTCTTGCTGTTTTTATTCGTAACATTGTATTCATTAACCACGCCCTGTTTTCTTGCCGTTTTTATTGGTAACATTGTATTCATTAGCCACCAACTGTACTCTCTGTCCAACATTGTAATTACTTAGCCCCTCATAGTCAGGTCCGTTTGTATTTACTCTTTTCCCTCACACTTCCTGCCTCCCAGTTCCTTTCCCTCCTCCCAGGACCAACTTAACCCCTCCATCGCTCATGAAGAGCTCAGCTCATCATGACCGTTAGAACGCTCACACGCGGGCTCATTCCCCTGCTGTTGTAATACTAGAAATCCTCAAACTCCTTCTCAGGGGTCTGACCAATAAGTAGTCCATTCAAAAGCAGCAAAGAAATCAACAGAGTATCTGAAATATGAAAAGACATCTTTATTACAATTAATTGTGAGGCTACGTCGCCCAATCACACCTAAAGCAACTGAATGAGGCAGCCTCCTGAATGGTCTCAGCACAGACCTTTTATACCATTTATTATGCCCTAGGCACACATTTTCTCTTTGGAGTACATTATTGTTGGTCACTCCCAGAACGTGCACACAAAGCACTGTATGATGACAAACCCACTTTCAAGATAAGTCCAGGCCATAAACAATGTCCACATAATGCGTACATTCTCTAGCTGACAAGGCCGGATAAACCCAAAACAGTAAGATCACAGCCCATGTCATAAATAGCCCGTGGAGGCAGGAACAGGAGTAGATGGAAGTAAGATAGGCACGTTTGTGTGTAGTAAATCTTTACAATGTCCTGTGCTCTGATCTATAATCTTGATCAGCTAAAGGACAGGAACTGGCTTGGCAAGGTTAGCCTCAAGCAACAGGGTCAGCTTTCGCCAGGTCATGCAGGAGTCAGCACAAACCCATGCTAAGGTTATGTCCTTAAATACTTGTTCTGCCACAGTGAGGGCCTACTGTAAGGGCAATCCACAAAATGGCTGCTATGCACAAGATGGAACCCGAGGGTTCAGAACAAAACCTTCAAATACACAGTGAATCCATTGGTGTAACATGACGAAAACACTTGCACTTGCTGAACTCACTGTTTACGGTCTGCTGTTACCAAATTCATAACAGAATCATGATATTTAAAAAACAGGTTCAGAATTCAAGGAACCACAGACCATCTTTTTGCCCTTACATAGGCAATCACTCAGTCTATATCTGCAACTGTGCCCAAAGTCCATTATAAGCCTCTTTGGAAGGCTTCTATTGTCCATCAAATCCGCTTCCATTGTCTTCTTCCGCGTTGGGCCTCTCGATTCAGGCCTTTTCATGAGAAAAAGTACTGCTTAGTTGGAGTGCCCTCCTGGCAAACACCCACAGCTCACTCGAAAGTCTCAATGTCTCAAAACAATGCACCAGTGTCTCTTCTTTGTGGAAGACACTACAAATGATGTGCTCTTCATTGATCATGGGCACAAAACATCTCGTGCAGATCCAAGCACTACTGAGAAACAACCTCTCAAGATCAGCAGCACTTTCAGACTCCAACACTCATTATTTAGTGTCAGAGGACGCTCAAGCTGCTCTCTCATGGGCACCAGAATATAGTGCCTTTCCGTCGGAGCAAAGGGAAAAGAGGTGTGTGTGTGGCCAAAACTCGGGCCAAGGGCTCAAGGGACTGTACACTGTCAGAGGTTTCCAGCACATAACAGGTAGAAAGCTCAAACAAACAGAAGCTCTCATTCTGTGGCAAACAAGGAACCAGCTCTTTTTTTTTTTCTGCAACGCCTTCCGATGAAGCAAATGCCTTGCTTGGGAGGTACCATTGACGGCTCGCTGATGATCGCTGTCCAGCCTCGCGACTTTCTGGTTGCAGGAATTGTAGAGCCAAGAAGTCTGTCATTCATCTGTAGCGGTCACTGATGGGGAGTGGGCTTAGTCTCGATTACAGGTCTGCAGGGTATCACTCTTCCTTTGACTCTGGAAGATCCCGCAGAACCTAGTGATAGAGGAAATGTAACACAATTGTTAGTTTCCTTCAAATCAAGCACAAAAAACAGTTCATGGGTTTTAACAAGGGGACTGCAAGCAGGTGGCCTGCAATCTGCAAGGGAGTGGCAATACACCATGGGAATCTAAATGGATGTCCTCACACAGTGGCATTGTCTAATGGGGTAAATACATATTTTCCTCAATGATTAAGCCTAGGTGTTCCTAAATTCCTTATCTAGAACATCTCAAATAGAGAAATGACATAATACAGATTATCAAGGACATGAAGAAAAGTCCCTTTAAAAAATGTGCATCAAGTGCACTATGCAATACAAAGGCTAATGTAAATGTAAATCGATTTATATAGCGCACTAATCACCCAGGGGTCTCAAGGCGCTTGCTTAGGGAACCCGTCCTGGTATTCCCCTGTGAGATACCCCGGCAGGGTATTCACAAGGTGAAAGCCAGGCATCCTGCCGCAAGGGGCCGTAGTGGAGATTAAGCAAGCTATTGCCCAGAGTCGCAGAGTGTGACCCCGTGAGTCAAGTAGGCACCGGAGCAAGAATTGTCGAGTCAGTGGAATTTTTGAGCCCGAGACCCGCCGAGGCGGGGAATCGAACACTGGTCCACGGCTGATCTCAGCTTCCGGGTCTGTCGCCTCTAACCACTGAGCCACACTTCTCCACATCAAATGTGCAGACAAAAAGACAAGAACTAGAGAGTCCTGGTATTTGCATGATTAGAACACATCTGATCCCACCAAAAATTAAAGCAGCAGGAACAGACGAGAACTGAAAAATTAAAATAGACATTGAAAATTCATCATGTTCAAAAGGTAAACTTAAGATATCTCCTATCGAGATGGAAAACTTGTCTTACTATAATATTGGGTCAGTTGACCAGTCTATCACTACCCCGACAGTCAGTCTGAAAAAACATTGAAGTAGGCCTGAGGAAAATTCTTGAAAACCAGTCTGGACATACAAAAGGGAATTATACATAACATGGGGGGGGGTCCCTAATACATCACTGCAGTCTAGAAGTGTGAACATAAACAATATGCCCATAATAATAAATGGGCTGACTGGTGAAAGGAATATGGAAAAGGGAAATGGAACTAGGACACAACTAAAATCCCCAATAACTAAGCATGATGCGACATCGGTCAGGGGAGAAGCAACAAAAGAAAAATCTATAGGAAGAACAAAAGTTTGCTTGGGTGCCTCAGGCATGTGACACAGCACCAAGAGTATGGGGGATACACAAAAGACCAAAGTTACACAAATTTTAACTCTACCGCTGGCAACTACACCATATACGGTAATCCTAACTAATGTTCCTGTTCTCTCTTCAGGGAGAAAAAAATGAAACCTGGTTTCCTTTCAAGGGACAAAGCCATATGCTATTTGGGAAACAGAACATGATTAAGTAATGCAATATAGAAATTAGGCCACCTTGAGTCACAGATCTATAATTCCATCCTTAGGTCCAATCAAGGATACATAAATGTAGGGCTGCCTGTTCCTTTAAGGGAAGGGGCAGTAAGTGACTAACAGCAGGTGACACACTTTGATCCTGTATATCTTTTTAGTTTTCCTCAACATCATTATAGCCAAATTTAGGCATGCACTGGTAAAAGTGCTACCTGTCTTCCTCACAGTATGAAAACCATATCTGTGAAATTTATCATTATACCAAATCCATCCAACTGTTGTGCAACGATACGTATCGTCATAGGGTCCTTTCACAACACAGGGGAACTTGTAATAGTAACAACATAAAACAAAACATACACACAAAAAAATGCACATGTTAAGCGGTGACACACAGCACCATGGCACATGTACTTTATGCACTGTAAACCTGCAGCCCAAAACCCAATATTTGGGCCTGTCTAAATTTGTCAGGTCTAAAATCCTTACCCTCCTTTTGACAGTAGAGCACCAGGCAGTGGGAGTCTGCTGTCAAATATAACTTTGCTATCTCTCTTCTAACATACAGGACCAGCTAAAATATTTCACGATAGGGCCAAATACACAAACGAAAACATGAACATTTCTTTCCAAAGAAATTACACAAAAACACATCTCCTTTCAACTAACCAAACTCACGTGTCTTGTCAGCCTTAGAACAATCCATGAATGATCTGTAGGCAGAAGCAGAAAAATACACAACACAAAAAAAACACACTTTAATATACACAAAAATAAATTTTCATTACTTAACTGTTACTCTCTTGTCAGTTCACCTCGCAACATCAAGCCACCTTATTTTTACCGTTCTGAAAGAAATGGTTACACTGACACTCCATATTAATTTGGCACCTATAATTTCCACTGTGAAAAATAATTCCTAATTAGCAAATCATTTTCACTTAGGCCTGTAGCCTGTAGCCTTCAAAATTTTGGAAAAGGGCTGCATCTTATTTTCTATCTAAGACTTAATGCAACACTTCGTTTTCTGTCAAATAAACGCAACTAGCAAACATTATTTTTCTTAGCGTGGAGACACAAATGTATCAGTTCTGCAGAGCATTTAACACGATGTTTGGGACTTTCAAAGAAACCCCTTTTTATTTTCCCTATTAAATTAAGTTCTTTCATTTTATTGATGTTCTCACGGAGAAACCAGAAAACCCACCTTTAGAGGCTCGTTCAGCAAGGTCATTCTGCATTCCTCGGAGGCAAAGTCCTAATTAAAAGGTCACAAATGTCAACATGACAGCCTTCTCCATTGTTTACAGGGAAACTAAAAGATAACATCTCAGCAGCGGTGGCTCGAGCCAGCCTCTGCAATTCTCTCAGCCCTCAGCTTCTGCCACACTGAAGCTGTCAAAGCCAGAAGGCCTAACTAATTTCTCCTAACCTGTAATAATTCACTCTATTTTGAAAAATAATTTTTCTTTTTTAGGCGCTAAAATTATCTCTATTCCCAGATTATTAAACTACATTTACTGTGAATAATTCACGAAACCTAATAACACACATAACAGTTTTTTTAGAGTAAATGCTTGTTGCAATCCTATGGTACACACTTCATCAGTCTTAAATGAACAAACTTTTCCGTAGGCCTAGCTGAAGCTAGAACCTTCAACCCTGATATAAAAACAAGCCTTTGTACTGGCACATTAACCCACTGAATCATAAGAATGCACAACCTGCAAATATATATTAAAACCTAAATGTATGCATTTACTAAAGCCTGAGACACTTTAAAAAGTACTCTAAATGAGAGCAAAATGCAGATTAAACAGTGCTTTTACTCAAAATCGACTTTCATATTTTGGGCATTAAAAAATGAATATCCTACAATCTTCTTGCATAATATGTATTACTAGAATGTCTATTACATAACCCTTGAGTCAGGCATTTGAAAATAATAACTTATACTTTATAAAAATGAGCTTGCTTGCGCCTATGCCAAGGGGAAATTATACACACGAATGCTTGTCATTTTAGTGATGCAACATAACTTAAATCAAATTTTAATGCTAGGAGGTCATAGTATGAGTGTTAAGCTTTATAAATATTAAAAAACGATTTTTGTAGCACTTATTTTTAATAATTATTTTCCACAATTAATAATTTTTTCTTCTAATAAAACCAATTATTCCTTTTTGTGATTGTTCTACATATAAGAGCCCGCTGCATCCCTTGCCTATCATTTAGATGCATTAACTCACAAACCTAAGCGCATATGCCAAACTTAAAACGCGTCACATTCCTGCGTCACATTTTTGCGCCACATTTATTTAAAAGGACGGTTTTGCAAAATTCCACCCGTGTTTAACTGGAAAAGTGCTGGCTGAATGAACATTCCTATCAAATATACTGCAGCTGAAATGTTTGCCTATGAACATCTAATACAGTGCATCTAAGGAAAATGCTGTAAATGTATTTACTTTTGTAAAAATAGACAAATGTTTTTTTTTTGGGGGCCTTATTTATATCTATTGAATGTTTTTCCTAATTTTATCCTTTAAGCGTGGAACGGCAGTTTTGTATATGTGCACAATTGCTCATTCTACAAACTAATGAGCAACACATACCCATCTTAGCACATTACATGTTTCATTTCTGTATCTTTTACTCAAGTTTCTACTCAACATTAACCAACCAGCATTTTACTTAACAGACTGAAAACATCAAGAAAACCAAAAAACACACATTGGGCCCACTCCATACACAAACAGAAAGGAGGTCAAACACTCAGGACACACAATACAGCGCGCTTTAGCTAAATAGAGCTCATAAGTTGGAGTTCCAACCGGAGGTATCAGACATGAACCCTCCAGTCGGGAATCCCTGTTGCAACTTAAACAAAACCAAATACCAAATTTGCTATGATTAGGCATCTGCGCTCACTAACCAAGCTTCAAGCTTCAAGGGGCTATCTCTATCAATACACTCGCAAATGTACCAGACCCTCGGTTTTTGAATATTGCAATGTTCAAATAAACTAAGGACCAAAGAACTAAGAACTAAGGACTGGGAGCGACCCACTTATACTTCAACCAAAGCAGATGGAGAAAAGTCTCTTCATTACCTGCCTACACAAATTGCAATTTGCACATACAAACCTATACGAACCTATCAAAGCTATACCAAACAAATAGTTGTCCAAATTCTAACTGCCAAGTTCTAACTGCACTAACAGTCTCTTTTTTTTTTTTAAAACACTTACGCCAAAAAGGTTCCTCAGTCAGGAGTGACATCTTTTGGAGAGTTTAAGTCAGAAAAATCCAAAATATACTGGGCCGCAGAGACAAAGAATCCCCCAGAACCTCTGTGCACAGAGTACCTCTTTTAGTAGATTTCTGTCTTGCCTGCCCCAGTAGATTTCTGTCCTCTGACAAGATTACTCCTCCAGATAGTCACTTCTTGATGAGGCCCATCGTTGGTCGCGCCATCTGTAATACTAGAAATCCTCAAACTCCTTCTCAGGGGTCTTACCAATAAGTAGTCCATTCAAAAGCAGCAAAGAAATCAACAGAGAATCTGAAATATGAAAAGACATCTTTATTACAATTAATTGTGAGGCTACGTCGCCCAGTCACACCTAAAGCAACTGAATGAGGCAGCCTCCTGAATGGTCTCAGCACAGACCTTTTATACCATTTATTATGCCCTAGGCACACATTTTCTCTTTGAAGTACATTATTGTTGGTCACTCCCAGGACGTGCACACAAAGCACTGTATGATGACAAACCCACTTTCAAGATAAGTCCAGGCCATAAACAATGTCCACATAATGCGTACATTCTCTAGCTGACAAGGCCGGATAAACCCAAAACAGTAAGATCACAGCCCATGTCATAAATAGCTCGTGGAGGCAGGAACAGGAACAGATGGAAGTAAGATAGGCACGTTTGTGTGTAGTAAATCTTTACAATGTCCTGTGCTCTGATCTATAATCTTGATCAGCTAAAGGGCAGGAATTGGCTTGGCAAGGTTAGCCTCAAGCAACAGGGTCAGCTTTCGCCAGGTCATGCAGGAGTCAGCACAAACCCATGCTAAGGTTATGTCCTTAAATACTTGTTCTGCCACAGTGAGGGCCTACTGTAAGGGCAATCCACAAAATGGCTGCTATGCACAAGATGGAACCCGAGGGTTCAGAACAAAACCTTCAAATACACAGTGAATCTGTTGGTGTAACATGACGAAAACACTTGCACTTGCTGAACTCACTGTTTACGGTCTGCTGTTACCAAATTCATACCAGAATCATGATATTTAAAACACAGGTTCAGAATTCAAGGAACCACACTGTGCTGGGCGTTCTAAGGAACGGGCGTGGTCATGACGAGCTCAGCTGGTCATGAGCACACGAGAAACGTGGCTCATGACGAGCTGAACTCGTCATGAGCAAGGGGTGCTGTGCGCGCCCTCCCTCCCCCCAGCACAGCGGGGGAAAAGCCCCCACAGCCAAGGGGTTAATAGAGGACAGCGCTCAGTGCAGGGACCCTGGTTCTTCCACCACGCGTAGCTATACTGTTGCAGACCTCCCAGCCTTGGATCCTGGACTCGTAAACAACAACACCTGCAGCTTCCCATCTCCATGCAGCACCAGAGGACCATTCTCCTGCCAGCGCTGCCACTTCACCTGCAACGCCAAAGCAACCAACAATGCCAGGGACACTGCAAGCACAACCACACCCACCACGCCAACTGAGACCGCCACAGCACAACTCCAGTGCATTCTACTCAACACATGACCGCTCTGCCCCCTGGCCCCCTCACAACTCAAGCCACAATCACCATCATAAACTTCTTGCACTTGGAAGCACCCATGGACCCCTGTCCCCACCACTAACCTCAACCTTGGGAGCAAGACTATTGGCGACGAGGTCAAGAAAGTCCTGAATGTGTCCATCACCTTGGCCTCATTTTCTGTAGACTGGAAACACGCTGAAGTGACCGACTTCGACCTGCACCTTAGGACTGCTCTATCACTTCGGGTGAAAATTGCAAAAAACACAGTTGATGGACAGAATGTAGAACAATGTCATACATTCACCCCAGTACAAGGATCTGAGCCTAAATCCATCGTTTTTTTGCACACCACCCTGGGTTAGACACTGGCTATATGCAAATCAGCTCTGACCCTGTGCCTCATGGGAACAGTCCAGTCTGAACTACCAAGCCATGTCTTTCCCAGACCGGAATCAAGCATCCAATGACCGGTTTCTGGCTATCAGCCTTCATCAGCCTGGATAGCTTGACTCCAGTGGTGTGGAGAGCCTGGGACTCACGTCTGAGCATACCCAGCCCACTCGGGGTGAAAATTGCAAAAAACACACAGTGTACTTGTACTGGGGTGAATGTATGACATTGTTCTACATTCTGTCCATCAGCTGTGTTTTTTGCAATTTTCACCCCGAGTGGGCTGGGTATGCTCAGACGTGAGTCCCAGGCTCTCCACACCACTGGAGTCAAGCTATCCAGGCTGATGAAGGCTGATAGCCAGAAACCGGTCATTGGATGCTTATTTATTTATTTATTTATTCAAAGTTTTATATAGCGCGAACAGGATCCTTACAGATATCAGAGCGCTTCACAAAGACAGGGTAGGGGCAGTAGGAGTCAACAGAGATAATGGGAAACAGTATAATAGTCAATAACATGGTAATAACATGGTTAATAAAAACATACATAAAACCAATCCATATACAATCAGGTAAGGAAGTAACATAGGACAGCACAGGTCATTGATCCCACTACAGAGGTGTACAGGTGGATCAGTAAACCAACGTGTATCACATCTTGGTCGGTAGTAAGAGAGTAGCGTAGTGGTGCCCCCAACAAGTAGAGTATAGTGCCAGGGGATATTGAGCAGTGATACAAGCAATGCAGAGTCTCTGAACCAACATATATAACGATCAGGAGATCTTGGCCAGAAGGATGGTTTTCACCTCTTTCTTGAAGAGTGCAGTGGAGCAGATCAGCCTGATTTCAGGAGGGAGCGCATTCCAGATCCTGGGTGCCATTCCTGAGAAGGAGCGCTTGTAGGTTTTCACTTTCCGGAATCTACGAGGTTTCAGGAGTAGATTTTTTGTACTCCTATTGGATCTCGAACCTCCTGATATAGACAGCTTTTGAGCGAGGTAGTTGGGTGCCTTGTGGTGCACGGCCGCGTGTGTCATAACTGCAATTTTTAGATGTATTCTGGCCTCAAAAGGCAGCCATTTTAGAGTCTTTAAGTCTGGGGATATGTGCGAATGCTTTCTAGAGCCAGTAATGAGTCTCGCGGCAGCGTTCAGGGAGGCTCTTAAGGGTGCTGTTGTGGATAGTGGGAGACCGCTGAGGGCCGCAATTCCGTAGTCTATTCGAGGGATGACTAAAGCTTGTACAGCAGTTTGGAAGTCTTTGGCCGGGAGGAAGGGTTTAATTTTCCTCAGCGTGTTAATTTGAAAATTAGCTGCTTTTGTGGCTTTGCTGACGTGCTGCTGCATGTTGAGCTTGGCGTCGAGTGTGATGCCTAGGGATTTCGCCGAGTCCACGATGGTAGGTTGGACATTGAGTGCTGTTAGGTTGTTGAGCCAGGTTTGGGTGGTGGACATTTTCGCCGGGGGTGTGATGAGTAGGAACTCAGTTTTCAGAGCATTTAGTTTGAGGTGATTATCGGCCAGCCAAGATTGGGTGTTAATAAGCGTGGAATTCAGATGTTTGATATCTTCCGGGGATTGTAACTTTAGATAGAGTTGTGTGTCATCGGCGTACATATGGAATTGAACATTGGATGCTTGAAGCAAGGTGGCGAGCGGTTCCATAACGAGGTTGAACAGTGTAGGGGAGAGGGTGGATCCTTGTGGGACACCTAGATCTGCAGGCACAGGTGTAGATAGCACATTGTCGATCTTGAACCTCTGAGACCGATTGTGAAGGAAAGACGAAAACCACTTGAGAACAGTTCCCGATAGCCCCATTCTAGTGCTTAGCAGCTCCAGCAAGTTCTCATGTTTGACCGTGTCAAATGCTGACGAGAGGTCAAGAAGGATGAGGAGGCAGGACTCATTGCGATCCAGAATTTGGAGGGCGTCATCAATTATGTGTGTCATAGCTGTTTCCGTGCTATGTTTCGCTCTGAAGCCTGATTGATGAGGGTTGAGGAGGTCAAATTGATCAATGTGTTTTGTTAGTTGGAGTTGGACACATTTCTCCAGCAGTTTGGCCAGGGTGGGGATATTGGTGATGGGCCGATAGTTGTTTAGGTCAGATGGATCAGCTGTAGGTTTCTTGAGTATGGGCGTGACTTGCCCCACCTTAAGGGAGTCTGGAATGTGGCCTTGTTGCAGAGAGCTGTTGATGATCTTGGTCCAGAGAGGGAGGAGCAAGGGGATAAAGTCTTTTACAGCATTAGCAGGTAGAGGGTCTGTGAGGTGATTAGAGGGCTTCAAGGTGCAGAGCAGTTTGTATATTGCTTCTTCTGAATAGGTATCGAAGTACTGCCAGGATGCCTTGTTTTTAGGTTGAGTGTCTGCCATTCTGGTGTGGTTGGGGTATCGGCTTACATCCATGATGAGGTCATTTCTTATGTTGTCAGTCTTTAGTTTAAAGAAAGCAGAGAAGGCTTCACAGTGTGGGGTGTCGTTTGTTGTGCTGTTTGATTGTGTGGGTTGTGCCTTTGTTTGGGTCTTGATTAGCTCGAACAGCTTTCTTGGCCTGTTCTTCGCTTGGTCCAACTGGCGGCTGAAGAAGTCCGACTTTGTGCGCTTTATTTTCCTAAAGTAGGCATTTCTCTTGTTCTTAAGCTTTTTGAGATGCAGCGCTGAGGGGTCCGATCTCCAGGTGCGCTCTGCCATTCGCATATTACGCCTTTCATCATTGAGTCTGTCATCGTACCAGGGGTTAGAGATTTTGGTGGAGACTCTCTTCAGTTGCAGGGGGGCGACTTCATTGACTATTGTATTCATAGAGTCAAGGTAGTGGTCAGTCAGTGATTGAACATCTGAGGCCCCTGAAGGGGGAAGGAGGAGGTTGCCGATGTGGGGAGGTAGGGTAGAGGGGTTGAGATTCTTCAAATCCCTTTTCCATGCTTTGGTTTTGATTGGTTGAGTAGGGTTAGGTTTAACTTTTTCGTTGATAAAGAAGGTGATAATGTGGTGATCTGACCAATCGCAGGGTAGAATCGCCTCCAGTTGAATAGCGTTCTCTTTGGCAATGATGAGATCGAGTATCGCGCCTTTGTCGTGTGTTGGTTTATCGCATAATTGGGTGAGGTCAAGCGCATTGAGGAAAGTTTTGAGACTATTCACCACGGTGTCTTTCTGATCGTTCCAATGGAGATTGAAGTCACCCAGGTAGACTTGAGTGGTCTGCCGACCGGCATTGGAAGTGATCAGGTCCATGAATTGTTGAGTGAATATGAGATTGTCACCAGGCGGGTGATAGATGAGATGTAAAGCACAGACTTGTTTGCCCTCACTGATGATGTCGAGGCAGAGGAGTTCACAGGAGGAAAGGGAGGGGGAGGTGACTTGAGTAACGGAGAGGTTGCTCCTAAAAATGCATGCAATTCCCCCGCCCGTCTTGCCAGGAGACCTGTCCAGCCTGATGATGTGGTAATTGGGGGGGACTAGTATGTCCATAATCGGGGTAGAGGCTTCAGTGAGCCACGTTTCCGTTAGAATGGCTAGGTCCAGATCCCTATCTGAGACGAGATCCGCGATGTCGGAGGAATATCTCTGGGCCGATCTGCAGTTTAGTAGGATGCATTTGAGTTTGGGAGAGAGAAGGGTGGTCGAGCTTTCTAGTGTGAGGGGAACTTTTCTGAGGTTGTTAGGGACGGAGCCTCTGTTGTTGAGTGTTGGGGGCCTTAGAGGGTTTGTAAGAATTGTGGGTATGGGGATGTGTGAGTTGGAAAAGTCTTTTACCGGACCTGGGCCATAAGAGTGTAGGAGAGAGCATAGGTCGCGGTCCGACAAGGAGTTGAGAACACGACGGGGGCGGTGGGAATTATTGCGCACGGGGATAGTAGGCCATTGCTGGTGTCGTCGGGGCGAGGGATAGTAGGCCATTGCTGGTGTCGTCGGGGGCGAGGGTATGTAGGGAGTGTGCGTCGTTTGTAGGGTAGTGGGATGGTGGGAGGTAGACTGGGCTGTGAGGAGAGAAGGTCTTTGATTGCGTGGATGTCTTTTTTGATTTGTAAGATTTCCTCTTTGACTTGTTGGAGGGTGGATAAAGTCAGGTCAGGAGGGTCATTGGGGAAGGTGTTGGTGGAGAGAGCCGTTGGTGAGTGGTTGAGTAGTGAGCTGGTGAGCAGGCAGGGTATCGGGGGGGGTATACTAGTGTTGTTGAGGGGTTCCGCGGAGCTAATGAGTGGGATGGTATTCAAGGAGTGGACGTGTTTGTGGGCGAGGGGTGTGGGTGATGTAGGTGAGACAGGCGGTGGGTGGGAAGCATAGGTAGTGACTTCAGTGGGAGACGGTGCCGGTGAGTAGAATAGTGAGTGAAGGCTGAGGACAGTGGGGGAGACAGGAGGGTAGTGAGGGCTGAGAATAGGAGGTGGGAGAGAGGGGGATGCTAGGGTAAGGGAGGAGGTATGTTCTGTATCTTTTGTTGGGAGGGAGATAGAGTTGTGAGTGGGAGTGGGGAGGGAGCAGGGAAGGGAGAGGTGTCTGCCGTGGGGGGGATGGGGGGGATGGGTGGATAAACTCCGAGTGATGGTGTGTGCAGATGTAGGCGTGTTGTGGGCGGGAGTTGTTGTGTCAGGTGTGAGAGACTCGTGGGTGGGAGTGGGAAGGGAGATGGGGAGGGAGAGGTGTCTGTCGTGGGGGGGATGGGAGGGGGGGGTGGATAAACTTTGGGCGGGGGCTTGTTCAGATGGTGGTGTGTTGTGGGTGGGGGATGTTCTGTCCGGGGGGGGAGGGATGGAGGGGATATGGGTGGGGATAAGAAGGGTAGAGGGGCTGCTAGTATGTGCGGTGGAGTTATTTGTGACTGTTCTTGGGGAGTGGGGGGCGTTAACAACAGGTGGGCCATTTACTGGGGTGCTAGGGGTAGAAGTGTAGTAGGTGGTGGCTGCGACGTCAGGGGTGATAGTGCCGGCGGAGTTCTGGGTGGGGGTCCGCAGCTTGGAGAGGTGCTCTTTGAACTTGGGGAACAGGTTGTCTAGTAATTCCAGGTTCTTGTCCGTGGATTGGATTAGGACAATCCCGTTATTGTAGATGGTAATGGTAGACCTGCCAGGGAAGAGGTGGGAAGGTGTGATGGTGAGACTTAGGCCATGAGTTGTTTTCCTGGTGGTGGAGACTGTGAGTAGGGATAGGAAAGTTTTCCTCCATTGGGCTCTGCGTGAGGTGTGGAAGATGATATCAGTATTCAGGGCTCCATTGCCCAGTGAGAAGTAAGTGTCAGCAAAGGGTGTTTCTGGGTGTGACCTCAAGAAGTTGTGTTTAAAACGTTTAGTGGCATTTTTGGAGAGAGGAGTGGAGGGGTAGTTAATTCTAAAAGTGTTCTTGCCGATGAGCTCCATTTTATAGAGGCTGTGGTGATAGGGGTAGGAAATAGGCCGATAGTACAAACTGTCAGCCGCTAGTTACAGGGCCAAGGAAGACACTAGTGAGTGTCACTAGTGATAGCCTATAATATAAATAATATACTGGAATAAAATAGAATACCTATGCAGGCAGTAAAATACCTGAATCGAAAGTGACAGTAGTGTGTAGTCAAAAATATGTGAGGTACATGTGCCAGTAACAAAAAACAATTACAAACAACAGTCAAATGCAGAAAAAAAGTATTCACATTCAGTGCATTACAAATGTTCAAAATAAAGCTAGGAGTGTAAGTGTAAGAACCAAATAAATGAGGTAGCGAACAGTGAATGATAGGGATAAAGGTGAGATAGGTGCAGGTGCAGCATGAGGTAGAGTTTGGTGCCGAACCGGTGAGGGAAAAGTGAAATGGGTGCAGTTTACGCAGAGTGTATAGAGTACTAGTAGAGGTATAAAACTGCAATATAGAGCAGTCACTTAATCACACGAAGATACATATACACTACAAATACAAATACTAGTATAATACTAACAGAGTATGGGTGCAGACAGAGGCTGCTTGAGTCATAAATGACACTAGTGAGCATCCAAAAGAAATATGAGGTAGCGATCGGTGCAATACCTGTGAGGAGAAAGTGACATAGGTGCAGGGTACAAAAATTCTACAAAGTACAGGTAGGAGTATAATACTGCGATAAGAGGCAGATACTTAATCACACATGTATGAGGTAATAGTCGGAAGATAAAGTGACATGGGTACAGGGTACAAAAATTCTACAAAGTACAGGTAGGAGTACAGTATTGCAATAAGAGGCAGATACTTAATCACACATATATGAGGTAGTAATCGGTTGTATAAAATACCATTAAATATATGATACTGCAATAAAAGGTAGACACTAAGTCACAAGATAATTAGACGCGGCGCTCTGTACAGTCTGTGATGGGTATGAATGGCCTGTTCTTAGGTTATGTACAGCTGGTGGGAAAGACTAGTCCATGATGGCCGCCAGAGCGAGGGAGAGACTGGACCAAGATGGCCACCAAATAGGGGAGATCGAGATGGTAGTCCTCTTTTGTTGTTGTTCCTTTTAGAGCAGGGGAGGGTGGTTTCATTTCCTGTATGAGCCAGCCCAATTCCTAGCTTACTGGGAGGGAGTCTTATCTCTCTTTTGCAGATTCCTGACCGCTTAGGTAATAGGCCTCATGGTCAGTTGTTAGGCTGGAGGCTGGAGGGCGATTTATGGCTCCAGTTTATGGCCCCCAGTCATATTGATTCCGGTCTGGGAAAGACATGGCTTGGTAGTTCGGACTGGACTGTTACCATGAGGCACAGGGTCAGAGCTGATTTGCATATAGCCAGTGTCTAACCCAGGGTGGTGTGGAGTGCAATAAAACGATGGATTTAGGCTCAGATTCTTGTACTGGGGTGAATGTATGACATTGTTCTACATTCTGTCCATCAACTGTGTTTTTTGCAATTTTCACCCCGAGTGGGCTGGGTATGCTCAGACGTGAGTCCCAGGCTCTCCACACCACTGGAGTCAAGCTGTCCAGGCTGATGAAGGCTGATAGCCAGATAGCCAGAAACCGGTCCTTGGATGCTTTATTCCGGTCTGGGAAAGACATGGCTTGGTAGTTCGGACTGGACTGTTCCCATGAGGCACAGGGTCAGAGCTGATTTGCATATAGCCAGTGTCTAACCCAGGGTGGTGTGGAGTGCAAAAACACGATGGATTTAGGCCCAGATCCTTGTACTGGGGTGAATGTATGACATTGTTCTACATTCTGTCCATCAACTGTGTTTTTTGCAATTTTCACCCCGAGTGGGCTGGGTATGCTCAGACATGAGTCCCAGGCTCTCCACACCACTGGAGTCAAGCTATCCAGGCTGATGAAGGCTGATAGCCAGAAACCGGTCCTTGGATGCTTGATTCCGGTCTGGGAAAGACATGGCTTGGTAGTTCGGACTGGACTGTTCCCATGATGCACAGGGTCAGAGCTGATTTGCATATAGCCAGTGTCTAACCCAGGGTGGTGTGGAGTGCAAAAAAACGATGGATTTAGGCCCAGATCCTTGTACTGGGGTGAATGTATGACATTGTTCTACATTCTGTCCATCAACTGTGTTTTTTGCAATTTTCACCCAGAGTGGGCTGGGTATGCTCAGACGTGAATCCCAGGCTCTCCACACCACTGGAGTCAAGCTATCCAGGCTGATGAAGGCTGATAGCCAGAAACCGGTCCTTGGATGCTTGATTCCGGTCTGGGAAAGACATGGCTTGGTAGTTCGGACTGGACTGTTCCCATGAGGCACAGGGCCAGAGCTGATTTGCATATAGCCAGTGTCTAACCCAGGGTGGTGTGGAGTGCAAAAAAACGATGGATTTAGGCCCAGATCCTTGTACTGCGGTGAATGTATGACATTGTTCTACATTCTGTCCATCAACTGTGTTTTTTGCAATTTTCACCCCGAGTGGGCTGGGTATGCTCAGACGTGAGTCCCAGGCTCTCCACACCACTGGAGTCAAGCTATCCTTGCTGATGAAGGCTGATAGCCGGATCCGGTCCTTGGATGCTTGATTCCGGTCTGGGAAAGACATGGCTTGGTAGTTCGGACTGGACTGTTCCCATGAGGCACAGGGTCAGAGCTGATTTGCATATGGCCAGTGTCTAACCCAGGGTGGTGTGGAGTGCAAAAAAACGATGGATTTAGGCCCAGATCCTTGTACTGGGGTGAATGTATGACATTGTTCTACATTCTGTCCATCAACTGTGTTTTTTGCAATTTTCACCCCGTGTGGGCTGGGTATGCTCAGACGTGAGTCCCAGGCTCTCCACACCACTGGAGTCAAACTATCCAGGCTGATGAAGGCTGATAGCCAGAAACCGGTCCTTGGATGCTTGATTCCGGTCTGGGAAAGACATGGCTTGGTAGTTCGGACTGGACTGTTCCCATGAGGCACAGGGTCAGAGCTGATTTGCATATAGCCAGTGTCGAACCCATGGTGGTGTGGAGTGCAAAAAAACGATGGATTTAGGCCCAGATCCTTGTACTGGGGTGAATGTATGACATTGTTCTACATTCTGTCCATCAACTGTGTTTTTTGCAATGCTCTATCACTTCAGCAATGAAAGGACTCAAGACCTAGCTGTTTGAGGGAACTGACCACCACAAAGCTTTTTGCACCTCCTAGCTGTTTGAGGGAACTGACCACCACAAAGCTTTTTGCACCTCCAGTGCCTTGAGACTAAGCATGGGTGGAATTTGAGAATTTGCGATACGTGATTTCGCTCAAATTTGTAATCGCAATTTGCAAAAATCAGCCAAATTCCGCGAGCTTGCGTTTTTTTTTTTGCGAGTTCACGAGCTTTTATTACCAGTTCGGGAATGAGAACTTGCGCATGCGGTCGCAACGGTCGCGAACATGTTGTTTCCACTTAACCAGCCTGCTCGCGATGCCTTTTTCCTGTTTCGGGTCGCAATGACGTGTTCGCGTTCGCAATTTCCTGTTTCGTGTCGCAATTACGTGTTCGCATTCGTAAGTTTCTGTTTTGGGTAGGAATGACATGTTTGCGTCGTCGCTCTGCCAGCTATCAAAATCTCGCAGCGCACGTGAACAGGGAGGAAAACGCAGAATCATGGTAAGTCAATGCCGCGCGAGATTGTATTTTTGAAGCACAAACAAGAAAAAAAAATCCGAATTTTTGGGCAATGTCGCGTGAATCGCAGATCGCAAAATTGCCAAAAATTCGCAAATTCCGCAAGCCTAATGAATTTTCCGCCCATACTTACTTGAGACCCTCACGGGTGACATGCCGCGCTTTACAAATACTTGATTGATACAACAAGGCCATAAAGTTCTCCTCATCTCAAACAGAGACAAAAACCCTCAAATTGAAGAATGGCTCAAAGCCTTAGACGCCCTTAATGGGGCTCTCACGCCAACGGACTCTGTGAAATCCCTAGGGATTACCCTCGACTCCAAGCTGGACATGAAAAAACACATCTCAAAAGCCGCAAAATCCGCATTCCTAAACCTGAAGCTCCTGTACAGAATAAAACCCTTCCTACCTCCTAAAGATCTCAAACAGGCCACACAGGCGTTGGTTTTTTCCAGAATCGATTATGGAATCGCAACCTTGACCGGTTCAGCATGATCTCACCTAGATCCCCTGTCCACGACCCTCAATGCAGCAGCAAGAATGGTCACAGGAACGAAAACGTTTGAGCACATCTCTCTGGCACTTAGGGAACTGAAGTAGCTTCCTATTGACCAACGAGCCAGCTTTCGCACAGCCTGTCTCACCCATAAAGCCCAGCACACAGGCAAACCTGAATATCTGGCCGCCAAACTCACAGTGTTTTTTGCAATTTTCACCCCGAGTGGGCTGGGTATGCTCAGACGTGAGTCCCAGGCTCTCCACACCACTGGAGTCAAGCTATCCAGGCTGATGAAGGCTGATAGCCAGAAACCGGTCCTTGGATGCTTGATTCCGGTCTGGGAAAGACATGGCTTGGTAGTTCGGACTGGACTGTTCCCATGAGGCACAGGGTCAGAGCTGATTTGCATATAGCCAGTGTCTAACCCAGGGTGGTGTGGAGTGCAAAAAAACGATGGATTTAGGCCCAGATCCTTGTACTGGGGTGAATGTATGACATTGTTCTACATTCTGTCCATCAACTGTGTTTTTTGCAATTTTCACCCCGAGTGGGCTGGGTATGCTCAGACGTGAGTCCCAGGCTCTCCACACCACTGGAGTCAAGCTATCCAGGCTGATGAAGGCTGATAGCCAGAAACCGGTCCTTGGATGCTTGATTCCGGTTTGGGAAAGACATGGCTTGGTAGTTCGGACTGGACTGTTCCCATGAGGCACAGGGTCAGAGCTGATTTGCATATAGCCAGTGTCTAACCCAGGGTGGTGTGGAGTGCAAAAAAACGATGGATTTAGGCCCAGATCCTTGTACTGGGGTGAATGTATGACATTGTTCTACATTCTGTCCATCAACTGTGTTTTTTGCAATTTTCACCCCGAGTGGGCTGGGTATGCTCAGACGTGAGTCCCAGGCTCTCCACACCACTGGAGTCAAGCTATCCAGGCTGATGAAGGCTGATAGCCAGAAACCGGTCCTTGAATGCTTGATTCCGGTCTGGGAAAGACATGGCTTGGTAGTTCGGACTGGACTGTTCCCATGAGGCACAGGGTCAGAGCTGATTTGCATATAGCCAGTGTCTAACCCAGGGTGGTGTGGAGTGCAAAAACACGATGGATTTAGGCCCAGATCCTTGTACTGGGGTGAATGTATGACATTGTTCTACATTCTGTCCATCAAATGTGTTTTTTGCAATTTTCACCCCGAGTGGGCTGGGTATGCTCAGACGTGAGTCCCAGGCTCTCCACACCACTGGAGTCAAGCTATCCAGGCTGATGAAGGCTGATAGCCAGAAACCGGTCCTTGGATGCTTGATTCCGGTCTGGGAAAGACATGGCTTGGTAGTTCGGACTGGACTGTTCCCATGAGGCACAGGGTCAGAGCTGATTTGCATATAGCCAGTGTCTAACCCAGGGTGGTGTGGAGTGCAAAAAAACGATGGATTTAGGCCCAGATCCTTGTACTGGGGTGAATGTATGACATTGTTCTACATTCTGTCCATCAACTGTGTTTTTTGCAATTTTCACCCCGAGTGGGCTGGGTATGCTCAGACGTGAGTTCCAGGCTCTTCACACCACTGGAGTCAAGCTATCCAGGCTGATGAAGGCTGATAGCCAGAAACCGGTCCTTGGATGCTTGATTCCGGTCTGGGAAAGACATGGCTTGGTAGTTCGGACTGGACTGTTTCCATGCGGCACAGGGTCAAAGCTGATTTGCATATAGCCAGTGTCTAACCCAGGGTGGTGTGGAGTGCAAAAAAACAATGGATTTAGGCTCAGATCCTTGTACTGGGGTGAATGTATGACATTGTTCTACATTCTGTCCATCAACTGTGTTTTTTGCAATTTTCACCCCGAGTGGGCTGGGTATGCTCAGACGTGAGTCCCAGGCTCTCCACACCACTGGAGTCAAGCTATCCAGGCTGATGAAGGCTGATAGCCAGAAACCGGTCCTTGGATGCTTGATTCCGGTTTGGGAAAGACATGGCTTGGTAGTTCGGACTGGACTGTTCCCATGAGGCACAGGGTCAGAGCTGATTTGCATATAGCCAGGTCCCAGATCCTTGTACTACTGAGAGGTTGCTAGTCGAGCGCTCAGTTGCTGCTTTAACCTGATAAAGAATTTTACTTGATTTACCCCTTGTGTCCGATCCCCCCTGCATTTAGAAGTACATTTTAGGACGAAAAAAACGGAGTTTTAAAATCGTTTTTAAAATTGTTTTTCCGAACGCTCCTACCCTCGCTAGGCAGAGAATTCATTTCCCTCTGTCCCCGATCCCTGGGTGCTGGGTTTAGACCGGTCCCGGGCTCGATCTGGTTTTGGCGGCCATCTTAGGTGGGGCCACATTCCCCGAGCGGTCTAGTCGCCCTATATAAATAGTCCCTTATGGCTCCGCGCAGCGGACGCGAGCAGCGGACGCACCGGACGCACCGGACTAGCGCCGGAGTTTCGCCAGAGTTAAGCCCGTCTGGGCCCATCCGGGCCCAGACGGGCCCAGGGCCAGTAGCTATGCCCGAGGCGAGTCCCCAGCAGTCCATTAAGATCAGGTATACGAAGGACGAGCTCCTATCCTACCGAATACCGAAATACGATAAATGCTGCTATGTTGCCAAAGATGGAAAGCGCTTTAGGGGATGTAGAGTTTGCCAATTGGATGTAGAAGAAGCCATCCCCACTACCTTGTGTCGGCTTGCCCTGCTCAACTGCAGATCACTCCCCTGCCACGCTACAGAGATTAACTCCCTACTACTGGACCACAAGGTTGATGCCTTGTTTCTCACTGAGACTTGGCTATCTGACACCTCGGGTCCGGATGTGGTGATAGCGCTGGCGCCGGGGTATCGGATCTACCATCTTGACAGAGGCACAGGGAGAGGGGGAGGTCTGGCCATTTTATACAGGGAGTCACTGAGTTGTAAGGCACGTGAGGCAGGGGTCAAGGACTGTGAGAGCTGCCAATTCTCACTTCAATTTTCCCCTACCTTCACGTTGACAGGCCTCCTTGTCTACCGGCCCTCTGGAAACATGGGTGATTTTACATCGTCACTAATGGAAACTACTACTCTGTTGGCCGCGGCCGCATCTAATTTCATCTTGCTAGGAGATCTCAATTGCCATTTCGATGAAGAAATTGACCCTAGGGCTACTAATTTAGTGAGTGAGCTGAGCGCCCTGCAGATGAAACTGATAAATACTGGGGCCACCCATGTCAAAGGTCATCTTCTTGACCCCATCTTTTCGAACATGACGGGTATATCCGCTATGCCTCCCCTCGCTCTTCCTTGGTCCGACCACTCACTGATCATGGCTAACTGGGAGGTTAAGTCTGATGACACGCTCCCACTCAGGGAATTTAGAATTGATAGGGCATGGTCAAGGCTCCCGGTAGAAACTTGGAATGCCCGCCTGGAGGACACTCAGCCTGAGAAGGGCTGTGATCCGGTGACTGCAGATGCTATAGTGAGGAACTGGCTGACCAATGCACTGGACCATGTGCTTCCCCTCAAGAAGATGCTTATTAGGGACAAGAGAATGGGGTCTGCCCCTTGGTATACCCCAGAGCTCAGAACCCTGAGACAGAACTGCAAACGCGCGGAGAGATTATGGAGAAGGTGCCCGGAGATAGATAGCAGGGAAAAATATCGCATGGAACTTAGAACATACAAACATGCTATACGTACTGCTAAGGCCTCCTTCTATGGAGAGAGAGTAAATCACGCTGCGTCCTCATCTAGGGAAGCCTTCCTAGTGATGAAGGAGCTTCTTAAACCACCTGAGCCTACTCCTGTCTATGATAGACCACAGGAAAAATGTCTGGAATTAGCCACCAACTTCAAAAACAAAATTGACATTATTATTAGTTCTCTCCCCTCGGTCTTGGGAACATCGCCCCCTTCTGAGGACTTCAGCATGTCGGAGAATCAACTGACGGCATTTGGCCCTGTATCTACAGGTGAAGTACTGAAGGTCCTCGGGAGCATGAAAAGCGGCTCACCTCGGGACCCAGTCCCGATGCGGTACCTAAAGCAGGCCGCCCTGGCGATAGGAGAGCCCTTGACCGATCTGATCAATCTCTCGTTCACTCAGGGGACAGTGCCACCTGACTGGAAAGGTGCGGTCGTCAAAGCGCTTCTGAAGAAGCCGGGCTTGGACCCGCAGAACTTGGCCAATTTCAGGCCCATCTCCTTATTACCAGGAGTTAGTAAGATGGCCGAGAGGCTGGCGAACCAGCGGTTATCAAACTTTCTTGAGGAGAATGGCCGGTTGAGGGACTCCCAGACGGGATTTCGACCAGGCCATGGAACGGACACGGCTCTGCTAGCAGTGGTAGAGGAGGCCAGAAGCACTTTGGATGCAGGGGGATCAGTAACAGTGATCCTCCTGGACCTCAGTGCGGCCTTCGATACCGTCAACCATGGGGTCCTGATACAACGTCTAGCGGAGTCGGGTGTCACAGGAGTGGCCCTGGAATGGTTGGCCTCCTTTTTGGAGGGGCGTACCTTCGAGGTTTGGGAAGGAAATGCTAAATCCCTTCCCCTCCCACTCCACTGCGGGGTGCCACAGGGCTCATCCCTTAGCCCCACGTTATTTAACTTGTATATGGCACCCCTGGAGGGTGTGGTGTCTCCGTTTGGCTTTAAGACCATAAGCTATGCGGATGACACCCAGCTAGTGGTGAGTCTTACACAGCTGGAGAAACAGCCTGAGACACTCCATGCATGCTTGAGAGATGTGTTTGATTGGATGTCCAGGTCATCGCTCAAACTGAATGGGTCAAAAACTGAGCTGATGATCTTGGGCCAGTCAAGTTTTGCCCTCTCGCCAAGCAGCTGGCCCAACTGCATGGGCACCCCGCCCGACCCAAAAAAGGAGATTAAGAGCCTGGGGGTCTGGCTGGAGCCGGACTTGTCCTTTAGGACACACGCCAAGAAGATCGCGGGCGTTTGTTATGGAATGCTCCGGTCGGCCCGTAAGGTTCTCCCCCTGTTACCAGAACTCTCCCGGAAGCTGTTAGTCCAAGGCTTAATCATCTCACGCCTGGACTACAGTAACGCGCTCTTTCTTGGAGCGCCAGAGTCAACATTTAAGATCCTGCAACAAGTGCAGAACGCAGCAGCAAGGCTGCTGCGGAATGTTCCGGCCAGGCAGTCAGCCAGGCCGGCTTTAAAAGCACTCCATTGGCTCCCTGTCAAAGAGAGAGTTACTTTCAAGGCCCTGTGCATCGCCCACAAGAGCATACAGGGGAAAGGACCAGCTATTCTGAAGGACATGATTCGCCCCTATAAGCCCACAAGAGCCTTACGCTCTGACAATAAACATTTCCTTCAGACTAAGAGAATCAGGAGAGCCCGCTCAGGGGGCAGGAGTTTTTCTATCCATACAGCGCTCGCCTGGAACTCCCTCCCATTCTCGCTGCGGTCCGAACCAAACCTTCTCAGATTCCGGAAACATCTGAAAACGTATCTTTTCCCAGAATAACTGCAGCTCCTCTGTTCCCTATTAGTAAGCCTGCTCTTGGTTTCTTTAAGCGCTGGGATGCCCTAGGGTAACCGTGCGCGGTACAAAATTCAATAATAATAATAATAATACTGGGGTGAATGTATGACATTGTTCTACATTCTGTCCATCAACTGTGTTTTTTGCAATGCTCTATCACTTCAGCAATGAAAGGACTCAAGACCTAGCTGTTTGAGGGAACTGACCACCACAAAGCTTTTTGCACCTCCAGTGCCTTGAGACTAAGCATGGGTGGAATTTGAGAATTTGCGATACGCGATTTCGCTCAAATTTGTAATCGCAATTTGCAAAAATCAGCCAAATTCCGCGAGCTTGCGGTTTTTTTTTTTTGCGAGTTCACAAGCTTTTATTACCAGTTCGGGAATGAGAACTTGCGCATGCGGTCGCAACGGTCGCGAACATGTTGTTTCCACTTAACCAGCCTGCTCGCGATGCCTTTTTCCTGTTTCGGGTCGCAATGACGTGTTCGCGTTCGCAATTTCCTGTTTCGTGTCGCAATTACGTGTTCGCATTCGTCATTTTCTGTTTTGGGTAGAAATGACGTGTTTGCGGCGTCGCTCTGCCAGCTATCAAAATCTCGCAGCGCACGTGAACAAGGAGGAAAACGCAGAATCATGGTAAGTCAATGCTGCGCGAGATTGTATTTTTGAAGCACGAACAAGAAAAGAAAATCCGAATTTTTGGGCAATGTCGCGTGAATCGCAGATCGCAAAATTGCCAAAAATTCGCAAATCCCGCAAGCCGAATGAATTTTCCGCCCATACTTACTTGAGACCCTCACGGGTGACATGCCGCGCTTTACAAATACTTGATTGATACAACAAGGCCATAAAGTTCTCCTCATCTCAAACAGAGACAAAAACCCTCAAATTAAAGAATGGCTCAAAGCCTTAGACGCCCTTAATGGGGCTCTCACGCCAACGGACTCTGTGAAATCCCTAGGGATTACACTCGACTCCAAGCTGGACATGAAAAAACACATCTCAAAAGCCGCAAAATCCGCATTCCTAAACCTGAAGCTCCTGTACAGAATAAAACCCTTCCTACCTCCTAAAGATCTCAAACAGGCCACACAGGCGTTGGTTTTTTCCAGAATCGATTATGGAATCGCAACCTTGACCGGTTCAGCATGATCTCACTTAGGTCCCCTGTCCACGACCCTCAATGCAGCAGCAAGAATGGTCACAGGAACGAAAACATTTGAGCACATCTCTCTGGCACTTAGGGAACTGAAGTAGCTTCCTATTGACCAACGAGCCAGCTTTCGCACAGCCTGTCTCACCCATAAAGCCCTGCACACAGGCAAACCTGAATATCTGGCCGCCAAACTCAAAAGGACCGGTCAGTCCAGGAGCCTCAGAAGCTCCAACACGCTTCTACTCATCCCACTAAGAGCTCGGAAACAAAAAAACTGAACTAAATCCTTTGCGGGTAATGCGCCCAAAATTTGGAACTCCATCCCTCCCCACATCAGACTGACCCCCTCCTTCCCGAAATTCAAGATACTTCTAAAAGCCCTCTTCCTAGAGCGCTCTTGACCGCAAAGGGGAACCCAGAAAGGACTGAAGAAGGCTTCTATTGAAATCCCACCACCGGGAGTCATGCTCCGTTACTGTTGTCATTCTGCCGCTGAGTTGGTTGACTAAAGATGTTCTGTTTGTATTTTCTTCTTTGCTCTCATTTTCCGTTCAGATCTTGTTTGCGCGCAATTTGTACATGCTGTGAAGCGGTCTGATACCTTCGGGTCCAGCTAGCGATATACAAAATCTTCAATAAATAAATAAATAAGTAAATAAATAAATAAGATCAGTTAAGCTGGACTCGATTTCAGTGGTCATCACAATGACAACTTCCTTTTTATTAAAGAGCGACGTGGATATTCAGATTGCACACAGGCAAGTCAGGGCTCAATGAAGCAATAGCATGGCTATCCTTATATAAGCTGAAAAATTATATTACAGACCCACAAGGCAATGAACTGTACATACCCTGTGATGATGACATGCCTCACCTTGGCCTGGTCCTATATGATACTCATTTGACCACTATGAGTCCTGCAGCACCCCAAAGACCATATCACTGATCCTACTTAGTTAATCAGTTGTGGATCTGGCCAATACCTTGACATGGGCGTCATTCCCAGGTGCCAGATTGTATAACTTTGTAACAACATGATTATTAGGACCACACCGCACTTGACTATAAGATGCTTCTGGAATACCCAACTAAGGACATTTAATCCCATACCAGTGGGCTGACTTCAGACCAAGTCATCTCAACATGTATGTGATGCCTGATGACCTCTCCTGAACTAGGAGGCACTTAAATCACTCTTAGTAGCCCCCATTCTTTAATCCCAATTCTAACGTTCGCGACTTCCTGATATCTGTAGTATGTTGATATTCAAATGTATTACCTTGTTTGGGAATAATATGCACTTCCTACAGTGCTATATCAACATGATTTGCTATATTCATATGGCCTAATAATAACAAATGGGAGTCACACCGATGTTTTGACACTATATACAATCACAAGCAATTTCATCGAATATGAAGAGGAGAAGATGCGACTGACTCACTAACCTGATGTGTTAAATGTGGATCGAATGAGAATGTTCAGTGTTATGCAAATTAACCCCTCCGCCGAGCGTTCCGCGCTAGTGTGGAACATTCTATTGCGTGGGCGGGGCCGGAACGTTCAGCGGACGTGCACAGCACTACTGAGGTAGTGCACGTGACGTCCGCTGAACCTGCGCCGCATGGAAGGGGTTAAAGCTAGTGTTATCACCAGGATACTCACAACCTCAAGTCACCTGTACACCCTACAGTCCACATCTACCCCATGCACCTACTGCCCCGATGATTAGACCTGGACGTCATGGAATGCCCACTTAGACTCCTAGGGCATCCCCCACCTCACAATGCTGCCTTGTTGTCGCATAAGATCAAAAAGACGTAAGTGATGTTCTAATTACTGACTGCCACTTATATTTACTTACCATGCCACTTTCCAATAGAACCAGTCTGGACTGACATTAAAACTACATACTGCTTACGGGGTCTCCCTTTCTCAGGGTAATTAGGGACCACTTCCAGATCCAGACCATCCTGAGTGACCCCCTACTCTGCACCCTCACCTAAAGACCTCCCGGACTCCGCCCCCCTTTAGCGATTTCCTAGCTGACTTCATCGCTCACCACGCTCTCGCCTCAATAGACTACATCCTCCTCGACAACCTCAATTTCAACCTGGACAACCTTGACAACCACAACACCTCATCCCCACTAGAAAATCTCTCCACCATCAGACTGAAACAACTGGTCTCCTCCCCAACCCACTAAGTAGGACACATGCTTGACCCCATCTTCTCTACAGGCACCAACATCTGTCAGTCAAACCTCCGAACAACATTGGACAGACCACCACTGCATCCATTTCTCCTTTATCAAACTCATTGAACACCACCGTGGCCACTGCGCTCTACGCAGAAGCTGGAACAAGGTCTCCGAAGACCAACTCGCCACCTCTCTCAGCAAACCCCACCGCAGGCCACCACAAATGGCAACACCTCAGCACGCAACCTCCACCAATGGATCTCTGACTGTGCTGGCACACTGGCCCCCCCTTAGGAAACCCTGCAGCTAGCAACCCTTCTGGGAAAGCCAACTGGTCCTCCCTGCCCTCCAAGATTCCAGGCACACCTTTAGATGGCTCGAAAGAAGATGTAGGAGCAGCAAGACTGCCATCACCGCAGACCACCACCTCATCAGAACCACCAAGAAAACTGCCATACAGGAATGCATCAACGCCAATGCACACAACAGCAAAGAACTCTTCACTGTGATCAAGGAATTCATCAAACTCTGCACAGACACCACAGACATCCCCCTCCCAAGATCTCTGTGACAACCTCGCCACCTTTTTCCACCGCAAGATCTTAAATATCTACAACATCTTCGCAATCCAGGTCCCATCCACCCCAACAGCAACCACCACACCTGGATGTTTTAGATCCCAGCCGACACAGCTCAACTGGACCACCCTCACCGCTGACCATAAAAAACATCCACACTGGGGCCCCCTTTGACCCTTGGCTCCACCGCTTTTTCAACCAAGCAGGCGCCATCACCCCCAAACTCTGCTGCACCATCAACTGCTTCATTGAGTCCACCACCTTCCCTAAAAACTGGAAACATGCAGAGATCAACCCACTGCTGAAGAAACCCTCTGCCGACCCGACAGACCTCGAGAACTGCAGAACCATCTTTCTGCTCTCCTTCCCAGTCAAGGTCATCGAAAAGGCCATCAATGCCCAGCTCGCTGAATTCATCAAAGCACACTACACCCTGGACCCCTCCCAGGCTCGCTTCAGGAGCAGCCGCAGCACTGAGACTGCACTCTACTCCGCAATTGACAACATACGCACTCTCCTTGACCGCAGCGAAACCTCGGCCCTCCTCCTCCAGGACCTCTCTGCTGCCTTCGACATGGTCTCCTACCACACCCTCTGCACAGGACTCCACAATGCCGATATCCGCGGGAAAGCGCTAGAGTGGATCCACTCGTTCCTCACTCGCCGAACCCATAGAGTCAGGCCCCCACAGTTCTCCTTAGAACCTACAGAGATCAGCTATGGAGTCTCCCAGGCAGTGGCATAACAGAGGCCCCACAGCCTCTGCGCTGAGAGGGGCCCCAAGCTCCAGGGGCCCCCACAGCACAGTACTCACAGCTCATGATTGATTCTGGAGGGAGACGCTCCACGTACCTTGCAAGGGTGGCCCCTCATGTTTTCTTACACCAGTGCCCCCTGGGCTCATCCCTGAGCTCCACCCTCTTCAACATCTACAAGGCCCCGCTCGCACCCATCGTCAGAAACTGACAACTCAAAATCGTATCTAACACTGACAGTACACAGCTGATTCTCTCCCTCACCGATAAACCTACAGCCTCTAAGAGGAACTTCCATGACAGCATGAAAGCAGTAGCCGTCTGGATGAAGCAGAGCTATCTCAAACTCAACTCCCACAAAACCAAAGTCCTCCTCCTAGGTTGCACTCACTCCACTTGGGATGACTCCTAGTGGCCAGCAGCATTCAGAACCCCCTCCCCCCAATCCACTGACCACACACTCAACCTCGGCATCATCCTCGAATCCTCGCTCTCTCAGAACTGCCATATCACCGCTGTATCGGCCTCTTGCTTCAACACGTTCCACCTTCTCTGGAAAATCTTCAATTGGATCTCCACAGAGTCCAGGAGAATGGTCACCCAGGCACGCGTCAGCAGCAAGCTCGACTACGGCAACGCACTCTACGTCGGCACAACTCAAAAACTCAAAAAGAAGTTGTAATGCATGCTTATCCTTGACATCCCTTGTTGAAACCACATCTCCGGTCACCTAAGAGACCTCCAGTGGCTTCCGATCAACAAATGAATCACCTCCAAGCTCCTCACGCATGCCTACATAGCCCTCCACAACACTGCACCCAAATACCTCAACCACTGCCTCTCCTTCTACACACTGACCAATGGTTAGAGCGGCAGACCCTGATGCAGAGGTCTATCCCGGGACCAGGGTTCAATTCCCGCCTCGGCGGCTTTGGACTCAATTTCCTCAGACCTGATAATTCTCGCCTCGGTGCCTATTCCAATCATGGAGTCCCACTCTGCAACTCTGGGCAATAGCTTGCTTAGTCTCCACACCGGCCCCAACAGCGCTAGGATGCCTGGCCTCCACCTCGGGGGTGCCCAGGAGTGGACACCTCACAGGGAAAGCCAGGAAGGGTTCCACAGCGGTATGCATACAAGCGCCTGAGATACCCCTTCGGGGGTTGATTCGGTGCGCTATACAAATACTACTACATTTACATTCACATCTCTGCTCTGCCCAACTGGCCCTGGCCACCATCCTACGGACCGGCAAGACCTCGGCTGAAGGAAAATCCTTCTCATACCTCGCTGCAAAGACCTGGTACTTCCTCCCTCTGCACCTCAGGCAATCACTGTCACTGCCTCGATTCAGCAAGGACATCAAGAACTGACTCGTCGACTGAACTGCAGAACCCCTCTACCCCCCAGAGCCTTGAGGCACTTCTGGAGGATTAGTTGTGTTCTACAAGGACCCGGATTGATTGATTGGTTAAGATTTCATGAAACATAAGCGTGTTACATTTTTGATTATCTGCAGCTGATGTTGAAATGTTTACAGTCTGATTAGCATATAATTACCAATTAAAGTGGAGATGGTTTCTAAGTGATGGTAAACTTTGTACTGCCATCATGTATGATTGACACATGTCTATTAATTACATTACAGATCCCAATAATTTGTCGTCACCACTGAGATGAGATGTTAGGATGTTCTCTATTTATGGGACGAAAACAGGACGACGATTTATTTAGTGAGGTGTCCCCAGGTCACTATCACCTTGTGTGTTGCACCAGTGTGAACACTATCATGTGTGTTTGTACAAACTCGTGCATCTGTTCACCAAGAATCACCTTCACCCTAGAACCGGAACACATTATCCGACCCATGGAATCCGAGGCCATTTCTGCTGGATTGGTCGACTCCTCATTGGGCTGTTAAACATTTTGTAAATGAATTACTCAATCTTCAAAAGCCGTGAGGGTGCCCGCGTCCTGATGAAGGCCGCAACACCTCACTTGAGGATGCCACTCGGGCTGAAACATGTTGACTCTTAGCAGCGGGTTGGATTAATCCCTGTGCTATTTTTTAAGCTACTTTCGGGGATCAAATAAAACGTTGGGGCATATTACCAACAAGTAGCGATATTTATCGCTAAATAGGCTTAGCGACTATTTTTTTATCGCTGTGCATCGCCAGAATTTATCGCTGAGATAACGTGCTATTAGCAAAGTTTATCTCCAAAGCGATATATTTTCCGGCGATAGCGGCAAAATGCGTGAATATCGCTGAGAATACAGCGATATTCACGCATTAGCGACGAAATGCTCTTAGCCATGTTATCCACCTCCCATTGGATAACATGGCTGAGAACTGGTCTGGGCAGGTGTTAGTATTTGGAGATATTCGCGCTTAGCGCAAATATTTCCATCGCTACGCCTGCCTTGCTAATAGGCGATAGCGATGTTAGCGACTGTTTTCAGTCGCTAACAGTTTGGGGACGCCCACTTTGCATGTCATTAGCGAGAAATATCGCTAACATGCAAAGCGGGCCCCAAACCGCTCGCTATCACCTAAAAGCTGTCACTAACTGCTGTTAGCGACAGCTTGCTAATAGGGCGATAGAATTATTGCCGCTTAGTGGCCGAAAACGGCCGCTAAAGCGGCGAAAATTCTCTATCGCCTCCCTTGATAATATGCCCCGTTATTCAGTCCTAACAAAATACAGGTGATGCCAAAGGTAATTCAAATTGAGACGTAATTATTTGTGAAACAGATACCGTCAATTATCTGTCTCCAACATACATATTTTTTTTTTTTCATTAAACCTTTATTTATTGCTTTAGACAGAGATACAAGACATTCGCATCATTTCCAACCGAACAGCACGTTACAGTTACGGTACATTTAAGAAAGCATCGTGCAGTCACTTGGGCTAGAGCATCTCATCACATCTGAGCAGTACAGTAAGGTACGACAGTCAACAGGGTGGATACATCATCAGTAGAGCACTACACACAGTACAGTGAGGGTTGCAATTTACGTGTAAGTCCCACCACACCAACAGGCCATCCCAGCAATATCCCAGCCAGATACGAGTACTGCTTTAGGGAGGACGAGTATCATACCTCTCGCGGACCTCTGCGTAAACCTACCCTGCCAGGTGACATTCCGCGGCCCCAGTGGTGTCAGTGTCCCTTGCATGCAGCATCTAAGACATACCTCCCTCTCTTCCCAGTGGGCTTTCCAAACACGGGTGCAGTGATTAGTGTTTGATGTGTAGTGCAGCATGGTTCCCAATCCCTCAGGGGGTACCCGTATATGTGTCTATTCCCAGACCCTGCATGCAAAGAAAGAACCAGCTTGCTCCTAGCATAAGTGTAACAGGGGAGCTGTGTCTCATGCCTCACAGATAACAATATCCAAACCGCATACGTCCCACAGCCTTCTACCTCGTCTCGATATTGAGCAGCTCGCCTCTCCACTAGAAGAAAGAGGGTATCCCCGCCAGCCAGTGTGCTGTAGTCGTATCAGGGCGTCACTCGACAGTAAGTTGCTCATTGCTCAGTCAGCTGCCCCTCACCCGCACAGGTGTCATTATGAGACCCCTGGGACATCCAGTATAGCTGCAGCGGGGACCAAATATCCTTGGGTCTGCAACCTGCAGGCATTAAGTCTGCGTAGATGCCATGTTGGTCTTGGCAGTATGTAAGATCATCCAACCATTCTTTGAATTTTGGTGCCCTGCCCCTCCCCCACTTGCAAGCTACTCTCCTTTTAGCAAGGAGCAACGCAATATCAACAAATCGTCGGTGCGGTTTGGGTATATCCTTGGTATACCCCAATAGCATCAGCACCGGGTCTAGTGGAAGAGGGCCTGCAATCATGACCTGGAGCGCCGCATGTACCCGCGTCCAATATTCTTGTATCACGCCACACCCCCAGGCCAGGTGAAGGAAGCCTGCGCCCTCCGAGCGACACCTCGCGCACCTGTCGTCATCTGAAAGATGATATCGCAACTTCCTGACTGGCGTGTAATAAAACCTCTGAATAAATTTGTAATGGATGATTTTCAGACGGCAGCTGGACGAGACATTCGCCGTGGCCGAGCAGCAATAGTGCCATTGCTCTTCAGTGAGTTCATCGTCCAATTCGGAGTTCCAATCGTCCCTCGCTTTGGACCGTACAGGCAGACGCTGCGCTCGGATGTTATTATATAACTTAGAAACCATGTGCCTCCCATCCGACACCAGCAGTACATGCAAGGGCAGTACCACCCCTGGTTCATCCGGAAAGTTGGGGAGTATGTCACGCATGGCCTGTCGAAGCCTAATATAGTAAAACACCTCCATCGGTGTCGGGGAGCCTGCCTGAAATACCTGATCTTTGGTACGAAATAGCCCGTCCTTGAACAAATCCCTCCACGTATTTATGTGAAGGCGCTTGCACATAGACCGAAATCCAGTCTCTAATAACAATGACAGTCTCGGGTGGTACGTCAGGGGGAGTGCAGGCGAGTAGAGCATGGGAGCATTGAGTATAGTAGTCACTCTCCTCCAGGCGTCGATAGTACATGTGACTGTGGTGGCAGGCGTCTCAATATCTCCAACCACTCCCATCAGCATACCGTTAAGCGGAAGCGGATGCGCAATCCATTCTTCAGCCGCAGCCTGTGGCATAAAGGGAGCTGGATTAACCCAGTGGTACGCGTATTGCGCCTGAGCACTAAGGTAGTACGCAACAAAATCCGGCACATCAAACCCACCTTTTTCATACGGCTGTGTCAAGGTCGCCCAACTAATCCGTGGTTGTTTACCTCCCCAATATAATCGAAGAAGTTCAGTCCGCAGTCTCTTAAAGAAGTAGGGGCCCGGGTAGTAGGGGATATTCTGAAAAAGGTACAGGAATCTTGGGAGGATGATCATCTTAATCAGCGAGGCTCTACCCGCCATTGAAAGCGGCAGGGCCAGCCATCGAGTAACATTGTCTGACAGTTGTGAGATTGCCACACCATAGTTCAGCCGAATAGTATCCTCCAACATACATATTTTACTGATTCAATCCAATGTTACATTTCTATGTTCATTTTATGGCAAATTTTTCTAAATAAGGAAAAAAATTCAAATAAAAACCAAACACATAAATGATATATAGTCTTTATGTATTAATCCATAAAGAATCGTTTTGAGATCTTAAGTATTTCGATCATACACATCGAAAGAAACACACAATATATATTCTTATATCAATTAATTTTCAACAGAACATACACAAAAAATAAATCAAGTTCCACAATCGTTGACCCTTGCTCCATGGGTTATGTCTAAAGCCCAAAAATTAGTATCACAAGGAAATTTTGGTAATTTCTTTTTGTAACCTTAATTCCTTTTTTCGAACACCAAAATTATATATAGGAGTCAGTGAAGCACCACTAAACGTTTTTTTGTGGCTTCCAAAGTCCCTCTGAACTCCTAAGGAATATATCCGTTCTTGCTTTTAAGTCAAACAAAAGGTGTCGAAATCAATGACAAACTGTCGACGCGTTTCGGCCTGTCAAGCAGTTTCAGGCCTTATCAGGACAATGGGCAAACAAAACACGACATATTTTACCTAAAACCAAAATTCAAAAAATACAATAAATATTCATTATAAATAATCACAATATCATGTCAACTGAATTCACGGACACAGGTACCCTAGGGTGCCACTGCCAATCTAGAGAGAGAGATTCCTTGAGGTTAGGGTCTCTTAGTCATTACCACACCTGAGTGAAAAAGTGAATACAGTAAAAACCACCACCAAGTGAAGAACATAAGATAAAAACCAAATTACTCGTATCACTCTAAACACCTACGGGCACCTTATTATCCAACATCCAAACCATTTTCCAAACAAAAACACCCTATGTGAGAGCTCAATACATTACCTACCGCATACACAACTGATGGAAGTCCCAGCCTAGTTTCAAGATCGTATGTACAACTATATGTTATACCGAAGGTAATATACGGCCATTATCCATTTAGGCAGTATAACCTGCAATATAATGTGCACATTAATAGGACTATCTCTCCTAAATCTCGTCATAGAAGAGAAATCTATTTGCATGAGGACATATCACATCTCATAAATTCTGACCAGTCCAATGTGGCATAATAGACCACCACTTCTAAATTCCATATTGTTCGTGGGTATTATTTCACCACTTCTTATGAACTGTGCAATAAAACCAGTTCAACATAGATCTTAAATATCCTCACATGTACTCACTATATAGACACTATATAAACAGACCTTGCCGCTATTTTAGTCGATGTGTCCGAGCGTGTTATTAGTTATTGAGGACACTGTATGCAACGTACATTCTACACGGCACGTCGTACTGCATTTAAAATATCTGTTATACCTTATATCCAAAGTGCGTGACCTATCCGAATCACATGGTCCACCGACGGATCACTTATCAAGGAAAGCGTCAACAGATCACGTCAAATCCAGCTCTCCAACAGTAACACAAAGTTTTACCGGAAGGGACGTCACAAAGCAACATCCTACCGCGGATATCCGCGCCTCTTTCTAGTAAACAAAATAGAAGAAGGACCAACTATCTAGGAAGGCGAACCCAAGCTAACATGGCCGCCAATCAGCCTTCAAATTCGCGTATATATACGACTTAGTTCCAGGTCCCCATCTGATTGTAAACCGGACTTCTGTCAAAACACGATGCCAATCAAGGGCACGCAATCTAACGGCCACCTGAAATAAACAAATTCTGTATCACCCATAACCATTTTAAAATGTGTATATTAAAAAATAAATAAAAAATAATTAATCACCCATGTGAGACCTTGCCCCTCGTACATTCTATATTTTAATTTATGGAACCAGCAAAAAAATTGACTGTGGCATATCTTTAAAATTGTACATAACATACAAATTACAATCAATCAACAATATATTTATATCATTTAAGCTGTACACAACAACACCTCAAAGCACTATACCACCTACATTGGTGAAAGGAAGAGTCATTAGTATTATACCTGTAGAATTTTCAACCTATTAGGGACCATATTTCATCTCTATCATTTAGTCCAGTTTTAGAGGTTTGATATTTTTCAATGAGTCTTGCCTCTAATTGGTTAAGTTTCGCTTCAGTGTCTGAATTATTTCTGTTTGTCACCACACATAGTACAGACCATAGTATCTCATTGAATGAGTGGTTGTGTGTCTGATAATGGTTGACCAAAGGAGCCCCTAGGGTCAAGCATTTGATTCTGGATTTATGCTGTAAGATCCTCGTCTTAACAGCTTGGGTTGTCTGTCCAATGTAAAAGCGATTACATGGACACATAATGCAATAAATACGATTTTTCGTATTGCAGTTAGAAAAACACTTCTGGATGTGTGAGTGTCCATTGATCCTGACCTCTTTAGAATCGTTTGTCATTTCACAAGCCACACAATTGTGGCATCTGAAGTGACCTACGAGTGGGGGTAATTTAAGTAAATCACTGGTAGTAGTAGATGCAGGTTTAGTTGGATTACTTTTAGCTCTTACCAATTGATTGCGCACATTTGAACCTTCCTTAAAAGCAAACAATGGTTTAGGTATTTCAACATCCCCGAGTAGTTTCCAGTTGTTTTGGATTATCTTTTTCACCTTATTTGCTCTTGGATCATAAGTCAGCACACACGTAAGAGGAGTTTCATTTTTCTCTTTAGCTTTTGGTATCAACAGGGTCTCTCGGGGCGTGAACCATGCTCTTTTGAGTGCCACTTTAGTTAATCTCTTGGGGTATCCTCTCGAAATCAATTTATCTCTCAGGTGGTTGGCATGTAAAAAGTATTGATCCTTATTACTGCAATTTCTTCGAATACGAAGAAATTGCCCATAAGGCAAATTTTCTTTAAGTGACCTCGGATGTCCACTGTTAAAATGAAGTAGGGTGTTACGATCTGTCGGTTTCGTATATAAACTGACAATCAATTTCCCCTCTTCGTGTTCGATGTATACATCCAAAAAGTTAATTTTGAAAGGATCACTAGAAACCGTAAATTTAAACTCTTTGGTCCTGTTATTCAACCACGTGTGAAACTCAATCAATTGTCCTGAGTCCCCATTCCAAATCATAAAGATATCATCTATATAGCGACACCAGAGCCCACATAGATGTTTAAATGGGTTGGTGTCGCTATATATCCATCTCTTTTCAAATTGGTCCATGACAAAATTCGCAATTTCCGGCGAAAAGCTGCACCCCATGGCGACTCCCGAGATTTGAAGATATAACTTTTCTTTAAAGTTAAAGAAGTTGTTTTTTAGACAGATCCTAGCTAATTTGACAATAAATTCAGTCGGCACTTGGTGGGGACGTTGCCTAGAGTCCAAGGCAAACTCACACACACTCAGGGCATCTTCCTGCGGTATATTTGTGTATAGTGATTCGATATCGAAGGTGGAGAGTAGTTGTTTATTAGGATCAAAGTCCAACCCCTCCACCCTCGATATCAAATCCATCGTATCTCTGATATATGCTGGTGTCTCCTTAACCAGTGGAAACAGAAATACATCAACATATTGTGCCAACGGTTCCAACAGGGAGCCACACGCTGCCACAATGGGTCTCCCTGGAGGAACCGTGAGGGATTTATGAATTTTAGGCAAAACATATATGTTGGGAATTTTGTTATGTTCACTGTTTAAAAACTCAAACTCATTCTTACATAACCAACCAGAGTCCAAGCCCTCTTGGGTGATGTTTCTGATTTGTTCTTTCAGTCGTAAGGTGGGATTAACGTCTGTAGAACAACAGATTAGAGAGTTGGTTATTAATCTCTTGTTCATATTTCACAGTGTCCCACAGCACAATCCCACCCCCATTATCTGCAGGTTTCACAGTTATATTCATATTTTGAGCAAGGTTTTTGAGTGCAAGCATTTCAAGTTTACTACAGTTGGATTTATAGAAGCATTTTTTATTTTGGAGTACATCCAAATCTCTAAGTACATGAGTCTCAAACACTAAAATTTCTGGGGGTAGCAGGACACTTTCCGGTAAAAATTTAGATTTGTTTTTAAGTCCACTGATGTTAAGTATTTGTTGGCTCTCTTGTTCTAAAAAGAAAGCTTTCAATCTTACTTTTCTTAAGAAAACCAAAACTTCAGCCTTGGTGTCAATGGGATTTTGTAATCGTGTAGGGACAAATGTCAAACCTTTAGATAAAATGGAAATTTCATGTTCTGACAGAATATGATTGGAAAGATTGTAAATTGGAATCACATCTCTTATTGTCTCATCTTGGGTATGCAGAGTTATCGCCTGTAAGTCTTCTTCCTGGTTCGAAAAGGTTCTGTTTCCTGAGTTTGATATTGGTCTCCCGATTGGAAGGCCATCTGTGGTGGATAAACATCCCCTGGGTAATTGTACCCCCGCCATATCGGTCCCCCTCTCCAGGGTCTGAACCTTCCTCTGTTGAAAAAAGGAGGTCTTGATCTAGGATATTGTTGGTAGGGATAATAACCACTGTTTGATCCTTGGCTAGAATCCGATGAAGTATCAGACCAAGTTATAAATTTGTTTCTAGTTTCTAGACCTACCCCGATATTGCAAATTCAATGAATTGGGATTATTGGTGGTAAAGAAATCGTCCTTTAAATAAGGGTATATTTCTTCTATCTTAAAGTTGTTTATGTCTCTTGCTACCTTAGAGATTTTCAAGTTGGTATTGTGAATTGCAAATTCTGCGATTGTTTTTTCAGCTGTTTCTAATAATTTTTTGGCATCTTTAATGGTACTGTCTCCTAGAATTTCTTTCTCCAATTCCTCAATGGCCTTCAGTTCTTCTTCGTTCAATCTAAGTGCAGTCTCTACTGAAAGGGACATCCAATCAATGGAACATTTAGTACCTACCCCCAAAAAACCTTTTAAATATGTCTTATCAGTTATAAAAATAACCGGAATATTTTTGACCTGTAAGCCTACAGGGATGGTATTGTTTTTAAGGTGTTCAGACAGTACCCGAGCATGTAATTGTGTACGTATGTTTTTCTTCTTCAGTTGTTTAAGTTTTTCTATCTTGTCTATATTTGCAATTACGGCTTCTCCTTTATCTCCGCTAAGTAGCGAAGGTGTTCTAGATACTAGATCATTTATCTGATCTGTACTGTAAGTAACCGTAATGGGTTCTGACATATCGTATTTCAAAAATTATATACAGTGAACTCTCTCTCACGCTAGCAGCTGTATCAACGTAAAAACAGTCCACTTAGCTATAAAACATAGATATACAGAAATTATATTTCTAACCACAGATGAACACACTATACAAAACTTTCTTGTGGTCCAAAGATTTTTTGGAACAAGGAATTAATCCTCAATTAACCCTCACACTTAACAAAGTGCAAATAAATCTATAATAATAACAGGGGAAACCCAATCAACCATAAGGCATCTGGGTGATTCACAACTAACAAAATACAGGTGATGCCAAAGGTAATTCAAATTGAGACGTAATTATTTGTGAAACAGATACCGTCAATTATCTGTCTCCAACATACATATTTTACTGATTCAATCCAATGTTACATTTCTATGTTCATCTTATGGCAAATTTTTCTAAATAAGGAAAAAAATTCAAATAAAAACCAAACACATAAATGATATATAGTCTTTATGTATTAATCCATAAAGAATCGTTTTGAGATCTTAAGTATTTCGATCATACACATCGAAAGAAACACTCAATATATATTCTTATATCAATTAATTTTCAACAGAACATACACAAAAAATAAATCAAGTTCCACAATCGTTGACCCTTGCTCCATGGGTTATGTCTAAAGCCCAAAAATTAGTATCACAAGGAAATTTTGGTAATTTCTTTTTGTAACCTTAATTCCTTTTTTCGAACACCAAAATTATATATAGGAGTCAGTGAAGCACCACTAAACGTTTTTTGTGGCTTCCAAAGTCCCTCTGAACTCCTAAGGAATATATCCATTCTTGCTTTTAAGTCAAACAAAAGGTGTCGAAATCAATGACAAACTGTCGACGCGTTTCGGCCTGTCAAGCAGTTTCAGGCCTCATCAGGACAATGGGCAAACAAAACACGACATATTTTACCTAAAACAAAAATTCAAAAAATACAATAAATATTCATTATAAATAATCACAATATCATGTCAACTGAATTCACGGACACAGGTACCCTAGGGTGCCACTGCCAATCTAGAGAGAGAGATTCCTTGAGAGAGCCATGTTATCCACCTCCCATTGGATAACATGGCTGAGAACTGGTCTGGGCAGGTGTTGGTATTTGGAGATATTCGCGCTTAGCGCGAATATTTCCATCGCTACGCCTGCCTTGCTAATAGGCGATAGCGATGAGGGTGCCCGCGTCCTGATGAAGGCCGCAACACCTCACTTGAGGATGCCACTCGGGCTGAAACATGTCGACTCTTAGCAGCGGGTTGGATTAATCCCTGTGCTATTTTTTAAGCTACTATCGGGGATCAAATAAAACGTTGGGGCATATTACCAACAAGTAGCGATATTTATCGCTAAATAGGCTTAGCGACTATTTTTTTATCGCTGTGCATCGCCAGAATTTATCGCTGAGATAACGTGCTATTAGCAAAGTTTATCTCCAAAGCGATATATTTTCCGGCGATAGCGGCAAAATGCGTGAATATCGCTGAGAATACAGCGATATCCACGCATTAGCGACGAAATGCTCTTAGCCATGTTATCCACCTCCCATTGGATAACATGGCTGAGAACTGGTCTGGGCAGGTGTTAGTATTTGGAGATATTCGCGCTTAGCGCGAATATTTCCATCGCTACGCCTGCCTTGCTAATAGGCGATAGCGATGTTAGCGACTGTTTTCAGTCGCTAACAGTTTGGGGACGCCCACATTGCATGTCATTAGTGAGAAATATCGCTAACATGCAAAGCGGGCCCCAAACCGCTCGCTATCACCTAAAAGCTGTCACTAACTGCTGTTAGCGACAGCTTGCTAATAGGGCGATAGAATTATTGCCGCTTAGTGGCCGAAAACGGCCGCTAAAGCGGCGAAAATTCTCTATCGCCTCCCTTGATAATATGCCCCGTTATTCAGTCCAGCAATAGGTGGTTTTGCTTAATATTTATTTGCTTTCTACTCCCCTCCGCAACTTGGGGCCATATTATCAAGGCCAGCGATAAAATTATCGCCGGTTTAGCGGCAGGAAAAAAAGCGGCGATAATGGGCTTGATAATATGCCCTTGTGAATTCCCATAGAAGCCCAGGTTCACACCAGAACCTGGGCTGCTATGGGAATTCACAAGGGCGTATTATCAAGCCCATTATCGCCGCTTTAGTGGCAGTTTTCTGCTGATAAATCAGCGATAATTTTATCGCCGGCCTTAATAATATGGCCCTTGGTTCTCTCCCTGGTAATGTCACCGCTCATCATTGCCTCATCCAAGGACTCAACCCCCGAACACCTCGCGAGCTCCATGAAGAATTGTGGAGCGCGCTATCACGGCAGGGCTTCATGGCACTGTGGCTGCATGAAGCATGCCACCCGTGGGGTGGGTGAGGGCTGCATGAAGCATGCCACCCGTGGGGTGGGTGAGGGCTGCGTGAAGCATGCCACCCGTGTGGTGGGTGAGGGCTGCATGAAGCATGCCATCCGTCGGGTGGGTGAGAGCTGCATGAAGCATGCCACCCGTCGGGTGGGTGGGGACTGCATGACGCATGCACCCGTCGGGTGGGTGGGGGCTGCATGACGCATGCACCCGTCTGGTGGATGAGAGCTGCATGAAGCATGCCACCTGTCGGGTGGGTGGGGGCTGCATGAAGCATGCCATCCGTTGGGTGGTTGAGGGCTGCATGAAGCATGCCACCTGTGGGTGGGTGAGGGCTGCATGAAGCATGCCACCCATCGGGTGGGTGAGGGCTGCATGAAGCATGCCATCCGTGGGGTGGGTGAGGGCTGCATGAAGCATGCCAGCCATCGGGTGGGTGAGGGCTGCATGAAGCATGCCACCCATCGAGTGGTTGAGGGCTGCATGAAGCATGCCACCCGAGGGGTGGGTGAGGGCTGCATGAAGCATGCCACCCATCGGGTGGGTGAGGGCTGCATGAAGCATGCACCCGTAGGTGGGTGAGGGCTGCATGAAGCATGCCACCCATGGGTGGGTGAGGGCTGCATGAAGCATGCCACCCATCGGGTGAGTGAGGGCTGCATGAAGCATGCCACCCATCGGGTGGGTGAGGGCTGCATGAAGCATGCCACCCATCGGGTGGGTGGGGGCTGCATGAAGCATGCCACCCGTGGGTGGGTGAGGGCTGCATGACGCATGCACCCGTGGGGTGGGTGAGGGCTGCATGAAGCATGTCACCCATGGGGTAAGTGAGGGCTGCATGAAGCATGCCACCCGTGGGGTGGGTGAGGGCTGCATGAAGCATGCCACCCGTCGGGTGGGTGAGAGCTGCATGACGCATGCCACCCGTGGGGTGGGTGAGGGCTGCATGACGCATGCACCCGTTGGCTGGGTGAGGGCTGCATGAAGCATGCCACCCATCGGGTGGGTGAGAGCTGCATGAAGCATGCCACCCGTGGGTGGGTGAGGGCTGCGTGAAGCATGCCACCCGTTGGGTGGGTGGGGGCTGCGTGAAGCATGCCACCCGAGGGGTGGGTGAGGGCTGAGTGAAGCATGCCACCCGTGGGGTAGGCGAGGGCGGCATGAAGCATGCACCCGTGGGTGGGTGAGAGCTGCATGACGCATGCACCCATCGGGTGGGTGAGAGCTGCATGAAGCATGCACCCGTGGGGTGGGTGAGGGCTGCATGAAGCATGCCACCCATCAGGTGGGTGAGGGCTGCATGAAGCATGCAACCCGTTGGGTGGGTGGGGGCTGCATGAAGCATGCACCCGTGGGGTGGGTGGGGGCTGCATGAAGCATGCCACCTGTGGGTGGGTGAGGGCTGCATGAAGCATGCAACCCGTTGGGTGGGTGGGGGCTGCATGAAGCATGCACCCGTGGGGTGGGTGGGGGCTGCATGAAGCATGCCACCTGTGGGTGGGTGAGGGCTGCATGAAGCATGCCACCCGAGGGGTGGGTGAGGGCTGCGTGAAGCATGACACCCGTGGGTAGGCGAGGGCGACATGAAGCATGCCACCCGAGGGGTGGGTGAGGGCTGCGTGAAGCATGCCACCCATCAGGTGGGTGAGGGCTGCATGAAGCATGCAACCCGTTGGGTGGGTGGGGGCTGCATGAAGCATGCCACCTGTGGGTGGGTGAGGGCTGCATGAAGCATGCAACCCGTTGGGTGGGTGGGGGCTGCATGAAGCATGCACCCGTGGGGTGGGTGGGGGCTGCATGAAGCATGCCACCTGTGGGTAGGCGAGGGCGACATGAAGCATGCCACCCGAGGGGTGGGTGAGGGCTGCGTGAAGCATGCCACCCGTGGGTAGGCGAGGGCGGCATGAAGCATGCCACCCGTCGGGTGGGTGAGGGTCTTCCGTACTCCGAAGCTCCGGCTCTGGCCCCCTGGACTCCTCAGTGCTCAGACTGGGCTCTGTGATGCCAGTGTAAACCCTGCCCGGGCCATTAAGCGCCGCGACGCCTGTTCTTGTTGTCTCGGCGCTGGAGCGCACGGTTCTTGTTGACAGACTTTGCATTCTTGGCCGGGGCTCGGTGACTCTTACATTAATCTCAGATAAGGAGGCCAACAAGGGCCGCGGCATTGAAGCCGCAGACACCGAACAAAGCACGGAGATGAGGGCTCTTGACTCAGCTCACACGGGCTGTGAGAGGCGCCGGGACTGCCAACGCGCAGCAGCGCTTAGCAACGCCCTCTTACAGCAACAAGCGCCCAGAGGCGGGGGGTGCCATGTGCGGCGCTGTGGAGCCGAGGGCTGGAGGGCAGGGTAATCCGCCCCAGACACCCCGAGGGTCAGGGCTTTAAGTGGGATGAAAAAAACAAGCATTTGCAATGCAATAGGTCTCGCATTAGGAAAGTGTGAGCTATTGGTATTGTAAATGACAATTTTTTTTAAATATGTGTTGGCTTTGAAAATAGCTAAATTAATAGCATTGTTAGTCACAAAGCCAATAGCTTACACTTTCCTAATGCGAGTCCTGTTGCCTACGGCAATGTTTGTTGATAGCAAGCAAGAACAGTGCTGTTGTGGTGCTGAGTGATGATGTGGTTGGGCTGAGTGATGTGGTGGTGTATTAGAGTGATGTGGTGTATTAGAGTGATGTGGTGGTGTCCCCGAGTGATGTGGCGGTACCCCTGAGTGATGTGGTGGTGTCCCTAAGTGATGTGGTGGTGTCCCCGTGTGATGTGGTGGTTAGTAATGTGGTGGTGTCCCCGAGTGATGTGGTGGTGTCTGTGAGTGATGTGGTAGTGTCCCTGAGTGATGTGGGGGTGCCCCCAAGTGATGTGGTTGTGCCCCCTGAGTGATATGGTGGTGTCCCTGAGTGATGTGGTGGTGCCCCTGAGTAATGTGGTGGTGTCCCTGAGTGATGTGGTGGTGTCTGTGAGTGATGTGGTGGTGTCCCTGAGTGATGTGGTGGTGTCTGTGATTGATGTGGTGGTGTCTGTGATTGATGTGGTGGTATCTGTGAGTGATGTGGTGGTGTCCCCGAGTGATGTGGTGGTGTCCCTAAGTGATGTGGTGGTGTCCCTGAGTGATGTGGTGGTGTTCCTGAGTGATGTGGTAGTGTCCCTGAGTGATGTGGTTGTGCCCCCAATTGATGTGCTGGTGCCCCCTGAGTAATATGGTGCTGTCCCTGAGTGATGTGGTGGTGCCCCTGAGTGATGTGGTGGTGTCCCTGAGTCATGTGGTGGTGTCTGTGAATAATGTGGTGGTGTCCCTGAGTGATGTGGTGGTGTCTGTGAGTGATGTGGTGGTGTCTGTGAGTGATGTGGTGGTGTCCCTGAGTGATGTGGTGGTGCCCCTGAGTGATGTAGTGGTGTCCCTGAGTGATGTGGTGGTGTCCCTGAGTGATGTGGTGGTGCCCCTGAGTGATGTAGTGATGTCCCTGAGTGATGTGGTGGTGTCTGTGAGTGATGTGGTGGTGTCTGTGAGTGATGTGGTGGTGTCTGTGAGTGATGTGGTGGTGTCCCTGAGTGATGTGGTGGTGTCTGTGAGTGATGTGGTGGTGTCCCTGAGTGATGTGGTGGTGCCCCTGAGTGATGTGGTGGTGTCCCTGAGTGATGTGGTGGTGCCCCTGAGTGATGTGGTGGTGTCCCTGAGTGATGTGGTGGTGTTTGTGAGTGATGTGGTGGTGTCTCTGGGTGATGTGAGACGCTTAACGTCCCTTTGGAATCTGCACTTGGTAATTTTTCGTTTTTGTTTACAGCCGCTAGAAGTCCTTTTTTTGTCTAGAAGACACGTAAGTGTAACACTGTGATTTATTTAACGTTCCACATGGTACAAACGGGCACATTTACACACCGAATCACAGGGTGTAGTACTGATCATTGCACTAAATTATGTTGATATGAGCAGATAAATGCATACATGAAACGATAGGACGCTATATCCTTTATTTACAGATAAGCTCCCGGAAGAAGGGCATCTTGCCCGAAATGCATTGGAGCAATTGTGTACAGATTTGACATATGGAATGATGATGTATAATTTGAAAATGGAATGAAATATAATTCTAAAATTGAATAAAATGGATGGAACAAGCAACCATTTTTAAACTTTGTTGAATGTTATAAATAATTTGGGTACAACTTGACAAATGAACTAAAGGAGGCTTTTTATAGGAACCACAGGTGTGCCTATACAAGGGATCCTTCCAACATCCAGTGCTCTTTGAAACTGTTACCGGTTAGGTCAGTGTGTACATGTCTCTCCCTCTAGAAGGGTGGAATTCTACCCCCACCACCGGGACTGGCAGGGGGGTAGGATTCCAAAGTGTTTGACACCAAACACGACATGTTTCCATGCAGCCATTCAAAACATTAACATTTACCGCGAGGTTATAATGCACTTAAGAGTATATGGTCTGGCTGCATCACAGAACAGCCTCAGAGAATAGGCTCTGCAAGCTGCAAAGGGGTCCTGCTTATGCATAGGCATCCTCTCAAACAAATCCAAACACTCTGCCTTCAGGATTGATAAGGCCTGCTTAGGAGTGACTGATAGGTTTATATGTGTCAGTGATTAAAGGTAGATATAGGTAGCCTATATCTTAGTAAGGGATGCATGCACCACCTTTCCCAGGCTGCAGTAGCAGTTCTGTGGTGTCATTTTGGAAGGCTTCCCAGGGGTGATATAATACATGCTTCAGACCCTGGTAGGCCTCTGGGGTACCTATGCCCTGAGTACCTGGTGTACTGTATACTAGGGACTCACAAGGGTACCCTAGAAACTAAACTGGAGTGTACCTAAAGTACATGCAATCAATTTAGAGAGGATGCAGCTAGGCTGGGGTCCGGGATAGCAGGGCCCCAGCAACACTAAAGTTGAAAAACAGTGAAACACCAGCAAAACGTGGGGGTAACCATAGTAAGCAGATCCTACTTTCCTACATCCACTCCACAGGACTCCTACAAGCACACGTCCCATGCATTCATGGAAGCAGAATGAGGGGTTGAGCCTTTCGTACATCACAAGATGCTGCCGGCCTGGCTCTCCACCGTGCTCCTGTAGCTAGCCTCACACACTTGCACAGCACCAAGTATACCCTCATGCGCTCTACAAATACGCATTACATAACATGTATAACATCGTTAGTTACAAGAGTTTATCAGCCAGCTCTCTTCCTCCATTAGTCTGTTGTTGTGTAATTCACATGTTTCTTCAACTCACTGCAGCATGCACCATGGGGCAATGGGTCAGCCCACTTCAGCCATTGGCCGACTTCCCTGTGAGTCACAACACCCCGCCCCTTCACAAGGAGCACTTCCACACACAAAGAAGTTCCCTTGAGTGCCAGAGACCACTATGGTAATGTGCGCTTTTTTAAGATCAAACAATATTTTTGCTTTTAAGCATCTTTTATTTTTAACTAACGAGGGCCGGCGAATTCCGCCAACAGTGAACTTTTGCAAAAAAACCTTGAGAGAACAAAATACGAATTACCAAACCCAGACCTTTTGGCTTTGTCAATGTTTGTTTTGCTTTGCTCTCCCATTTCATCTACCTCCTCGACCAAGGTGGCAAGCATTCATAATCAATCTTTTCTCCTCCTCTCCTTCTAGTGCAAGTATTCCTTCCCTTATCTGCATCTTCAGGAGCCATCCACTTGCATGATAAAACTAAACAAGTAAAAACTTTGGGGCAGAAATGGCGGAAAGTATTGTTTTTGAGTCTGACATGTTATCTGTAGTTGCTCGTTACTGAGCGATCAGTAAGATCAGATGTCTGGTAATCAAGACCACTTGTTCGCCTCTTCCTTGTGAGGGTGGGAGGGGAGGGAAAGATGAAGGACTTTTTGGTCAAAATGTACATTTTAAAGGTTATGGTCAGTGCCTACATTTGGAGTGTTGTGGGTGTCCTACACAGGCACTACCACACCTAACTCTGAGGCCCTGAGGCTGCACCTTAGAGGTGAGGGCCACCCCTGCCCCTCGAGAATGTGGCCCTGATTGTACAAGGCACGCGAGGCTCATGTCACGTGTGGCACACATGTGCGGCGCCACTTCTGCTTGTGTTGGATCACATCACCAGATGAGGCTTTCACTGAGTGGGTCTAGGCACAGCCCTCTACAGCCTGCAGCGATGCCATTGGTCCTACACTCAATCAATCAGAGTACTTGTAAAGCGTTCTACTTACCCGTGAGGGTCCCAGGGCGCTGAGCGTTACTTTAAAAAGCAGATAAGGGCCACGCCCACCGCATGTTCATTATATTAATGTGTGATGGAATAGCGCTTAGTGGCCTCTTTACGTCTTCCAATAGCTAACCTGAATATCTGAGGTGTGCAGATGGTCTGGTGCTTGCTTATTCTAACACAGGGCTTTTGGGGTTTCAGGCCTTTCCCGTCAGACTGTGCTATGACCCCCTTTTGGGGAAGGTGAAGGAGCTGGACGGGTTCCTGCTAGAGCCGGCTTCTAGGCGCCAAGAGCAGAGGATCAGACTTTCGCACTTCTACGGAGCCGGCGAGGTGGAGAGGGAGAGGACATTGCATTGGCTGAAGAAGGAGCGGTTCCCTCCCTTCAAAAGGTCAGTACACTCATTTGAACGGGATTTGATAGCCAGGGAGCCCTGCTCTGCACCACCTGATGTACTCGCTGTGTTTTTACACCACACTAGTTGCCCACCTCCAATGGCGAGCCACCATTTAGTCGAACATTAGATATATTTACACGTCAACGAGAGGCGACCAAAAAAGTATATCAAAAGTAATGACAGAAGTCAGCATAAACAACACAAACCAATCCTATTCTCGTGTGTACTATTTTATTTGTGCTTTATCCTTCACAAGTAGGCAGAAAGATGCAGCCAACACGTTTGGCCAGCACAAGGCTTCATCAGGGCCAAGAACAGAGTAAACCTGCAGTGGTCACCAATTTTGGGCCATACCATTGCTAAAACTAATCCTATAGTTCAAAGTAATCTGATAACGTGACGTCTAGCTCTTGTGATCTGATAGAGACAGTTGTAGATTCCTTACCTTAGAATTTCCCCCAGGCGTCAGTCTAGATCCGGAATATTAACACAATAAGGTTCTGCACTCAACAATGTAACATGATAGTCAAAACAGTCTTTGTGTGCTTATTGAAAAACTTCCAGTTCAAGATTATTTCTTTTTGTTCCAAACTGTTCTTTATGAAACTTTCTGTTAAAATTCAATAGCCATAGTCGGCGCGTTTCGTCCCCAAAGGAACTTCTTCAGGGCTCCACAGGGTAATAGGTAGCTTCCACTAGTGACATTTGTTATGTAGTCTGGCTTAGGTCCTTTGTTCAAATATTTTGTTTAGTATATATTTCCATTCGCACAGGTTGATAACCCCACGGTCTATTCATGCATTTGTTTCAGTGTTTTCAGACACATTGTTACCGAAGTTAAGAAACTTGTTCTTCAGTTATACTAGTAAAACGTCAAAATAGAAGTCCAAACAAAAATGTCTCTCAAAATAACCCCATTTTTGAGTCAAAGAAGGGTGATTAGTCCAAACTTTGAGCAGTAAAAAAATTACACTTTGTTCGGCATTGTAACGCAGCCGTCAGCAGGTTCGGGCATTCAGTCAAAGAATGACTCATTTACTCTGGTTTCTCTATGAATGTACCGCTGGTCCCTACCTTCATTAAACTATGAGTGTACATACCCTGTTCTTTATCTTTATAGAATATTTCCTGAATATACCTCTGGTTCCCACCTTTAATAGACTATGAATGTACAACAAATACAGAATAGTGTATCACTCATCATGTATGACTATCTTCATCCATGTCTGTTTGGGTCCATTTAGTATGTCCATTAACACATCATCCATACTAATATAATAAAGAGAGAGCCCAAACCTTTGAGGCGGGTAATCTCAGGAACCACAGCACCAATCACAACACGCAATACAGCGTTGGAAAGGGCAGTTACAGCAGAAGGACATAGGCTATGCAGACGCCCACCATATACATTTAAAAGGTAAAAGAACCGTGCCAGCAAAGTAGTCCCTTGTGGGCGTGTCTGCGTTATGCTGTGGGCGTGTGCTGGGGGCGTGACAAATGCTGGGGGCGTGTGGTACGTTCCGCCCTTCATGCCAGGACTCATATCGTGTGCTAATCCCACCCTGCTCCCTTTAAATACCCCTGCACCCCATAATCATAACCCACCCTTACTCCTTAAAATACCCCAACACCCTTAAACACTAACCCATCTTAACCCTATAAATATACCCTGTACCCTGTACCCCAAAACCCAAACCTATCCCTAAACCCTAAAAATACCCCTGTTCCCCAAAACCCAAACCTAGCCCTGAACCCTATAAATACCCCTGTACCTCAAAACCCAAACCTAGCCCTGAACCCTAAAAATACCCCTGTACCCCAAAACCCAAACCTAGCCCTGAACCCTTAAAATACCACTGTACCCCAAAACCCAAACCTATCCCTGAACCCTAAAATCCCCCTGTACCCCAAAACCTAAACCTAGCCATGAACCCTTAAAATACCCCTGTACCCCAAAGCCCAAACCTACCCCTGAACCCTAAAAATACCCCTGTACCCCAAACCTAGCCCTGAACCCTAAAAATAACCCTGTACCCCAAACCCTAAAAATAACCCTGTACCCCAAAACCCAAACCTACCCCTGAACCTTAAAATACCCCTGTACCCCAAAACCCAAACCTAGCCCTGCACCCTAAAAATACCCCAGTACCCCAAAACCCAAACCTAGCCCTGAACCCTTAAAATACCCCTGAACCCCAAAACCCAAACCTACCCCTGAACCCTAAAAATACCCCTATACCCCAAACCCCAAACCTAGCCCTGAACCCTAAAAATACCCCAAAACCCAAACCTCGCCCTGAACCCTAAAAATACCCCTGTACCCCAAAACCCATACCTATACCTAAACCCTAAAACCACCCTTGTACCCCATAACCCAAAACTATATCTGAACCCTTAAAATACCCAAACATCCCAAAACATATACCTCAGTACCCCAAAACATATACCCCTATACCCATACTTACCTTACCCAAACATAAAAAAAAAACATGCTTTTAAAATTCATGCATTTACAACGAATTTCGTTGTAAATGTATGCATGGTAAAAGCATATAAAATGTAATGTCATGCGTTATAATGGCATTGCGGAGTCATGGTACTTTCGTAATGAAAGTATGCGGAGTGATGGTATGCGGAAAGAAAGTTGCGGAATAATGGGTGTTTACCCTCCCCCGGTAAGTACATTGGTAGCACGGCAGCCCACATCTCCAGCCACATACTCATATTTTTTCACCACCGATTTGAAAAATGCACACGTCTCTCTCATTGATGGCCAGCAACGACATACACTTTTAGACACACCTCCCGCCACAAGTTCTAGAATTGCGAACTTTAGAGCTGGGGAGCTACGTTCAAATCTCGGCATCAGCTCAACATCCTGTGATTCCAGGCAAATCTCTTTGTCTCCCCGTACCTACCACAAATGAATGTGTTCTTCTGTAATGTAAATTGTGCTCATGCCATGTTGTCGAGTTCGCGCTATATAATATTGCAAGGAAAAATAAAGTAGGGAAACTCAAGTTCACACACTACTGAACGCGCACTCTTAAGTGCATCAGCAGTGCACTGTGAATCGGAGCGTTTCACAGGCCTGTCACAGATAAGAAATGCTATCAAAACTAAATCCTACAAAACAATATACTACTGGCCGGCAGCAATTCATACCCGGACAACGTCGGGACGGGCTGCTAGTAGTATATATAACACTCATTACTTACATGGTTTACTGCAGGTGCACCTGAAATCAATAACAACTTCAAACATTCAGGTGATTGATGTTTTCTTTTTACTTCAAATCAATATCAGAAAGAATAACACATCAAATCTTCACTCAAAATACAGTTCTTTGTCAGTCCCTTGATTGCAAGTACAATTGTTTAGCGACGAATTGTAGATATGTTGCAGTTATTTCTTCATGGATGTTCTCAGCCGACACGTTTCATCCCTTATGAGACTTCCTCAAGGCTACATTTAAATAGATTATCTCCAGCCAGTAAGTAGTGTGTAGTGGTTACTCACACTTGTTCAGTGTTGAGAAACAAGATATCAAGGCTCATTGAAGCTTTTCAATACTACGCATTCAAAATAATTATGTAAATTAAAATGTACTAGCTGTCATATCCAAAAGCACGTACGCAGCCTTTAATAGACTATGAATGTACCTCTGGTCTCTACTGCTAATAGAGTATGAATGTACCTGTGTCCCTACCTTAGAAAGATAGTGCCTGACTGCTCTTGTGTTACAGCCTTTTTCAGTCTGTTTGAACCCAGTAATGTGGTGGCAGTGAGAATCAAAAGGGATGTGACGGTTAGCGGAGATAACGAGATAAGGATTGTTCACATAGACTCTTCACAAATGCGCGGGAGCTTTCCACCAAGACACGGCCTCCATGGAAGGCTGCAGATCCTCTCAGCCGAGAAGCTGCCCTTACCGATCCACAACTTCCTATATCACTGGGGCCACCACATAGGGCTCGCGTTGTGTTGTGATGTAACAATGGATTGGGATGTGGCCTGGGAATTACTAGAGTTTGAGATTTATTCAAGCATTCCATCCATCACTTTTTTGTATTCTGTAGTAAACTGTGTTCTGAGCTCCAAATGGCTCAGAGCAGCAAGAGCTTAGAGTATTATTAACCCCTTAAGTGCTCCCGTCGGCCAACGGATGTCGCGAGCACTACCTCCGTAGTGCTGCAAACATCCATTGGTGGACGCGGCCCTGCCCACTCATTAAAACCGTGGCGGAATTTGCGCCACGGTTAAGCGGTTATAAATAAACTCTACAGTTAGGCACTTCCCCTCTCCCATTGGCGGACCCTTTGCTGCTGCTCCCCACATAGGGCCATCGGTGTGAAAAAAGGGATTGTTCTCTGAGTCTGTCATCACATGGAGATGGTGCCCAATGCTTACGTAAATGCGTTATTTTTTTTCTCACATTAATTTCTAGGACTGTGTTGTACCTGGAGTACAAACTGGCCAAGTTACCTGTCCGCTCGCTGCAGGATCGGCACCCGGCCACGCGGTTTGACATCCGAGGGTACAGCCGGCAAGCAGATAGTGCGGGTGTGTCCAGCATCCCATCCACCGCTGGCCACCCTGTGGCTACTCAGGGTCCAGGAACTACCTTCCCGAAGCTCAGCGATCATCTGGTCATCAGGCTTCCCAGCCGGACCCGCAGCACCCCAGCCAATCTCGGTGAGACGTGAAGCCCCACTCAGGTTGTACAAATACGCTTCTTCCAAACACTCAAGGGTTCATGTCTACCCAGTGCCTGGAAAGATCTGATGGAAAGAAGAAGTTACAGAGAGGAAAGACCCAATGGTACCTGAGTGCTAAGGCAAGGTCAAGTTTAGATAGAAGGGAGAACGCTGATCTTAAAGGTGTGTCCGAGTGAAAACGTATACACGTATAGCTGCAGCTAGGATTGCCAACCCGCCGAAGAGTAAAATCCATTCAGGATTGCAATGTGTATGAGAAATATTTACACACAAGCAGCACTATTCACACAGGTAACTTACACTCGTGAGTAATTTAAGTATCACTTACTCTTGCTCCTTCGAGTAACTACTACTTTTGTCCATTCACAAAATCCAAAGTATAAAGTTACTCAAAAGTGTAGACTTACATGTCTCCAACCCCTGAAAAAGTGAGTAGAGCCAGATTTATGAGTATGTTACTACTGCCAAAAAAGAAACAGTAGTATGTCCATCACCACACATGGCCAACTACTGATACGTCCTCCTGAACAGCCTCCCATAGAAAGTAATGCAGGCAGGGACTTAAAATTGAACCCCATAGAACAAAGTGTTTAAATTAAATTTATTTAAACTATTTTAAATTATTAAAAACATAAATAAATATAATTTAATGTAAAAAAATATACAAAAATGATACATATTTATTAATTATTTTTAAAATATGTATTAACCTTATTTGAAATAAAAAGTCATGTGATATTATTTGTAGTAAATATAATTATATTACGCTGAATTCATTCTATACATAATTTTTAATATTTTTTAATAAATAATATTTTTTTAACCTTTATGTGGACATGTATTAATTAATTTAAACTTCAGAAAAATATGTTTTTTATTTATTTAATATATTTATATTTAGTAAAGATGTACTTCAAAATTAAGGTAATACCCCTGTAGTATTTTTCATTTTGTTCAACATTTAAAATAAATATGCAACGTTAATTCAATGTAAAGTTATATTTAACACATTTTACTAATATCTTATAAAGTTTAATATGCTTTTTTAATGTGACCTAAGCTTTATGTTGGGGAAAAGATCCACCCTGACTGTGGAGTCTCGCCATGGTAAAGTATAAGGAAAAGTAAAAAGGTTTAGTTAACTAAAAAAAAAAAAAATCTGAAGTTAACATTTAAAAATAATTTCCCATCTAAAGTAATAAAATGAATTTTTTTCTCATGCAATCATTATTAAAAATGATGTATAGAAATAATTACAAATATTTTCTATTATATATTACTAAAAAAGAATGTACATTCATTTTAAATTGAAAAGGTTGGTAAAATGTTTGTAATTAAATAATAAATATGTTTATTGTTTATAGTTTTAAACATTAAATTATATTTATTTATACGTCAAACTATTTTAAATCATTTATTATAATTTTATTTCCTCCAGGGTGTCCCTACATCTATTATTTTCTATGGAAGGGTGTTGCAGTACCAGTGGTTGGCCATATGTGGTGCTGGACTTACTCAAGCTCTAAACAGGAGCAAACTACTACTGTTCTGCGCCTCTTTTGTCTGTAGTAACTTTAGAAGTGCAGTTTATGAATATCAATGGGATTACTCTTTTGTGGGAAGGTGCATGTTTCTCCATAAACCCCTTCCTAATCCTCCCCAAGCCCCCCTTTAATCCTCCTGAAATCCCTCCCATTTATGAGTAAGTATGTCACTTTTCCCAGCCACTCCCCTGGTCCCGCCCACAATTACTACTCAGAAGTAAGCACGACAGAGACTTTGCACCCCAGCGCCCAGATACCCCCAGGGGTGGCCGTGCCACCCGCCTCAAATGCTGATTACTTGATTAAGGGGCCGATTAGGATGGCGGACAGATCGCCACTGCCATGCAGGCGGTGGCGATCCGTCCGCCATCCGTGCCCGTCCGCTCTCAATTTCCCCCCCACCATATTACAATGGTGGGGGGGACCGCGGCGGTCAGAAACACCGTTTGCCGTTTTTCCGCCGCAGTCAGCTTGCAACCGCGGCGGAAAAGCTCTAATATCCTAATATGGCTGGCGGTGTCTGATAGACACCGCCAGCCATATTAGGATGGGCTGCATTGCCGCCACGGAAAGGCATACGGTCTTTGCTTTGGGGGACCGTTGCGGGCCCCCAGGGTGAAGGGGGGTGAGGTGTTCACATGGGGGGTACCTATGGTACCCCCCTGCGTTTCCAAGTATAACATGGCAGGCACCGCGCGGTGCCTATCATGTTGTGCTTGGAAACACACAGCATGCCTTTTTAGCATTGCGGCGGGCGGTGTATTAAGCACCGTCCGCCGCAATGTTAAAAATGCGGGATGCACCCGCCACTGTGGCGGGTGCATCCTAATTTGGGGCACGGTTCCTCCGCCCTTGTGGCGGACGGTACCTGGCCCAGACAGGATGGTCCGCCATCCTAATCGACCCCTTAGCGTACATGTGTAAGGATCACCTCATAGAAAATTTAGAAGAGGTGGAGATTTGCCTTCGTAGGGCTTGTAAGTAGCATGCTGTAGTATATTTATAGTGATACTGTAGTACTACTAAAATGACTACAAATTGCAGTTTGTGACTAGGCTTCAATGAATTTCAGTGGAACGTATGTGCACCATTGTTGGCTATCCTTAAAGCCCAACTGGAGTAGTTGTTCGCCCAGCTCAACCCTAGTGATACTGTGATGGTGCTGGCTGGATTCTGATCGCTGACTCAGGTCAACAGATGTCCCTTGCTCGTCTCTGCAGGTGGAGGAGCGTGCCGCGTGGAGCTGTACTCGCTAGAATGCAACGGGGAGCTGATGCTCGGGTACTACACGCCATGGGAGGTCTCCGCACACATGGGGCTTCCTTCCTTCTCAGACCTCTCGCACCTGGCACGGGCAGATCCCGGAGGTCACGAAGGTGAGTTTACCTTTTAATGGACTCCAGTGTCCTGGCCACCTCATCTCAGAGAGCCAGGATCCCTGATCCCTGCTGCCTTCTCTGTCATTGGCCAGCAAAGAGAATATCTGGAGAGGCTCTGCTCTTACCTGATCCTGTCAGTGATGTTTCCATCTTTTGTTGTCTCTGCCCTTGTAGATACCTGGATAGTCTTTTGGGTCTTTGAAAAAGTGCGCTCTTCCTTCATCACTTATTCTGAATCTTGTGGGGCCCACAAATGAGAATATTATGTTTTCTTTCCTCAGTTTGTCTCACAGGGCTAAGAAACCTTTTCTGATGTACACTATGGGTTTTGAGTAGTCTTGTGTAAGGATTATCCTTTGTCCATTCCATTGCATATTTTGGTTTTTCCTTGCTACCCCACATATAGCCTGTGTTTGATGTGAGCTTAGCGGTTTGCATATTAATGGGGGAGGGACCGTCCTGTTGGATGATTTGAAGGCTGGGGCTCTATTTCACCTTCAATGTGCACTTCACTGTGTGAAAACTCATTTTATTGCCATCACTCACACTTGAGGCCAGACTGCTAATGGTATAAACCAGGGGTCTCCTCTCTTAATATTTCCTTCTCTGATTAACATACATAACCGTGTTCTTTTAAGATCACCTTGAGGGAAGCAAGTCTAATGACATCACATTTCAACATAGTCACTTCCTATGTGGTTTCCTGTTTGGCAGAGGAAATAATTGTCAACTAAATGCTAATATAGCATTATAGCCCGCTGCTGTAAGCTGAAACTGTCTTGTAAAGGCTTTCTTCGAAATTATAGACCCAAGATCAGACGAAGACATCTAATGAGGGAGAGGGCCTTTAACAACAGATAATATCCTGCCACAAGGGTGTGTGCGGTATGTTGAGTGGTGCACATCCCTAAGGGTTGGTGCATGGAATGGTTTTGTTATCATATCTTAAGGGTATTACTTGAGTGCACAATCACTGAGGCTTCTTGGCACCAAATCTCTGCTCAGAAACCTGTGACCGGTGCTATTACATGTCGGAGCAGAATGAGTGCAGATGCCCAAATCTCTGCTCAGAAGCCTGTGACCGGTGCTATTACATGTTGGCGTAGAATGGGTGCCGGAAACCAAATCTCTGCTCAGAAGCCTGTGACCGGTGCTATTACATGTTGGCGTAGAATGGGCGCCGGCGCCCAAATCTCTGCTCAGAAGCCTGTGACCGGTGCTATTACATGTCGGCGCAGAATGAGTGCTGGCTCCCAAATCTCTGCTCAGAAGCCTGTGACCGGTGCTATTACATGTCGGCGCAGAATGAGTGCCGGCTCCCAAATCTCTGCTCAGAATCCTGTGACTGGTGCTATTACATGTTGGCGTAGAATGAGTGCCGGCGCCCAAATCTCTGCTCAGAAGCCTGTGACCGGTGCTATTACATGTCGGAGCATAATGAGTGCCGACGCCCAAATCTCTGCTCAGAAGCCTATGACCGTTGCTATTACATGTCGGCGCAGAATGAGTGCCGACGCCCAAATCTCTGCTCAGAAGCCTGTGACCGGTGCTATTACATGTTGGCGTAGAATGGGTGCCGGAAACCAAATCTCTGCTCAGAAGCCTGTGACCGGTGCTATTACATGTTGGCGTAGAATGGGCGCCGGCGCCCACATCTCTGCTCAGAAGCCTGTGACCGGTGCTATTACATGTCGGCGCAGAATGAGTGCTAGCTCCCAAATCTCTGCTCAGAAGCCTGTGACCGGTGCTATTACATGTCGGCGCAGAATGAGTGCCGGCTCCCAAATCTCTGCTCAGAATCCTGTGACTGGTGCTATTACATGTTGGCGTAGAATGGGTGCCGGCGCCCAAATCTCTGCTCAGAAGCCTGTGACCGGTGCTATTACATGTCGGAGCATAATGAGTGCCGACGCCCAAATCTCTGCTCAGAAGCTTATGACCGTTGCTATTACATGTCGGCGCAGAATGAGTGCCGACGCCCAAATCTCTGCTCAGAAGCCTGTGACCGGTGCTATTACATGTCGGCGCAGAATGAGTGCCGACGCCCAACTCTCTGCTCAGAAGCCTGTGACCGGTGCTATTACATGTCAGAGCAGAATGAGTGCCGGTGCCCAAATCTCTGCTCAGAAGCCTGTGACCGGTGCTATTACATGTCGGCGCAGAATGAGTGCCGACGCCCAAATCTCTGCTTAGAAGCCTGTTACTGGCGCTATTACATGTTGAAGCAGAATGAGTGCCGACGCCCAAATCTCTGCTCAGAAGCCTGTGACCGGTGCTATTACATGTTGGAGCAGAATGAGTGCAGACGCCCAAATCTCTGCTCAGAAGCCTGTGACCGGTGCTATTACATGTCGGAGCAGAATGAGTGCCGACGCCCAAATCTCTGCTCAGAAGCCTGTGACTGGCGCTATTACATGTCGGCACAGAAGGAGTGCCGACGCCCAAATCTCTGCTCAGAAACCTGTGACCGGTGCTATTACATGTCGGCGCAGAATGAGTGCCGACGCCCAACTCTCTGCTCAGAAGCCTGTGACCGGTGCTATTACATGTCAGAGCAGAATGAGTGCCGGTGCCCAAATCTCTGCTCAGAAGCCTGTGACCGGTGCTATTACATGTCGGTGCAGAATGAGTGCCGACGCCCAAATCTCTGCTCAGAAGCCTGTTACTGGCGCTATTACATGTTGGAGCAGAATGAGTGCCGACGCCCAAATCTCTGCTCAGAAGCCTGTGACCGGTGCTATTACATGTTGGAGCAGAATGAGTGCAGACGCCCAAATCTCTGCTCAGAAGCCTGTGACCGGTGCTATTACATGTCGGAGCAGAATGAGTGCCGACGCCCAAATCTCTGCTCAGAAGCCTGTGACTGGCGCTATTACATGTCGGCACAGAATGAGTGCCGACGCCCAGACCTCTGCTCAGAAGCCTGTGACCGATGCTATTACATGTCGGAGCAGAATGAGTGCCGACGCCCAAACCTCTGCTCAGAAGCCTGTGACCGATGCTATTACATGTCGGAGCAGAATGAGTGCCGACGCCCAAATCTCTGCTCAGATGCCTGTGACTGGCGCTATTACATGTCAGCACAGAATGGGTGCCGACGCCCAAATCTCTGCTCAGAAGCCTGTGACCGGTGCTATTACATGTCGGCGCAGAATGAGTGCTAGCTCCCAAATCTCTGCTCAGAAGCCTGGGACCGGTGCTATTACATGTCGGCGCAGAATGAGTGCCGGCTCCCAAATCTCTGCTCAGAATCCTGTGACTGGTGCTATTACATGTTGGCGTAGAATGGGTGCCGGCGCCCAAATCTCTGCTCAGAAGCCTGTGACCGGTGCTATTACATGTCGGAGCATAATGAGTGCCGACACCCAAATCTCTGCTCAGAAGCTTATGACCGTTGCTATTACATGTCGGCGCAGAATGAGTGCCGACGCCCAAATCTCTGCTCAGAAGCCTGTGACCGGTGCTATTACATGTCGGCGCAGAATGAGTGCCGACGCCCAACTCTCTGCTCAGAAGCCTGTGACCGGTGCTATTACATGTCAGAGCAGAATGAGTGCCGGTGCCCAAATCTCTGCTCAGAAGCCTGTGACCGGTGCTATTACATGTCGGCGCAGAATGAGTGCCGACGCACAAATCTCTGCTCAGAAGCCTGTTACTGGCGCTATTACATGTTGGAGCAGAATGAGTGCCGACGCCCAAATCTCTGCTCAGAAGCCTGTGACCGGTGCTATTACATGTTGGAGCAGAATGAGTGCAGACGCCCAAATCTCTGCTCAGAAGCCTGTGACCGGTGCTATTACATGTCGGAGCAGAATGAGTGCCGACGCCCAAATCTCTGCTCAGAAGCCTGTGACTGGCGCTATTACATGTCGGCACAGAAGGAGTGCCGACGCCCAAATCTCTGCTCAGAAACCTGTGACCGGTGTTATTACATGTCGGAGCAGAATGAGTGCCGACGCCCAGACCTCTGCTCAGAAGCCTGTGACCGATGCTATTACATGTCGGAGCAGAATGAGTGCCGACGCCCAAACCTCTGCTCAGAAGCCTGTGACCGATGCTATTACATGTCGGAGCAGAATGAGTGCCGACGCCCAAATCTCTGCTCAGAAGCCTGTGACTGGCGCTATTACATGTCAGCACAGAATGGGTGCCGACGCCCAAATCTCTGCTCAGAAGGCTGTGACTGGCGCTATTGGAGAAGTGTGGCTCAGGGGTTAGAGGCAGCAGACCCGGAAGCTGAGATAGTTCCTGGACCAGGGTTCAATTCCCTGCCTCGGCGGGGTCTTGGGCTAAAAATTCCACGGACTCGATAATTCTCGCCCCGGTGCCTCCTCGACTCATGGGTTCACACTCTGCGACTCTGGGCAATAGCTTGCTTAATCTCCACAACGGCCCCTCGCGGCGGGATGCCTGACTTTCACCTTGTGGATACCCTGCTATCTCACAGGGGAATACCAGGAAGGGTTCCCTAAGCAAGCGCCGGGACACCCACTGCGGGTAGCTGTGCGCTATATAAGCTCAACTACATTTACATTTACATTTACATTTACATTTACATTTACATGTCAGTGCAGAATGAGTGCCGGTGCCCAAATCTCTGCTCAGAAGCCCGTGACCGGTGCTATTACATGTTGGAGCAGAATGAGTGCAGACACCCAAATCTCTGCTCAGAAGCCTGTGACTGGCGCTATTACATGTTGGAGCAGAATGAGTGCAGACACCCAAATCTCTGCTCAGAAGCCTGTGACTGGCGCTATTACATGTCGGCGCAGAATGAATGCCGACGCCCAAATCTCTGCTCAGAAGCCTGTGACCGGTGCTATACATGTCGGCGTAGAATGAGTGCTGACGCCCAAATCTCTGCTCAGAAGCCTGTGACCGGTGCTATTACATGTCGGAGCAGAATGAGTGCCGACGCCCAAATCTCTGCTCAGAAGCTTGTGACCGGTGCTATTACATGTCAGCGCAGAATGAGTGCCGATGCCCAAATCTCTGCTCAGAAGCTGTGACCGGTGCTATTACATGTCATTGCAGAATGAGTGCCGATGCCCAAATCTCTGCTCAGAAGCTGTGACCGGTGCTATTACATGTCGGCGCAGAATGAGTGCCGACGCCGAAGTCTCTGCTCAGAAGCCTGTGACCGGTGCTATTACATGTCGGAGCAGAATGAGTGCCGATGCCCAAATCTCTGCTCAGAAGCCTGTGACCAGTGCTATTACATGTCGGCGCAGAATGAGTGCCGGCGCCCAAATCTCTGCTCAGAAACCTGTGACCGGTGCTATTACATGTCGGCGCAGAATGAGTGCCGACGCCTAAATCTCTGCTCAGAAACCTGTGACCGGTGCTATTACATGTCGGAGCAGAATGAGTGCTGACACCCAAATCTCTGCTCAGAAGCCTAGACCGGTGCTATTACATGTCGGAGCAGAATGACTGCTGACGCCCAAATCTCTGCTCAGAAGCCTAGACCGGTGCTATTACATGTCGGAGCAGAATGTGTGCCGACGCCCAAATCTCTGCTCAGAAGCCTAGACCGGTGCTATTACATGTCAGCGCAGAATGAGTGCCGACGCCCAAATCTCTGCTTAGAAGCCTGTGACCGGTGCTATTACATGCCGGCGCAGAATGAGTGCCGACGCCTAAATCTCTGCTCAGAAACCTGTGACCGGTGCTATTACATGTCGGAGCAGAATGAGTGCTGACGCCCAAATCTCTGCTCAGAAGCCTAGACCGGTGCTATTACATACCGGCGCAGAATGAGTGCCGACGCCTAAATCTCTGCTCAGAAGCCTAGACCGGTGCTATTACATGTCGGAGCAGAATGACAGCTGACGCCCAAATCTCTGCTCAGAAGCCTAGACCGGTGCTATTACATGTCAGAGCAGAATGTGTGCCGACGCCCAAATCTCTGCTCAGAAGCCTAGACCGGTGCTATTACATGTCGGAGCAGAATGAATGCCGACGCCCAAATCTCTGCTCAGAAGCCTGTGACCAGTGCTATTACATGTCGGAGCAGAATGAGTGCCGACGCCCAAATCTCTGCTCAGAAGCCTGTGACCAGTGCTATTACATGTCGGAGCAGAATGAATGCCGACGCCCAAATCTCTGGTCAGAAGCCTGTGACCGGTGCTATTACATGTCGGAGCAGAATGAGTGCCGACGCCCAAATCTCTGCTCAGATGCCTGTGACCAGCGCTGTTAAATGTCAGCGCAGAATGAGTGTTCTTGAATCTACCTCATGCATCTTTACTCCACTTCCGGACACACTTGTCCCTTTATCTCACTCTTGCAGGTCCTGATTTCCTCCTTTGTGACAGTTTTACTGTCTGTCTCTTGCTTGGTCTCAGGCAAAGCCTGATGAGGAAAAGTAAGTGCTGGTCCCCAAAAATGAGTGCCTGTGGCCCCCACTGGCAAACACCAGCTCAAACTAAGCAGTGACACCAACACTTATCTGTGGGACTGCAATACTTAGACAGCACTACACTTCTCTGCAGGAACTGCACTACTTTTAATAGATGGCACCCACAATTCACTTGCAGGGCTGCACTACTTGTAACAGACAGCACAAGCGCTTTTTTGTAGGAACTGCACTACTTGATAACGGCTGCACTAAGACTTCCCTACAAGATTGCACAACTTGCAATAGGATGCCACGAGCACTTATCTGCTGTACTGCACTATTTGTAATACACAGCAGTACATTCCTCTGTAGGACTGTATTGCTTGTAATAGGATAAGACCAACACTTCTCTTCAGGACTGCAGTACTTGTAAAACACAGCACCAGCACTTTTCTGCGGTACTGCACTACTTGTATTAGGATTTGCACTTCCCTGCAGGACTGCTCTTCTTATAATATGACAGCATCAACACTGCTTTGTTGGACTGCAGTACTTGTACCAGAGAGTACCAGCACTTCTCTGCAGGACAGAGACCTTTTCTTCCTGACTGTAAGTCAAGCTGCTCCCAGGTTCTAACTTTAAAGCTCACTGATGAAGCCTAAATAGGGCAAAACCAGTCTGGGTTTACTTGAGCTCCTGTTCAGACAGAATCTGGGTTGCAGTTCCAACTGGACGGTTCCTGTTGGAGAAAGGATGATCTGCATATGGCTGGTCTCTGTCTGAAGTGGCACGTAGGGTGAATATCGATCGATGCACTGGGGATCACTGACATAATATCGAATTCACAAATATAGAATTACCAAAATATCGAAGAAAAAATATAGAATGCAAAAATATCGAATTCCTATCTACAAGCAGGTAAGTACAAAAATATTGAATCAAAAATATTGTTTTAAAAAATATAGTTAGTCAAAATATCGAATTTTGTTTAATAGTCTTAAAAGTAATTTAAAATTAATGAAATAATAAATATAACATTTACTATTACCACTCCAGTGAGTGCAACAGTAGGGAAAGCGCTGGATAGCGTAGGGGTAAAAATTACTATTCCCACTCCAGTGAGTGCAACAGTTGGGAAAGCGTTGGATAGCGTAGGGGTAAAAATTACTATTCCCACTCCAGAGAGTGCAACAGTTGGGAAAGCGTTGGGTAGCGTAGGAGCAAAAATGACTATTCAATATTAAATTACTTACCTTCAATTTGATATTTTTCACCACTATATTCTGTCCATTCTATATTTTGACTTCCATATTTTGTCTTGTTACCTGTAATAATGCACCGCACAAGGACACCCTTCGTGCAGCCCAAAGTTCACGTGATGATGTGTCAGAGTGGGCGGAGTTACTGATAGCGCGCCATTTCATCCACTGCTGTTGCCAGTGCTGGGGAGGAAGGTGATGGCCATCAAGGTGAAGTTCCCATGGCTTGCACAGTTCAAGCATGTTGGCATGTTGGTATGCTATTGTGAACAGTGCCGGGCAGTGGAAGCTGCTGTCCAGCTGTCCCCACCTGGAAGGTGTCAGTATGGGAAGAGATACTGAAGACAGGAAAGCAGGCAGAGAATCCTGGGAACAGGGGTGTAACACAAGCCCCTGCAGTGGGAGAACCCCAACTTCTTCAGCCCCCCCACCCCCAATCCTTCAGGGGGCCACTTTCAGCCCAAGGTGAAATATTGTATGTGAGATATGGGAGACTCAGGAGCACCTTGTCACCTTCTGCAGGGGCCCCTTCATGTTGCGTTACACCACAGCCTAGAAAGCCAACAAATCAAAAATCTTTGGGGTATATTATCAAGACAGGCGATACAATTATCACCGTATTAGCTGCAGAAGGTGCAAACAAAGACCCTTTATGTCTCAATCAGTCCATAAGGTACTGGGATTTCATTGCTAATTAGTTAATCAAGTTAATATCTAGCGCTGCTTTCCATAAAGCTAAGGTGCAAAGTTTTCCTAGTTCTAATACAAGCCCATAAAACGAGGCTAATGAGCAGCCTATAAAAGGCTCTGAAAGGCTCTTTAAAAAGTAAAGTGCAACACAGCAGTGTTTAAAATTAAATCGTTTTACAATAGGAAGAATAAACCTTGCACAAACTGTTTTATAAAAACCTCAAAATAGAACTAATATGTATCAAACGATTTTTCATTCGCAAATGCTGCGATTTGCAAAAATACAGTGTTTGCGACTGAAAAATTGCTAAACGCGATGTATGAGCTGCTTTCTCATCGCAAAATTAAGGAATCACAAAATTTGCGATTCCTTAATTTTGCGTAAGCATTTAAGGTATCGCAAATTGCGATTCCTTAAATGCCATGTATCAAGCACCCAAGTTGTGCAATTTCTCATTAAGAATATATACATATCGTCATGTGATCAAGGGCCAAGGGGGCCCGAAACGCGTCATGGCTAAGGTGCGGGGTTATTTCCACGAATAAAATATTTGCACCTTCAAATTTTGGGTCCGCTGTCGTCCTTCCAATTCCTCAAGGTGTTGACTTTCCTGTATATATATATATATATATATATATATATATATATATATATATATATATATATATATGAGAGAAAATGAAACAAGATTGGATGATGCGTTAATAGCACATGTACTTGTGAGATTGGCTGCACTAAATAGGGGAAATAATGGTAACACACATATACAAAAAAAAAAAATTGTAAATTAATGTTTTGCACTGGAATAACTGTGGTATAGTTTGCCTATGAAGTAACACAATTTAAATATGATATAAACTTAAGAGGTCATAGTTTTGAATAAGCATAGTATTTTTAATGTGGTGATGGTTGGGGGGATAAGGTCTCCTTTAAAAGGACACTCTGTATACACTTCAGTATGGCCCTGTGGAAGGCTGCGGCTGAAACGCGTAGGCTATTTAATGCTGTTCTGATGCATTTGGTGGAATACATTTAAATGAATGAACCGGGTTAAGCAAAAGTTCAGATTGCTGCATACTGTTTCTGAGCTAATTTGAATGGTTTGGAAGATCTATTGAAGACGTGGCTCGAAGAAAACAACAAACTTACCTCAATATATATATCAAATACCCACGCACTCATCACCAGCAGACTTGAGTATGGCAACACACTCTCCGCTGGCATCACCCAGAAACTCTTCAGGAAACTACAGAACGTTCAAAACGCCGCAGCCAGACTGGTCCTCAACATCCTCCGCCACAGCCACATCACTGAACACCTCAAGAACGCCACTGGCTCCCGGTCTACAAGAGAAACACCTTCAAGCTACTCACACATGCCTACAAAGCCCTCCACGATGCCGGACCGGCATATCTGAACCACCAACCCTTATTCCACGTACGTGCCAGACACCTTCGCTCCGCCCAACTTGCCCTGGCCACAGACCCATGGATCCACATGGTAAGAGCCGGCAGAAGATCCTACTCCCACCTCGCCGCCAAGACCTGGAACACCCTGCCTCTCCACCTCAGGCAATCCCCGTCACGGACCCAATTCAGGAATGATCTCAAGACCTGGCTCTTCGACTGAACCCCTCGCCCAGATGAATCAGCCGCCCCCCTTCTAACCCCCAGTGCCTTAAGACTCTACGGGTGAGTAACTGCAGTATATAAATCCCTGAATGATTGATTGATATATGTCTTTATGTATGTATATAGCCAAAAGGCAGCGGAGTGCCCTAAAGGGTCGAAGGCTACCTTAAAGTCCATGAGTGATAGGACAGCAAGCTGGACTGTTCATGTTTTGTGATGAAGTGTTCTTTTAAGAGGTGCGTCTGCAGCTCTTGCCGACATAGGAGCCGCGTCGGGCGGTCCTAATGGATACGGAGATCCTGGGTGCAGAGATGGAAAAAGGCTTGCGGGCTCCTTTTTTCTTTTAAACACTTACGGCCTGATTACACTACGTGCTGTTTATCGCACCTGATAAATGACAATAGTCAGTAGTTCGGGGTGCACTAAATAGCACCGCTTACAAGTTAACGGGGAATACCACACCAAAATCTGCATGGTGCGGTAAATACCGTACATATTACCCCTGTTAAATTTCAGCAGGTTTGACCTGCCAAAATGTAACAAATGTTAAGTTATTTAACTCATTCTATCATTATCCAATGTATTAAATAAAGCCAAACTCATAATTCCGTCCCCTGCATAAACAGGGCTTTAGGCACAGGACAGAATTAACCACTAAACCTGTAATCAGGCCCGTAGTCTCACTCGGATGGTGTCCTGGCTGCGGGTGGGTTGAGGACCACCAGAGATGCTGAGCTTGTCTGCCAGATAAGCAGGGATGCTGGTCGTGCTGGCTTTGTAAATGATGCAGCTGGTTTTGAAGATGATGTTTTGTTAATTATGTTATGTTATGTTATAAGAGACTTATAACGTGCACAACTACTCTGGAGTATCCTGGCGCGATACAGACTCGTGCGTGTGAGAGGGAAAAATTAAAAGAAAACTTGTTTGAAAAGGTGGGTTTTTAGAAGTTTCTTAAAAACACCGAACTCTTGTGTATGGCATAAGGCAACTGGGAGATTGTTCCAAAGCACTGCTACCTTGACCGAGAGTGACTGACCCCCCAATCTGTAGCGTCGAAAGCGGGGGGTGGCCATCAGACGGTGCGAGGCAGAACACAAAGAGCGATGGGGAGTATAGAAGGACACTCATTTCCTAATATAGGATGGTCCCGAATCGTGCAGGGCTCTGTGTGCTAAGGTAAGGGCCTTAAACTGCACCCTCTGGGCCACAGGTAGCCAGTGGAGGTTACGGAGACGTGCCCTTCTGCGGTTTCTCTTGGAGATGTTAAATAAGAGTCTGGCCGCCGCATTTTGAATCAGTTGGAGTTTGTTCATTAGATAGCCTGGAGTGCTCAAACAAAAAGCGCATTAGCGTAATCTAAGCGAGACAGGATAAGTGCCCGGGCCACCATTTCATTGGCTGGCTGACTGAGCGACTTAAGTGTGCCGAAACAGACACCAGTGAGTCTCATGATGTGATCAGAAAATCTGAGTTCTTCCCTGAACCAAACCCCCAAATTTTTAACCGGGCCTCCCTCCGACAGTGGCCGGGAAAAATCCGAAGGCCACAAGGCCTCAACAAAGTTGGGCGGAAATTGGCCATATAGGAGGACTTCTGATTTCCCCTCATTGCATTTTAGCTCAGACTGCGCAAGCCATGTGAACACGGCGGAGAGGCAGTTCTGCGCAACGTCTGTGCGCAGATCGGAGCTGTAAATAAAAGCTGGGTGTCGTCAGCATAGGCCATAATTTTGGCCCCCAGCTCTTCAGCCAGTGAGATCAAAGGAGTCAAATAGATGTTAAAGAGCAAAGGGTTCAGAGTCGAGCCCTGAGGGACTCCCGTTATGACCTCTCTGGCCGAGGATGAAAAAGGAGGTATCCAGACCTGCTGGGTACGGGTGTCCAGAAAGGACTCCAGCCAGGAACGCACAACCCCCGAGATGCCAATGGCGGAAAGGCGAAGCTGGTGAGGAACGGTATTGAAGGCGGCAGAGAGGTCAAATCAAATCAGAACCGCTCTGCCGCCTCCATCCAAGGACTCCCTGATAGCCTCAGCCATTTCTACCAGAGCTGTCTCAGTGCTATAAGATGTTCTAAAGCCTGACTGGGCAGGATGTAAAGCCCCCGAGGGTTCCACAAAGGCATCTAATTGGCGAAAGACCACTTTCTCGCAGACCTTCGACAGTGCCGGTAATAGAGAAATAGGGCGATAGTTAGCAGGGACAGCGGGGTCCGCCGTCGGCTTCTTAAGTAAAGGTAGAAGCTTGGCTTGTTTCCACTGTCCCGGTACAATCGCCGCCTGAAGTGACCAGTTGAAAATGGTCGTTACCTCTGTGCAAACAACATTGGCCACTCCTGCTAGCCGGACACGGGTCGGAGGGCGATCCTGACTTAAGAGATTTCAAAATAGATAGAACGGTGGACTCCACAGCCGGAGTGAACTGTGAGAATGATGTGGTAAGGGGGATACAACGAGGAGGAACTGGGAGGGGGTTCCGCAAAGGTACCAATAAATCCAGGCCTTCTTGGATTATTGTATTTTATGAATAAAGAATTCAGATAACTCCTCACACCATCCTGCAGAGGCAGGGGTGGCCTTAGCTTCCGCACAGGGTGACATGAAGCTTTTAACAATAGAGAAAATCTATTTTCCGTTGTTGTTGGCCTTCATTATTCTGTCAGTATAGAAAACGCTCTTCGCTTCCATGACCGCTGTATAGTAAAGTCTCTGTGCAGCACGCAGCTCGGTCTTAGCAGAAGGACAATAGGCCGTCCTCCACTGACATTCCAACTTCTCACAGCCCAATTTCATCTCCTTTAAGACAAGGGAGTACCAGGGCTAAGAGGGAGAGAGCCGGTGAACCTTGGAAGAGAGAGGTTTGCCAGAGGATTCCACCCCGCGGGTGACTCATGTATTAAACCGGTCAACCGCCTCCTCCAGGTTGGCGGCAGGGTCGACCTGAGAGCACCTAAGGGCCTCCATTAATCCCAAGGTATCAACCTTACGGGAGAGGGGGCCAGGGGGAACCGGACGCCTACAGGAAGGTTTCTCGGTATTCCAAGAGAAGGTAATCAGTGAATGATCAGACCAGGTAACAGGCAGTGGAACGCCCACATGCAATTCAAAGTTTGAACAAACTAGGTCAATCAGATGACCTCTTGAATGGGTGGGCTTAGCGACCCACTGGGTTAGCTGTGTCAAGGCCAGAAGGTCCAAAAGGGCCGTGGCATCGGGGGAATCCAGGTTATCCAAATGAATATTAAAATCACCTAAGAGGAGGAATGTAGGGAAACGTAGAGCCCGGCAAGCGATAGCCTCCCCCAGAGTCTTTAGGAAGGCCCCGATCTGGCCGGGGGGCGGTAGATCAAAGTGCCACCCAGCGTATAATGGGGTGATAAGGTGAATGGAAAATCCAGGGCCTCACCTTCAGAAACCTCGATATAGGCCTCACAGGTGAAGGCCCAGTAATCTCTGAACGCCACCGCGGTCCCACCCCCTCTCCCCGTCGTGCTATCCACGCGGGCTAAGTGATACCCTCTGGGGACAGCAAGTTCAACCACCTGCTCACATGACTCAACAAGCCATGTTTCGGTGATGAACAATGCATCGAGCTTATAATCAACAATTAGGTCATACATGTTTTCTGCGTGTTTCACCATTGACCGGGCGTTAATAAGGGCTGCCAGCACCCCCTGCTCCTGCCCCACTAAACGATCCTCGCTAAAAGAGTCAATAGCCAGGTGAAAGCTGCAGTGATGGCACCCCCCGACCAGATCAAGAATGGCATCACAGCGTTTCTGACCTGTGCTAGACACCAGCTCAGTACGAGTATAGGCCACGAGTATAGGCTGATGCGGCCTGCACAGCTGTCTCTGGTACCCACATCCTGCACGGGTGTCTATGGTACCCACATCCTGCACGGGTGTCTCTGGTACCCAAATCCTGTACGGGTGTCTCTGGTACCCACATCCTGCATGCTGTCTCTGGTACCCACATCCCGCATGGCTGTCTCTGGTACCCACATCCTGCACCATGTCTCTTGTACCCACATCCTGCACAGCTGTCTCTGGTACCCACATCCTGCACGGGTGTCTCTGGTACCCACATCCTGCACAGCTGTCTCTGGTACCCACATCCTGCACGGGTGTCTCTGGTACCCACATCCTGCACAGGTGTCTCTTGCAACCACATCCTGCACGGGCGTCTCTGGTACTCACATCCTGCACAGGTGTCTCTGGTACCCACATCCTGCACAGGTGTCTCCATCACCCAGATCCTGCACGGGTGTCTCTGGTACCCACATCCTGCATGTCTGTCTCTGGTACCCACATCCTGCATGTCTGTCTCTGGTACCCACATCCTGCTTGTCTGTCTCTGGTACCCACATCCTGCATGGCTGTCTCTGGTACCCACAACCTGCACGGGTGTCTCTGGTACTCACATCCTGCACGGATGTCTCTGGTACCCACATCCTGCACGCTGACTCTGGTACCCACATCCTGCATGGCTGTCTCTGGTACCCACATCCTGCATGGCTGTCTCTGGTACCCACATCCTGCATGGCTGTCTCTGGTACCCACATCCTGCACCCTTGTCTCTGGTACCCACATCCTGCTTGTCTGTCTCTGGCACCCACATCCTGCATGGCTGTCTCTGGTACTCACATCCTGCACCCCTGTCTCTGGTACCCACATCCTGCACCCCTGTCTCTGGTACTCACATCCTGCACGGATGTCGCTGGTACCCACATCCTGCACGGATGTCTCTGGTACCCACATCCTGCATGGCTGTCTCTGGTACCCACATCCTGCACCCTTGTCTCTGGTACCCACATCCTGCTTGTCTGTCTCTGGCATCCACATCCTGCATGGCTGTCTCTGGTACTCACATCCTGCACCCCTGTCTCTGGTACCCACATCCTGCACCCCTGTCTCTGGTACTCACATCCTGCACGGATGTCGCTGGTACCCACATCCTGCACGGATGTCTCTGGTACCCACATCCTGCACAGGTGTCTCCATCACCCACATCCTGCACGGGTGTCTCTGGTACCCACATCCTGCATGTCTGTCTCTGGTACCCACATCCTACATGTCTGTCTCTGATACCCACATCCTGCATGTCTGTCTCTGCTACCCACATCCTGCACAGGTGTCTCTGGTACCCACATCCTGCACCCCTGTCTCTGGTACCCACATCCTGCACCCCTGTCTCTGGTACCCACATCCTGCATGGCTGTCTCTGGTACCCACAACCTGCACGGGTGTCTCTGGTACTCACATCCTGCACGGATGTCTCTGGTACCCACATCCTGCATGGGCGTCTCTGGTACCCACATCCTGCACGCTGACTCTGGTACCCACATCCTGCATGGCTGTCTCTGGTACCCACATCCTGCATGGCTGTCTCTGGTACCCACATCCTGCATGGCTGTCTCTGGTACCCACATCCTGCACCCTTGTCTCTGGTACCCACATCCTGCTTGTCTGTCTCTGGCACCCACATCCTGCATGGCTGTCTCTGATACTCACATCCTGCACCCCTGTCTCTGGTACCCACATCCTGCACCCCTGTCTCTGGTACTCACATCCTGCACGGATGTCGCTGGTACCCACATCCTGCACGGATGTCTCTGGTACCCACATCCTGCACAGGTGTCTCCATCACCCAGATCCTGCACGGGTGTCTCTGGTACCCACATCCTGCATGTCTGTCTCTGGTACCCACATCCTGCATGTCTGTCTCTGGTACCCACATCCTGCATGTCTGTCTCTGCTACCCACATCCTGCACAGGTGTCTCTGGTACCCACATCCTGCACCCCTGTCTCTGGTACCCTTGTCTACCCACATCCTGCGCAGGTGTCTCTGGTACTCACATCCTGCACCCCTGTCTCTGGTACCCACATCATGCACCCCTGTCTCTGGTACCCACATCCTGCACAGGTGTCTCTGGTACTCACATCCTGCACAGGTGTCTCTGGGACCCACATCCTGCACAGGTGTCTCTGGGACCCACATCCTGCATGTCTGTCTCTGGTACCCACATCCTGCATATCTGTCTCTGGTACCCACATCCTGCATGGCTGTCTCTGGTACCCACATCCTGCATGGTTGTCTCTGGTACTCAAATCCTGCACAGCTGTCTCTGGTACCCACATCCTGCACGGGTGTCTCTGGTACCCACATCCTCCACGTGCGTCTCTGGTACCCACATCCTGCACAGGTGTCTCTGGTACCCACATCCTGCACCGGTGTCTCCATCACCCACATCCTGCACGGATGTCTCTGGTACCCACATCCTGCACGGATGTCTCTGGTACCCACATCCTCCACGTGCGTCTCTGGTACCCACATCCTGCACAGGTGTCTCTGGTACCCACATCCTGCACAGGTGTCTCCATCACCCACATCCTGCACGGATGTCTCTGGTACCCACATCCTGCACGGATGTCTCTGGTACCCACATCCTGCACATGCGTCTCTGGTACCCACATCCTACACAGGTGTCTCTGGTACCCACATCCTGCACAGGTGTCTCCATCACCCACATCCTGCACGGGTGTCTCTGGTACCCACATTCTGCACGGGTGTCTCTGGCAACCAATCCTGCACAGCTGTCTCTGGCACCCACATCCTGCACGGGTGTCTCTGGCACCCACATCCTGCATGGCTGTCTCTGGCCCCCACATCCTGCACGGGTGTCTCTGGCACCCACATCCTGCATGGCTGTCTCTGGCACCCACATCATGCACGGCTGTCTCTGGTACTCACATCCTCCACCAGAGATGCTGAGCTTGTCTGCCAGATAAGCGGGGATGCTGGTCGTGACGGCTTTGTAAATGACGCAGCTGGTTTTGAAGATGATGTGGCCTGCAAGGGTGGTCAGTAGTAGTCTCTCGTCTTGTGGTTCTGATAGTTAGTGAGTAACCTGGCTCTGGCTCGCCAACCGACCCCTGCCCACATCACATCTTCAACAAAGCTGACTCCATCATCGCACCCCATCTCCGTGATGTCATCAACTGCTCGTTCAACTCTGCCACCTTCCCAGAAAGCTGGAAACCCGCCGAACTCAGCGCCCTACTGAAGAAACCCACAGCAGACCCCTCTGAACTTAAAAACTACCGACCCATATCCCTCCTCCCTTTCCCCGCCAAAGTCATTGAGAAAGCCGTCAATAGCCAGCTCGCCGCCTTCCTTGAATCCAACAACTCCCTCGATCCATCTCACTCCGGATTTCGAGCCAAACACAGCACCAAAACCGCCCTCATTGCAGCGACAGACGACATCCGAACACTACTGGATAATGGAGAGACAGCGGCTCACATCTTACTCGACCTTTCAGCCGCTTTCGACACAGTCTGCCACAGCACCCTTATACAACGCCTCAGCAACATCGGCATACAAGGAAAAGCCTTGGACTGGATCATCTCATTCCTCTCCGGGAGAACTCAAAGAGTCCGACTTCCCCCATTCAGTTCAGATGCCACTGAAGTCATCTGTGGAGTACCACAAGGATCATCACTTAGTCCCACCCTCTTCAACGTTTACATGAGCCCACTCGCATCCATCGCGCGCCAACACAACCTTAACATCATCTCTTACGCTGACGACACCCAATTAATCCTCTCCCTCAGCAAAGAACCTAACACCGCCAAAACCAATCTTCACGAAGGCATGAAAGAAGTAGCCGAATGGATGAATCATAGCCGCCTAAAACTCAACTCAGACAAAACAGAGGTGCTCATCCTAGGATCTTCCCCATCTGCCTGGGACGACTCTTGGTGGCCTTCCGCCTTGGGCACAGCACCCACACCCACAGACCACGCACGTAACCTTGGCTTCATCCTAGACTCCTCTCTCTCGATGTCCAGACAAGTCAACGCAGTCTCATCCTCCTGCTTCAACGTACTTCGCATTCTCAAAAAAATATTCCGCTGGATTCCCCTCGAGACAAGAAAGACTGTCACCCACGCACTGGTTACGAGCCGACTGGATTATGGTAACACACTATACGCCGGAATCACTGCAAAACTACAGAAAAAACTCCAACGCATCCAAAACGCATCAGCGAGACTCATATTGGACATCCCTCGCCAAGCTCACATCACCGGACACCTAAAAGACCTCCACTGGCTCCCCGTCCACAAAAGAATTACGTTCCGTCTTCTCACCCACGCACACAAGGCCCTCTACAATATAGGACCCGAATGCCTCAACACCCGACTATCCTTCTACAAACCCACCCGCCAACTAAGATCGTCCAATCAAGCCCTCGCCACAGTCCCGCACATCCGTAAATCCACCATGGGTGGCAGATCCTTCTCCTTCCTGGCGGCCAAGACCTGGAACTCACTCCCCACACACCTCCGCCTCACTCAAAACCACATCACCTTCAGAAAGGAACTTAAAACCTGGCTATTCGACAAATAATGAACCCCTGCCCCAAGCGCCTTGAGACCCTCTGGGTGAGTAGTGCGCTATATAAATGCCCGAACTTGAACTTGAACTTGAACCAGGTGTGACGTTTGTCTCGACTTGTTCAGGGTTTTGGTGGAGCCTTTGAGGGGCCTTCGCCTCCTTCCACATTATGGGAAATGCTTGGTTTCTATGCTGAATGCTGAGCACAGACCCAGAGACAGGGGTAGGACACGTTTAAAACCCCTTGAATGAAAATGTCAGTTACTTAGGGCCAGATTCACAGAACTAACTTAAGACAAAATCCTAAACTTACTACCATTTTGGTATTCACAGAAGGCTCTTACTCATTTTGGTACTCACAGAAGGCACTTACTCATTTCAGTATTCACAGAAGTTAGGAGTCCTAACTTTAGGACTCCTAAATGCCTTCTGTCAATAACGGAAGTCTTAAAGGCACATACATTACACAAAACTAGACAATACACAATAAATAGGACATATAAACTACATATAGTTAAAATTGTATTAAATTCTGATTTATACTGCCGATTTACAAAAAGTGTAAAAAGATTCATCCATAATATGTATTAAGATTCCATATTAAAAACATGAGACTGTACAAAAAACCCTTATGACAGAATAACAGTACTTGGCAATAAAGTGCGTGATCGAATAATCCAGGCCCACCTTAAAAATTTAGCTAGACCAACGGCCAGGTGGGGAGAGGAATCTGATTCAAGTATCCTCAAAGCTTCTGCGCTCCTCTGAGTACCCAGAGAAGAACAAACAGGTCTCAACCATTTTGATCGTGGGGCTGAATAAAGGGGACATACAAATAAAAGATGGGCTGTACTTTCCACCATGTCCATACAATTATGACATTTGTCTTCTGATACAGGAGCGCATTTATGGGTAAAAGCTCTTATAGGCAACGTTCCTGTTCTAAACTGAAAGTACAGTTTTCGATCCATAGGACTCTCTATTACGTCCCAATATGCTTCATAAGACGGCCATGACTTATGGACCAAAAAGCGGCCTGTCAGGTTGGTATTCATACCTCCCAGCTGGGAGGAAGATAGTACCATTTCCCAATATCTATCTTTCAACTGACGCTTTGAGGGAAAAGTTGCAGTTTCTGGGTCCTCCCATAAAAGACATAGGGGCATATTACCATGGGCCTTATCGCCGCTTTAGCGGGAATTTTTCCCACTAAAACGGCGATAATTTTATCGCCCTATTACCTAGCTGTCGCTAACACCAGTTAGCGACAGCTATTAGGAGATAGCGATCATCTTGGGGCCCACTTTGCATGTCAGCGATAATTATTGCTAATGACTTGCAAAGTGGGCGTGCCAAGATGTTAGCGACTGGAAACAGTCGCTAACGTCGCTATCTCCTATTACCTACTTTTGGAAATAATCACGCTAAGCGTGATTATCTCCAAAAGCTAACGCCTGCCCTGAGCAGTTCTTAGCCATGTTATCCAATGGGAGGTGGATAACATGGCTAAGAGCATTGTCACGATAATGCATGAATATCGCTGATTTTACAGCGATATTCATGCATTTCGCACGATTTTTACCGCTTTTGAGATAAACCTTGATAATATCAAGGTATCTCAGCGGTAAAAATCGTCGGAGCGCGGCGATATTATTATACCCGCTAACCAAGCTTACCGATAATTAGCGCTATTGCTTGGTAATATGCCCCATAGATCCAACTTTGCCAAGAGAGACCTTAACTCTTTTAGCCACTGGATTTAATGGAAACGATCTACAAAAATCACGTCCTTCAAACCCTGGGCATAGTGTGCAAGTTCTGGGGTGGTCCAGATTGGCCTCCAATACAACAGTGGGCGTAATCTTGCCATATCCATCACATTTTTCCTGCCTAGGTCTAGGCGGAGGGGGACCATCGGGGTACTTTGAGGAACCCAAACTAAGCCACGTAGGAATTTATTTTCGGCTTTTTGGAGGTGACTTAAATTGCTAAATCCCCAGAGCTCTGCCCCATAAAGGGCAGAGCTAATCACTTTCATATTGTATTTTTCCAATGCTGGTGTTATTGGTTTAGTGAAGGAGGACTTATATTTAGAGTTTAGTACACCTACTAACTGATGCTATTTTAGAATAGTCGAATCCTTGTGGCTTTTCCACCCCATGTTGTTCTGTAACAAAATACCTAGGTAGGTAAAGGCATCCCCTGGTCTAACGGAATATTATTCAGGTGGATTTTACCTTTAAATGGTTTATTATGGTTAAAGGAAGTAAACTTTGTTTTTGTAGTGTTTACTTCAAGCCCACGAATGGAGCAGAATTCCCCAAATGCATTAACATCCTTCTGGAGGCAACTCGGGGTCCGGGAGATGATCAGGGTATCGTCCGCAAACATGAGAAAAGGTATGCGGGCCCGAGCAAGGACTGGGGCATCAGTAGGGGAACTGGAAAGATGGTCGACAATTCCATTGATGTATAAGAAAAACAGGGTGGGAGCCAGGACACATCCCTGCCGAACACCACGTTCGACAGGAAATGAATCCGTAACCTCACCCTGTGCCCCCCATCTGATCCTCGCAAAGTTGTTTTCATGCAAGTGGACGAGAAATGTTAGTAACTCAGTTACCATCCTCAATTCTCCAAGGACTCTCCAGAGTTTGCTGCGAGGGACCAAGTCGAAAGCCGACTTTAGGTCGACAATCACTGTGTAGAGAGTGCCTCTTGTCAAGACCACATTTCTGCAATAGATTGTGATAAAGCGGAAGACCTGGTCTACAGAGCTGGTACAGGGACGGAACCCCGCTTGAAATGGGGATAGTATGTTAAATTCCTCTTTTCAGAGCTGTACTTTATTTTGGACCAGTCGACCTACTAACTTTTGTGCACAATCTATTAGGCTAATAGGCCTACAGTTGCTGGGAACTGATTTGTCACCCTTTTTAAATACGGGAATTATTTCTGCTCCATTCCAAGAAAATGGAATGGGAGCGCCCTTAGCCACTGCATTGGCCAAAAGTGCAAAATACTGGCACCAAGTCGGTCTGTCACTTAAGAAGACGTCTGCAGGAATGCCATCCATACCTGGGGCTCTACCACTTGAGACACAGTCTAATACTAGACTGACGTCTTTTTCAGAGAATACCTCATTCTTATAGAAAATATGCGGGGGTGTAGGGTGGTCGTCTCCTGCCAGATTGCAGGCATACTGTGGCTTAAAAAAATCTATCCACTGAGATTCTGCTACGTTATTTTGGGGGGGATCTAGCTGTCCTCCTCTATCCCATTTAACAATTTTCCAATTTTTTAAAAAATCTTTAGCATCACAAGCATGCTTCAAATCTCTCCAACATCCCTCATCCCACTCTCTTTTTGCCATCGTCTGGGTACGCCTATATGAATCCCTTTCCTCTCTTACCTTGACGGGATTTTTTGATCTTAATTCTACACTCAAATTACAGCGTGCTAGTCTGCAATCCTCGTTGTACCACCTAGCCTCAGTAGATATTGTGCCTTGATTCCTCTTTTTTTCTGTTCCTTTTATAAAAAACTTCTAAGGCTGGAAAAGAGACGGGATTGAACTTCTACCACAATTTGAGAAAAATCTGGGCCTTTAGTTTGATTAGCTAAGTAGTTCAGTTCATGCATTACCTTTACTTTGAGTGCTGCCAATTCCTCAAGATTTTCAATAAATTTGTTCCCCTTGACATGACGCATATCGTTTGAAGCGACAATGTCAAGTGTCACAACCCCACCCTGTGGTGGGTCCTTTCTAACTCCTTTTTGTAGTGATAAGGATGAACAAAGAGGGTTATGGTCACTTTTCAGTCTAGGTAAGATGCCCATATCGACTAAGCTATGCCATATCCTTAGGTCAACCAGCAGGTAGTCAATACGGCTACTATTACACCCGTTATCAAATGTATTTCCTCCCCACTGATCTGAGGGGGTTCGCCCATTTGCCGCTCTAAGGCCTCTTTCTAGACACATAGCTTTTAGCTGGATGGCAGCTGCTGTCCAATTTTTAACAACAGGAATTTCAAGTTTAGGGATGCCCCAGCTAGTGTCTTGATCAGCCGATAATTCCTGGTCTTCTTGGCCAAGCGGTTCAAAAGTAGTGTTAAAATCTCCGGCCACGATAGTAGCTATTTGGTGTGGAAGATCTTCTAACTGGGAATCAAGGGACGATATAACTTCAGAACTATTTCCCCGATTTACCCCTCTAGCATAAACATTGAAAATGGCCACCCAGTAGTCATCACTCCATCCTAATTTGACCATCATGATATCATTGTTTGGGGACCGTATTTGCTGGATTTTGCAACATAAATTCTGACGTATCCATACCGACAATCCTCCTACAGGACGACCTTTGGGTTTTTTAATTGCTGGAATATAAAAATTTAGAAAGCCCACCCGGAAGACAGGGGACACTACCCAAGACTCTTGAAAAAGACATATGTCATATTGGTCTATAAATGTGCACCAATCAGGGAAAAAAAGTTTATTACCAATCCCCGCAATATTCCAAGATAGTATTGACAAATTTTCCATCGACGTAAGGGATGTCATGGCATTACTTAATCTTGTTATGTCTGGTGGGATCGCAGTCACACTATCTGATGTCAACCGTTGTACAATAGAAGAGGGGGGTTCGTTGACATCAGGAGCAAGAGCTGAAATCCTACTCCCAGCACCAGGATCTATGGTGGAGTTTGAGTAAGGCAATAGAAAGATGATAGGGTCATGGATGTTTTTCTCAGTAGTCACTTCATCAGATAAGTTGGCAGGACGCAGGATATTAACCTGATTCAAGGCCATATAATCTTGTGCTTGATGCTCACATGCCTGGATATTATATGGGAACCCACCTAAAACGTCACCAGTCTCTGCCTGAAGTCAGTCACATTCCTCCATGTCGGTTAGGGCTCCAAAACGGTTTCTCAGGCCGAAGCCATCTAACAGACCTGGAGTCCCCCTCCCACCCAGTGGACAAACAGACTGACAATTTGGCCTAATACTCTTAGTTTCCCTCATACACCATATCCTGTCATAGAAAAATTCTAGGGTTAGTGGTATAATCGCAGAACTCCTCTGCTGGGGCGGTAGTAAGTTTGCCAGGACATTTGGTAATACTCCAGGGTTAGAGAAGTTAATGGCTAGACAGTCACCCCCAAATCTTTTCTTGTGGTGACCCACCCAAGAGACCCTTCTAACCATAATAATTTCCCTGGCAAGTCGCTGACCTCCACTCCCAGATATCCTCATATTATTAACCAGCCAATGTAGTGCTTTATCAATTAAAGTAACAGAAGATTCAACTTGCCCTGGACCCAGTTTAGGGACGTTGGCCAGGACTAGAACTAATGGTACAGCCTCTGGTATAAGCTGGAAAGGTTCTCTTGCTTGATGGGACATGTGCCCATTTATTGTGGGTGCTTGGGAATTTCGTATGGGGCCATCTTTCTCTAGATTTACTTGTATATTGTTACAATTTTGAGGAGCATTGTTTGTAGCTACATCCTGGATTAATACAATGTTCGAGGTGACCGGTTGATGATCTATAACCTTTGGTAGGGACTCCTGGGCATTCTGCGCCCCATGGGCGAATCAATCATACTGTGATTGTCCTGTGGTAGTGGGGCTGGGTTTATAGTAGGATTATTTGGGCGTGCAAGGCCACTATTTCGCTCTAGAACCATAACCCTTTCTTCAATAGAAGTAAGCCTGGTAATAATCGGACCTAAGCTTAGATCCAGTTTTTCTTTGATTGATTCCCAAAGTAAGTAGGGCAAATCCTCCATGGATGGCTGATTATTAGGGGGTAATTTAGTAGATTTAGCCTTAGATCTCAGATTCCTTACCACCCTCTGTTGTTTCACTTTAGTAAATTGTGCCTGGCCCCCAGCTCTAGTACATCTCCTACTATTCTGCACAGGTGATGGAGGGTTAGAAGCTATAACTTCATCAATAGAACCTGTTGTAGATACATTTTGGGGCTGGTCTTGGCAGCTTAAGAGAGGACTGGGCATTTGGGCTGAATCTATTAGATCTCGAGGGATCCCAGGTGTTAACATTTGTTGCTGAGATGCGGCACCCTCCGGAACGTCATGTACAATAGCTACAATAGTTTGGACCGGATCTATTGAGAGGCAAATGCAAATGCAAATGCAAATGCAAATTGATACTTGTATAGCGCATTACTCACCCGCAAGGGTCTCAAGGCGCTTGTACGAATACCGCTGTGGAACCCATCCTGGCTTTCCCTGTGAAGTGCCCACTCCTGGGCACCCCCAAGGTGAAGTCAGGCATCCTTAGCGTTGTGGGGGCCGTTGTGGAGATTAAGCAAGCTATTGCCCAGAGTTGCAGAGTGGGACTCCATGATTGGAATATGCACCGAGGCGAGAATGATCAGGTCCGAGGAATTTTGAGCCCAAGACCCGCCGAGGCGGGGAATTGAACCCTGGTCCCGGGCCAGACCTCTGCATCAGGGTCTGCCGCTCTGACCATTTAGCCACACTTCTCCAGGCGAGGCGTCTCTCAGTCCATTCAATCTCCTCATTTATCAGGCTGGTGACCTTTACTAAATATGAGTCCAGGGTAGCACCCCTCCCCTGTTTTGTTTAAGTCCATCAGGTCTCTTCCTACCCATTATTAGGGAATTAATACCAACAGTACCTTTACTTCGTAGAGAATGTCAGTGGGGGGGCCCAGCCCCGCCTCCTCCGGCCCCGGACGGCCCGCCCTTTGGCCGGGCGAGGGACCAGGCGGCGCTTTATGCGCTTCTTGGCGCGTGCTGTTCTTGCGTCCTGCCGCAAGGGATCCTGGGGCTTGTAGGCAGCAGCAGGACCGACGGAGCCAAGCCCGGCCGGTCGATGACCATGAAAGCCCAGGTGAATACAGGAACGGTGGAGGAGGGGGGCGGAGCCGAGCCCGCCCGCGGAGGGAAAGCGAGGGAGCCAAAGGACGACACCACAGCCACACACAGCGTGTCATGAAGTCTTAAAGTTAGGATTTTTCTCTGTTACGGAGTCCTAACTTTACTGCTCCTAAACTGAGAAAAATCCTGACTTTGAGACTTTCGGTATTCACAGAAGGCATTTAGGAGTCCTAAAGTTAGGAGTCCTAACTTCTGTGAATACCGAAATGAGTAAGTGCCTTTTGTGAATACGAAAATGAGTAAGTGCCTTCTGTGAATACCAAAATGAATAGGTGCCTTCTATGAATACCGAAATGAGTAAGTGCCTTTTGTGAATACGAAAATGAGAAGTGCCTTCTGTGAATACCGAAATGAGTAAGTGCCTTTTGTGAATACGAAAATGAGTAAGTGCCTTCTGTGAATACCGAAATGAGTAAGTGCCTTCTATGAATACCAAAATGAGTAAGTGCCTTCTGTGAATACCAACATGAGTAAGTGCCTTCTGTGAATACCGAAATGAGTAAGTGCCTTCTGTGAATACCAAAATGAGTAAGTGCCTTCTGTGAATACCGAAATGAGTAAGTGCCTTCTATGAATACCAAAATGAGTAAGTGCCTTCTGTGAATACCAAAATGGTAGTAAGTTTAGGATTTTGTCGTAAGTTAGTTCTGTGAATCGGGCCTATCCAGAGCCTAGAGGCTCCTGCGTGAAGCTCCAGAGCGACTAGCTAACAAGATGAGGCGAAAAGGCGCAACCAAGCGATTAACTGACCAGCTGCTAATGTTTGTGAACTGAAGCACCCTTGTGTGATGCTTTAGAAATATTAACACAAGATATTTCCTATAATTACAGCCGAATGGACCAGTTGGAAAAATGCAGAAAAATCAGGATATTCTGATGTGGAAAGAAATGATTTGTGGGAACACGGCCCCGCAGAAGGAAGCCATTCAAAAGGGTAAGATTGCACCTGTCACTGTATCCTTACACGCCATCTGGGGTGTGGATGGGCGAACCTTGTCTCTGGTACCCACGTCCTGCACCCCTGTCTCTGGTGCCCACATCCTGCACCCCTGTCTCTGGTACCCACGTCCTGCACCCCTGTCTCTGGTACCCACATCCTGCACCCCTGTCTCTGGTACCCACATCCTGCACCCCTGTCTCTGGTCCCCACATCCTGCACCCCTGTCTCTGGTACCACATCCTGCACCCCTGTCTCTGGTACCCACATCCTGCACGGGTGTCTCTGGTACCCACATCCTGCACCCCTGTCTCTGGTCCCCACATCCTGCACGGGTGTCTCTGGCACCCACATCCTGCACAACTGTCTCTGGTACCAACATCCTTAACATTCCTTAATAACGAATCAGTAATTTCGATTCGTTATTAAGGAATACCTAGCCATTCATTCCTATGGGCTAGGAGGCCCATAGGAATGAATGGGAAGAGATTCACTATTAGCGATTCGGTATAACCGAATCGTTAACAGCGGGAGGTATTTCAAGGGTGCCGTTGCACCCCTGAAATGTGTATGTGTGCACATGTGGCACACATACGTGCCCTAAGGGCATGTATGTGTGCCACATGGCACATTAAAAAAAGCAAAACAGTGCTTTTTGTAAGGAAATCGCTACTTACCACCAACTTGAGTTGGTGGTAAATAGCGATTCCTGAAGGTCGAGGTGCACTGTTTTTAGTGTTATGTACATTGCATTTATGGAATTGGTATTTCCGATTCCTTAAATGCAAGAGCAAAATAAGGAATCACTATTTTGTGATTCCTTATTGTGCATGTAGGTTTAGAGTCACCTACATCGCATATGGCTAAATACCGGTCCGTAACGCAGAAATGTATTGAATTTTGGCCTTACCGACCGGTATTCAGCCACCTACATCTAGCCCTTTATTTTCAGCTTGCTGGTTGTGTTGGAAAATTCCTTCGCTTTTTTCCGCTCTTGTCGGCTCTGTAAGCGATGGGTCTGTCTTTAAGACCTTGTTGCAAGGTGCCAGTTGGAGTTGGCACATTGCCTCTGATTGCCGCAAGTCATTCTGGTGGGAAGGTTCTTCTGCCGGACTCAGGTAGAACGCATTCACCTTCCTTGAGCCTTTGTCAGCGACTGAATATTTGATTACACTTCCTCCCCCAGCTGATCTGCTTGTAGCAATTGCGCCATCCTTGTTTCTACTCTTTTGTTTCCTTTTGTTGCAGAGGAGATGATTAAGCTCTAAGTTGAAGTGTCCTGAGGACATTCTTTGTTTAGTAAATTGAAAGCTGACCAGTTTTCTGTGAGAGAAGTTGGGAAATATTGGGTGCACAATTAGTCACAGTGTTTCCAGTTTCTTTGATCTGCTGCTGAAGTGCCCTTTCTTAAGCTTTGAGTATTGTATGTTCTTCCCCGCCAGCCACCAACAGTCCAGGTCAACTTGTTTGTGCAACCCTCCCCTCGCAAACCCTTGGCCACCCCTTGAATTATCCAAGTCACCAGGAGGGGTTGGAATGTGGGTCACGCACCTGTCTTCAGGCTAAGAATCATCTGGGCCGATTTACAGAAGTGACTTAAGACAAAATCCTAAACGTACTACTTTTGGTATTCACAGAAGACATTTAGTAGTAGTAAAGTTAGGATTTTGTCTTTAGTTTGACTTAAGATAAACTTAAGACAGACTTAACACAGACTTAATACAGACTTAATACAGACTTAAGACAGACTTAAGACAGACTTAAGACAGACTTAAGACAGATTTAAGACAGACTTAAGACAGACTTAAGACAGACTTAAGACAGACTTAAGACAAACTTAAGACAGACTTAAGACAGACTTAAGACAGACTTAAGTTAGGATTTTGTCTTAAATCTGTTTTAAGTCTGTCTTAAGTCAAACTTAAGTCGCACTTAAGTCAAACTTAAGACAAAATCCTAACTTTACTACTACAAAAGGCCTTCTGTGAATACCAAAAGTAGTAAGTATAGGATTTTGTCTTAAGTTAGTTCTGTGAATCGGGCCCAAGGTCACTGCCACAACCTCCACTTCCAGTGAGGTTAACTCCAGTAACTTCAGCGCCAATGGTGTGGGCTGCTATAGCACCAGCCTTCTGCTATCTTAGGCGTCCTTGCAGGGCCGCAGTGCTGTATGCCACACCACGGCTGCCTTCTACAGGTGTCTGCTGCTGTGCAGGCCAGAGCACAATATCCTCCCACCTGGAGCCCTGAGCCTGGGAAGCCTGCTGCCAATCCACAATGAACTCAGGCCGAGACTTGGGGTAGGCCGACACCAGGCAGACTGCATGTATGTACTAACTGAGAACACAAGCAGACCTACCTCTTTATGCAGCATTAGCACACCCACCACCCATCTGCTAAAGTCCACCTAAGGGTGAGATGGCCGGACTCCTTGCGGGGGCTGGCGACTATGTGTACAAGGTCTATCTCTGCAGCCCGCTCGGTGTCTCGCCCCTTAGCGCCCTCTGTGACCATTGGATACCCTTTGAAATCCCAAAAGCCAGAGGATATGCTAAAGAGCTTTGCACTGGGAGCTGATACCACCCCCCCACTCAACCCCCTGGTAAGATAAGATATAACTAAGCCTGGGTGGAGTGTTAGGTACTGGGCAGGCAGGAAGGTGGCATCCTCACAGAGCCCCTTCAGAAAGCAGCCAAACCACCAAACTACCGAGCTGCCATCTCACTGCTTTGCGTCCTGCCGAGCTATTGCTGCACTGCTTTGGGTCCTGCCGAGCTGCTGTTGCACTGCTTTGGGTCCTGCCGAGCTGCTGTTGCTCTGCTTTGCATCCTGCCGAGCTGCTGTTGCTCTGCTTTGAGTCATGCCGAGCTGCTGTTGCACTGCTTTGCAACCTGCCGAGCTGCTGTTGCACTGCTTTGGGTCCTGCCAAGCTGCTGTTGCTCTGCTTTGCATCCTGCCGAGCTGCTGTTGCACTGCTTTGAGTCATGCCGAGCTGCTGTTGCACTGCTTTGCAACCTGCCGAGCTACTGTTGCTCTGCTTTGCATCCTGACAAGCTGCTGTTGCACTGCTTTGCATCCTGCCGAGCTGCTGTTGCTCTGCTTTGCATCCTACCGAGCTGCTGTTGCACTGCTTTGCATCCTGCCGAGCTGCTGTTGAACTGCTTTGCATCCTGCCGAGCTGCTGTTGCACTGCTTTGGGTCCTGACGAGCTGCTGTTGCATTGCTTTGCATCCTGCCGAGCTGCTGTTGCCCTGCTTTGCATCCTGCCGAGCTGCTGTTGCTTTGCTTTGGGTCCTGCCGAGCTGCTGTTGCACTGCTTTGGGTCCTGCCGAGCTGCCATCTCACTGCTTTGCGTCCTGCCGAGCTGCTGTTGCTCTGCTTTGCGTCCCGCCGAGCTGCTGTTGCTCTGCTTTGCGTCCCGCCGAGCTGCTGTTGCTCTGCTTTGCGTCCTGCCGAGCTGCTGTTGCACTGCTTTGCGTCATGCCGAGCTGCAGTTGCTCTGCTTTGGGTCCTGTCGAGCTGCTGCTGCTCTGCTTTGCGTCCTGCCGAGCTGCTGTTGCACTGCTTTGCGTCCTGCCGAGCTGCTGTTGCACTGCTTTGGGTCCTGCCGAGCTGCTGTTGCACTGCTTTGCATCCTGACAAGCTGTAGTTGCACTGCTTTGCATCCTGCCGAGCTGCTGTTGCACTGCTTTGGGTCCTGCGGAGCTGCTGTTGCACTGCTTTGGGTCCTGCCGAGCCGCTGTTGCACTGCTTTGCATCCTGCTGAGCTGCTGTTGCACTGCTTTGGGTCCTGCCGAGCTGCTGTTGCACTGCTTTGCATCCTGACAAGCTGCAGTTGCACTGCTTTGCATCCTGCCGAGCTGCTGTTGCTCTGCTTTGCATCCTGATAAGCTGCAGTTGCACTGCTTTGCATCCTGCCGAGCTGCTGTTGCTCTGCTTTGCATCCTGACAAGCTGCTGTTGCACTGCTTTGCATCCTGCCGAGCTGCTGTTGCACTGTTTTGCATTCTGACAAGCTGCAGTTGCACTGCTTTGTATCCTGCCGAGCTGCTGTTGCACTGCTTTGCGAGTTAGAGGGGTACAAGGGAGCCCAAAAGGTAGTTAAGGACCTTGGGTGCCAATCTTAATTAACAACAGTGGTCCTTAAAAGATCATTTAGAACATTTGAATAAATATAGTCTGTAGTAAGTACTATATTTCGCAGTGTCCAGCCAGACGCACAATTTAATTAATTAAATGTTTACAGCATTTTCAAGAGCAACCAACAGTAACGTGGGATACAGTCCTGCATCCAGTACAAAAAAACACAACAAACATACAAATAAACATTAGGATTTTCAGGCAAAAGAGAAAGGAAGATTTGGGTCAATGTGAATACAAAACAAGCTATCCATAATAGTTATCACACCAATATAACACAGTGGTTGTCTGTGTGATACTATTCAAGAGGTCGACGACGTTTCGATCCCTTTAAACGTATAATGGGATCATCATCAGGACTGTTTAAATCAAATGACCGAATATTAGAACTGCCTGTGAAGAAAAGGGGGAAAAAAGGCAGAAGTAACCTTTGTGAGAGGAAGATCTAGCTTGTTTAAAAACTCAGGTGTAAAAACGTGGCTGTAGGAGAGTAGGGTCTGCTATCCTATGGTCACCCCAAATTTTTGCTTTTTGCTTCACTGGTTTGCGACTACTGAGGCTGTGGGCCTGCTAATCAGACCCCCAGCCTGCTGTTCTCTATCTAAATTATTAATACATGTGCTATAGGTACATACCACAATTGGAAATGGACTCCTTGTTAGCCCCTGTACCATGCACTATAGGTGCTCGGGGCATAGGTGCCACCAAGGCCTACCAGGGGCTGCAGCATATCTTTTGCCACCCCTGGCTGGTTCTTAAATTGACACAACTGGCTGATCACTCAGCTGGGGTAAGGTGGTGTAATCACCCCTTGCTTAGATATAGTATACCTATATCTAAACCTATATCTGGACACATATAAACCTGTGAGCCACTCCTATGGAAGGCCTCATCAATCCTGGAGGCAGAGTGTGTGGTTTAATGTGAGATGGAGCTCTAGCATAAGCTGAGCCTGTCTGCAGCTGTCGGGAACAACTCCCTAAGCTGTTTCAGGATAATGCCATACCATATACTCTTAAGTGCCTTATAATCCTCGCGGTTATATAGCAACTTTGGTTTGGCTTTATCAAAACATGTCGTGTAAGGTGTCATACGATTTGGAATACTATCCCCTCGCCAGTTCTGGCGACGGGGATAGCATTCCACACCTCTAGAGGGAGAAGACATGTTACTTAACTGAAATGCGGTTAATTTTAAAAGAGCCTCAGATCCACAAAATGGATGCTTCTGCCACAGACACAGGTCTGACCCCCTGTAGCTGACCGAAACTCAGCCAAGGGGGCCTGGACAAAGGGTTTCCTGTCGCAGGGCGGTGTTACACCCCCCCAGACAGGAGATAGTGGATTGTAGCAGGGAGGTTTGAAAGAAACCAGACAGTGCTGGGGCGCACAAGGCTGCCCCTTGCATAATCTGGCTAAACCGGTTCTGGGGCACTCCAGCCCTCGTGCCAGCGCGGCCTGGATCAAAGGAAGGGGGTGTATCCACCCACTTCCTGGGTCCCACCCATAGGAGGGGACCTAGCAGGTAATCCAGCCCCCTAGATTGGTATAAGAGTGGGAGCAGTGCCAAAGCACTTCAGATTATCCTGATGAAACATAAGAAATGAAACTCTGGACCCTTCGACATCCTACTCAACGTAGAAGACTGAAGAATCTCCCTTGTGGTCAAGAAGTGACCACCCTGTGCAAACAGGCACCATCCAGCCATCGACGTCTGCTTTGTTGCAGTTCCCGCCGGAACTCGAGCAACAGAGATCGACGAGATCAAGCTTGCCTGCCTTCCAACAGCCCGATCCACAGTCCCTGCAGAGCTGAGACCCGTGGAGCGACCGGAAGCGTGGGGCACGCCATCTTGAAAAGACCACGAGACGCTGACCGTGCAGCCCACGAGTGACCCTCGAAGCTGTACACCGGGGTTTGACAAGCCCCCACCCTGAGCCACTCTTGCACCGAAGTTCAGCCCTCCACACTTGACGAGTGCTGCGTGGGGCCCTTCTGCTTCCTTTGGCTCAACGCTTTGGCCCGGTCCCTTGCCAGCTGGCTTGTGGCCCCTGTGCCAACGAAACTTGAAATACGACTTGCGATTCTGGTTGCTCCAGATTTGCACCAGCTCCCCTGAAAAGGAGCCGCCACTCTGACCCTTCTGGTTCGAGTGAGAAGCAATCTCCCGGTTCTGCGTGGATTGCTCTTGCCAAGTGTTGTTTGCTCCAATCTTGAAGCCGACAGCGCCGACGGTGAGAGCCTACGTGGGACAGATCGTGACCCGCTCCTGGACGTCGCAGATGCCCCAGAGCCCACGTGGCAGCGGAGAGAAGCTCCTCGACAACCACCTGATTGCGCCCAACATTGCCTGGTTCCGTCCTGGTTCCACCCTGGTCACTGCTGAGTGGCCCAGACTCTGTCCCCTCTGCTTTCAGGTACTTTTCGACTTGAGTCCACCCTTGGACTCCACCGGACACTTCTCCTTCACCTCGCCTGCAGCCCTTTCAGCTCCAAGCACCAAGAACCTGCGTGACGAAACCCGACTCAACTTCGACCCTGTGCACCCACTTCCTGTGGGTGAGGTAACATTGCAACGCCGGTGTTCCCACACTGGTACACACCTCTAGGGTCTGTGTCTTAAGTTTTGTTCCTCTAGGTTCAGCGGAAGTGTTCTTAAACTCTATTTGTGTAACTTTTACGCACCATTGGTTAACATTGGTACATGCTTGTGCTTTCAGCACTGCACCCGAATCCCGCGGGCTTTTCCCGACTTCAGCATTGCTTGTCCCGACTGCTCCCAGCGATTCCCTAGGCCCTAGGCCTAACCACTGATCGATTGGTATCTCTTATACCATTTTTTTAGTATATGGTTTGAGTGGCCCCTAGGCCTCATCCAAAATTGTGCAACTTTGTATGTTATACTGTGCTTTTGATTTAACGCTTGTGCCCCTTTGTTCATAAAGAATACTGGGGATTGTTTTTAGTAATAAATACATATATTTTTATAATATATACTTGTGTGGTGTCCTTTCATTTGATATTACAGGATTGTATGTGGTAAAACAGCTCGCTTAACACGACCTCTTAAGTTAAGCCTTTAGGCTGCTTAGTCCATGCTACCCCTAGGATAGCTTGTCTAATAAGGTTGACTTATAACCAGACACCATAAGGGATTGTTTGGACTGATACAAGGTGGTTCCAGAATTGGAAACATCATATATCAGGCCAACTTCTCACATTGGTGAGCAGCGGTGCGGATTTGAGCTTGCTGTTGTTTTACCATTGCAGTCTTTTTATCAAATTGAAAGATCACATCAAGTACCTCTAGGTACATATAAATCAAAAGCTTAGCATATTTAAGTTCTACTGAATTTAGTAGTTGTAGATTAAAGGGATTAGCACACCCTGACTACAACTCACTAGCAAGGTACAGTAGGGAAACACTTAGTGTAGGTAGGTGCATCACTTACACCACACTAGAGTCATGTCTGACACAGGAAAAGCCTCAGGGTCTGTTCCTGTGACAGTTGACCTTACCAAGGCAACTTCCAGCTATGACAAACTAACCCACAAAGACTTGGTTGCCTTGTGCATCTCAAGAGGGTTAAAAAGGGGCAGCCTTGTGCATCTCAAGAGGGTTAAAAAGGGGCAGAAGTCCCACCAGTCCTTCCCTGATAGCCATTCTAGAACAGGATGACTTAGAAAAGGCGAATGCAGTTCCCTTAGATTCAGGAGATGGAGTGAACCCCCCTGTAACTGATACCACTCCAGAGGAGGAAGATGAGGAGGTAGAAGAGGAGGAGGAAGAGGACTCAGAAAGAGAGGACCTTGAAGATCAGGATCAGAGGGGTAGCCAGGTTAAAGTTGCCAGGCTTAACCAGGCCAACTTAAACCTACTTGGGAATGGAGAGGGCCAGCACCTCCCCAGATCCCAAAACCACATTCTCCCAGGCAACAGAAGAGTGAGATCTCCATCAGGGGACTCTCATATTTCTAGTGCCTCAAGAGAATCTCAGAGAGGAATGACTCCCTCTCAGAGGAAAGAGCATAGGGCCAGGATGAGGGCTGTCAGACTCCAAATAGAGAGGGAGGAGGTAGCCCTGGCTCAAGCTAGACTTGCCTTGGCAAGAGAGCAAAAATTGTGTGGCTTAGATGCCACTGGTGGCAGCATAATTCCTAGAGAAAAAGACAGGAGCTATTATAATAGAAACCTGACAAAAATTGTGGCCCCCTACAAGGAAGGGGATGACATCCACAAATGGATGACTGCTCTTGAGAGAGCCTGCATGGTACAGCAGGTTCCTCAGGATCAGTGGGCTGTAATTTTATGGTACTCCTTTTCAGAGAAAGGGAGGGACAGGCTCCTCACAGTTAGACCTGAGGATGCCAAAAACTACTCTGTCCTGAAGAGTGCTCTTATTGAAGGGTTTGGCCTAACCACTGAGCAATACAGGTTGTTGTTCAGAGACACCCAAAAAGCACAGACTCAGGACTGGACTGATTTAGTTGATTTTGCCACTAAGGCTCGGGAGGGTTGGTTGCAGGGAAGTAAAGTTTCAGACTATACAGGATTGTACAATCTTATCATGAGAGAACAGATCATTAACTGTACAAACCAGCTGTTGCATCAATACCTTATTGACTCTGATCTGACCTCTCCCCAAGGATTGGGAAAGAAGGCAGACAAATGGGTCAGAACAAGGATTAAGCAGAAACCCCAGAACCAAGGTGGTGACCAGAAGAAAACAGACCAGAAGGGTGGAAATCAGAAAGATAAAGAAAAAGACCAGAAGTCTTCAGGCCCCCAAAATAGTAATAAGGAGGGTGGTTCCCAAAATGGAAACAAAAAAAGAAGAATGATGGCCCAAAGAAACCTTGGTGTAATACCTGCAAATCAGTTTCACACTGGGGCAGTGAATGCACCAAGAAACATCCAGTTCCCACCACTGCAGCTCCTAAAGCACCTGCACCCCCTAGTTCAGTAAGCAGTGGTGGAACACAGCCAAAGGGTGTAGTAGGGTTAACCCTGGGTACTGAAGTAGGATCTGGCCTAGTCAGAATCCCTACTCAGGCAGTTCTCCTATATGATGTGGACTTAGCTTTGTCCACTGCAGTGAGTCCCAGTAACCTGGGCAAATATAGGCAGACGCCTTTAATCAATGAGAAACTGGCTCAGGCCTACAGGGACACATGTGCCAGTGTCACAATGGTGACACCTGACTTTGTGGACCCTGGACAGATTGTACTAGGTGAAAGTTACCTAGTGACCAATGCAAGCAACTCCACTACTTCCCATAGTGTGGCAGTTGTGAACTTCTCCTGGGGAGGGGTAGATGGCCTAAAGAAAGTTGTTGTGAGTGCAGACCTCCCAGTAGACTGTCTGTTAGGCAATGATCTTGAAAGCTCAGTTTGGTCAGAAGTGGAGTACAGGACTCATGCAGAAATGCTAGGGATTTCAGCACATGTCCTTGCAGTGACAAGGACTCAGGCTAAGAAGTGCCTTCCTGAACCAGTGGTGGATCTTGGAACAATAGACCAACCACAACCCAAGAGAAGGAGCAAGAGAGGAAAGGCTGAGCCTTCCACCTTGCCCCAGGTTGAGGATCAGGTTTCACAGGAAACTGATTCTGCAGTCCAAGAGGAGACTGTCTCTGAGGAACTTGAACCTGACCAGGTTGAGTTTCTGGGGACAGGGGGACCCTCAAGGGCAGACCTGAGGCAGGCTCAATTAGATTGCCCTTCACTTGAACCCCTCAGACAGCAGACTGCTGCTGAGGCTGCAGGGAATGCCCAAGGTACCCATACTGTTTATTGGGATGATGGACTCCTTTACTCAGAGGCTAGAGACCCCAAGCCTGGTACAGCCAGGAGGTTGGTCATACCTCTGAAGTTTAGGGGTTTCCTTCTTACCTTGGCCCATGATATTCCCCTTGCAGGACACTTAGGCCAGAACAAAACGTGGGACAGGCTTGTTTCACACTTTCACTGGCCTCATATGTCAGAAAATGTCAAGGAGTTTTGTCGCTCCTGTGTCACTTGCCAAGCCAGTGGTAAGTCAGGTGGCACAACAAAGGCCCCCCTCATACCACTACCTGTGGTGGGGGTACCCTTTGAAAGAGTTGGAATAGATATTGTGGGTCCCATGGATCCTCAAACAGCATCTGGGCACATATTTATACTGGTGGTAGTGGATCATGCCACCAGGTACCCAGAAGCAATTTCCCTGAGGACCACCACAGCACCTGTGGTGGCAAAAGCCCTCATTGCAGTTTTGTCAAGAGTGGGCTTTCCAAAGGAGGTATTATCAGACAGATGTACTAACCTCATGTCTAGTTATTTGAAAGCAATGTGGAAGGAATGTGGAGTAAACTACAAATTTACCACACCCTATCACCCACAGTGCAATGGGCTTGTGGAGAGATTCAACAAGACCCTCAAGGGAATGATAAAAGGATTACCAGAGAAGCTTAGGCAGAAATGGGACATTCTTTTACCCTGCTTGCTCTTTGCTTACAGAGAGGTCCCACAGAAGGGGGTTGGCTACAGCCCTTTTTTTTTTTTTTTTTTTTTTTTTTTGAAAACCTTTATTTGCATCAACAGGATAGACATGCGTGGGCCCACAACCAATCCGGCCGGCCACAATTAAATTATCAAAAGTCAAAATAAGCAACACAAGGCCAGCTGGCAGGCAGGCAAACATATTTAAAACAATGCTATGGAAAGGACAAGCGACATTAACGGCCCAATATCAGGATCAATGAGGTCCATTTTATAATAGGGGACAAGGCTCATGGCAGATTCATAAAATACGGAAAAAGCAAACAAAAATACACCCTCGCCAAAATGGGAAGAGGAGGGGGAAGGGAGGGGGGGGACGTGAAGACACGAGTCGGTCGTAGCACAAAACTAACGCAAAATATAGTAGATAAGCATACAAGTACTACCAGCATCTCACACCCCCCACCCAATAACACGCTAACGAAGGCAAGGGGAGCAGATAAACTGCACGATCGAAACCTACTCGCCATACGAGCCTGGGGAAAAGGGGGGGGGAGAGGGAAGGGGAGGGGGGAGGGAAAGGGGAAAAATAGGGGGGAAACAGAGGGGAGGAAACCAATAAGGGCAAGAACAGGGAAAGGGGAAGAAGGAGGAACAGAGAAAAAGAAATATAAAAGGAGAAACACAATTGTGCAAGATGGGCGCCACCCCGGGCCAGGCATCCCGCGGCTAATAATACAGAAGAAAGTAGAGAGCTGGCGAAAAGAAGGGTATGGCAGTCGCGACGGAGCATCGAGACAGATAAAAGTGGCATAGCGACAGACCCCAACCCACTCATGCCAGAGAAGCGAGGACAGAAGCGGCACCGTTATAAAGGGATAGAAAAGGGCCATAGAACCGAAAAAGAAACATCTGAAAGACCCCGCCCACCCGTCCCACCCCGCACCCCTGCAGAAGGCTACGGCCTACCCTCCAAACAGCGTGCCTGTCGCCCTAATCCGAAACCCGAAATATAGTAAAGAAAGAAAGTAGAATAAGGAGACAAAAAAAAAAGGAGGAAAGGGAATATGAAACAAAAATAAGATGTGAGGGAGGAGCTAGAGGATATGAACAAACACACTCGGCTACGACCCTCCCCCGACCAGCAAATGAATAATTATCAAATCAGTGCTTCACCTTCACATACAGCAAAAACCCGCAGGGGGGGCGAGGGGGGGAAATTTTAACGTTTCACAATGTCGAGAGTACAAGCATCAGTGCAACAGACAGGTAAACCGGCAGTCTATCAGTGTCTTGCAACTTACCCCCAGCCCTTCCTAATCACGAAACCAACCCAATAAAGGATAACATGAAGCGGACCACCCAGCACAGAATAATCGTAATGTTGACCAGGGTTACGGCAGTGATGTAGAGTAGGGAGAGCCACCATACTAATGGAATACAAAAGTCAATGAAGCAAGTCAATTGTAGCAGCAACGACAGGGCAAGCAAAAGCAAGCCGGAGTCCAGTTTAGCAGTTCGACAATGCAAAGGTACCCCACCAGGACAAAAGCTCGAATCCATCAAAGCGGGAGCAAACAGCGGTCCACCGTAGTTCCCAATTGTCCGGGAAGGAGCAGATCTCCGCGTCGTGTGTAAGTCCTCGAAGTCCGGGCGGTGAAAAAGCGGAGGTTCAAAAGCCACCGGCCCATCAAGCGGCCGAAGAACAGCGACAGCAACTCCTGGCGCAGCCGAAGGGGGCAAAGCAATGGAGGCATCAGGACGACAGGGGTGCATGAAAGAGCGACGACCCAAAATGGCGGTGGGCCGCATAAGGTCGGGAGAAGCACCGGGGGCCAAAACAGCGTACAAGGACATCAAGGCGTCCAGGACATCTCCGAGCGTGGGCGCTCGAGCGCACGCCCAGGCCTCCGCGCAATCCGGCCGGCAAGGTTCGTCGGTGCAGAGCGGATCACCCCCCACGTTGTTGGTAGCCATTTTGTGAGTTTCGCCGCCCCGCACTCCACCGTGGGCCCCCAAACAGTTCCCAAATGTAGGACTTTACAGACTTCCGGAGGTTCCCAACAATGGCCGTACCGGCACAGAACGGGCAGGCGCTCAATGGGGGGGGGGCCCCCTCCGAACAGTGGCGGGCCCCACAAGCGAGAGCCAGGCGCGGGGTCCAGGGCTGCCGGACAGAACAAAGGCGAAGGGACCCCTTCACACAGTCAGCCCCCGACACATCTCGTCCCCCTCCGGCTGCACGGTCCACAAATCGGGGCCGGTTCAGGATTGCCGGGGCATACACACAACGGCTCCCACCAGTGGCTCACTCTCGCGGCCGGGGCCGGCAATCTCAGCACCGCCGGTCGGTCCCACAGGCGAGGTCCCGGTCTCGAGCGCCCGGAGGCCCCAATCCCACCGAGGGCACTGCTGCGGACCCACAGCACGCAGGAGCCTCCGGACCAGACGGTGAGTAAGAGTGGGTCGTTAAATTCCAAAATCTGTAGTGAAGTATCGTCGCAGTACAGGATATATTGCAGGATATTCGAGGTTGGCCGGAGGGCCGACGGAGCCGAGCTAAAAGGCGGCCATTACGCTCTCGAGCTAGGCTCCTCCGGCTACAGCCCTTTTGAACTTTTGTTTGGCCACCCTGTGAGGGGTCCACTATGTTTGGTGAAGGAAGGATGGGAGTTACCTCTCAAAAAGCCTAAGCTAGATGTAGTGGACTATGTACTTGGTCTCCGCTCCAGGATGGCTGAGTATATGGAAAGAGCATCCAAAAACCTGGAGGCCAGTCAAGAATTACAGAAAGCTTGGCATGACCAAAAGGCTGTTCTGGTTGAGTTCCAGCCAGGGCAGAAGGTGTGGGTGTTGGAGCCAGTGGCCCCAGCAGCACTCCAGGACAAATGGACTGGACCCTACCCTATCATTGAGAAAAAGGGAGAAGTCACCTACCTGGTTGACTTTGGAACCCCTAGGAGCCCCCACAGGGTGCTCCATGTGAATCGTTTGAAAGCATTTGTGGACAGGGAGGACATGAGCTTGCTCATGGCCACAGATGGGGAACAGGAGGAAGAGAGTGACCCTCTCCCAGACCTGCTTTCCCAGAACCCTGATGATGGTTCAGTTGATGGAGTAGCCTTGGCAGGCAGCCTCACTGACCAGCAACAGATGGACTGAAGACAGGTTTTGCAAGCCCACAGACACTTGTTTTCACTCACACCCAGCCAGACTAACTGGTGCACCCATGAGGTGGACACTGGTGACAGTCTGCCTGTCAAGAATAAGATCTACAGGCAACCTGACCATGTCAGGGATTGTATCAAGGCTGAGGTGCAAAAGATGTTGGAGCTTGGAGTGATTGAGCCATCAGAGAGCCCATGGGCCAGCCCAGTAGTCCTTGTGCCAAAACCTCATACACAAGATGGAAAGAGAGAAATGAGGTTTTGTGTGGACTACAGAGGTCTCAATGCTGTCACTAGGACAGATGCACATCCCATTCCAAGAGCAGCTGAGCTCATTGACAGATTGGCTTCTGCCAAGTTTCTGAGCACATTTGATTTGACAGCTGGCTACTGGCAAATCAGACTAGCTGAGGAGTCAAAAGCCAAGACAGCATTCTCTACCCCCAGTGGACATTATCAGTTTGTGGTGATGCCCTTTGGTTTGAAGAATGCACCTACCACCTTCCAAAGGTTGGTGAATCAAGTCCTTGCTGGGTTGGATGACTTTTGTGCAGCATATCTAGATGATATTGCTGTCTTTAGCTCCACCTGGGAGGATCACCTGATCCACCTGAAGAAGGTTCTGGAGGCCCTGCAAAAGGCAGGCCTGACTATCAAGGCTACCAAGTGCCAGATAGGGCAGAGTAAGGTTGTGTACCTGGGCCACCTAGTAGGTGGGGGTCAGGTTCAACCACTGGAGAGCAAAATCCAGACCACACAGGACTGGGCTCCTCCAGTTACCCAGACACAAGTCAGAGCCTTCTTGGGCCTGACTGGGTATTACAGAAAGTTTGTGAAAAACTATGGGTCCATTGTGACACCATTAAATGACTTGACATCCAAGAAGATGCCAAAAAAGGTTCAGTGGACAGTTAGCTGTCAGAAGGCATTTGATGACCTGAAGAAGGCCATGTGCTCTGCACCTATCCTGAAGAGTCCTGACTACTCCAAACAGTTCATTGTACAGACAGATGCTTCTGAGTTGGGGGTGGGAGCTGTGCTTTCACAACTTAATCAAGATGGTCAAGACCAGCCCATTGCTTTCATTAGCAGAAGGCTGACCCCCAGGGAGAAACGTTGGTCAGCCATTGAGAGGGAGGTCTTTGCTGTGGTTTGGGCCCTGAAGAAGTTGAGGTCCTACTTGTTTGGAGCTCACTTCCTAGTTCAGACAGACCATAAGCCCCTCTTGTGGCTAAATCAGATGAAGGGTGAAAATCCCAAACTGCTCAGGTGGTCCATTTCCCTACAGGGGATGGTTTTTACAGTGGAGCACCGCCCAGGGACTTACCATGGTAATGCAGATGGTCTCTCCAGGTACTTCCACTTAGAACATGAAGACTTATCTGGTCAAGGTTAGTTTAATGTCCCTGCGTTTGGGGGGGGTTGTGTAGGAGAGTAGGGTCTGCTGTCCTATGGTCACCCCAAATTTTTGCTTTTTGCTTCACTGGTTTGCGACTACTGAGGCTGTGGGCCTGCTAATCAGACCCCAGCCTGCTGTTCTCTCTCTAAATTATTAATACATGTGCTATAGGTACATACCACAATTGGAAATGGACTCCTTGTTAGCCCCTGTACCATGCACTATAGGTGCTCAGGGCATAGGTGCCACCAAGGCCTACCAGGGGCTGCAGCATATCTTTTGCCACCTCTGGCTGGTTCTTAAATTGACACAACTGGCTGATCACTCAGCTGGAGTAAGTTGGTGTAATCACCCCTTGCTTACATATAGTATACCTATATCTAAACCTATATCTCGACACATATAAACCTGTGAGCCACTCCTATGGAAGGCCTCATCAATCCTGGAGGCAGAGTGCGTGGTTTAATGTGAGATGGAGCTCTAGCATGAGCTGAGCCTGTCTGCAGCTGTCGGGAACAACTCCCTAAGCTGTTTCAGGATAATGCCATACCATATACTCTTAAGTGCCTTATAATCCTCGCGGTTATATAGAAACTTTGGTTTGGCTTTATCAAAACATGTCGTGTAAGGTGTCATACGATTTGGAATACTATCCCCTCGCCAGTTCTGGCAACGGGGATAGCATTCCACCCCTCTAGAGGGAGAAGACATGTTACTTTACTGAAATGCGGTTAATTTTAAAAGAGCCTCAGATCCACAAAATGGATGCTTCTGCCACAGACACAGGTCTGACCCCCTGTAGCTGACCGAAACTCAGCCAAGGGGGCCTGGACAAAGGGTTTCCTGTCGCAGGGCGGTGTTACACCCCCCCAGACAGGAGATAGTGGATTGTAGCAGTGAAGTTTGAAAGAAACCAGACAGTGCTGGGGGCGCACAAGGCTGCCCCTTGCATAATCCGGCTAAACCGGTTCTGGGGCACTCCAGCCCTCGTGCCAGCGCGGCCTGGATCAAAGGAAGGGGGTGTATCCACCCACTTCCTGGGTCCCACCCATAGGAGGGGACCTAGCAGGTAATCCAGCCCCCTAGATTGGTATAAGAGTGGGAGCAGTGCCAAAGTACTTCAGATTATCCTGATGAAACATAAGAAACGAAACTCTGGACCCTTCGACATCCTACTCGACGTAGAAGACTGAAGAATCTCCCTTGTGGTCAAGGAGTGACCACCCTGTGCAAACAGGCACCATCCAGCCATCGACGCCTGCTTTGTTGCAGTTCCCGCCGGAACTCGAGTGACAGAGATCGACGAGATCAAGCTTGCCTGCCTTCCACAGCCCGATCCACAGTCCCTGCAGAGCTGAGACCCGTGGAGGCGACCAGAAGCATGGGGCACGCCATCTTGAAAAGACCACGAGACGCTGACCGTGCAGCCCACGAGTGACCCTCGAAGCTGTACACCGGGGTTTGAGAAGCCCCCACCCTGAGCCACTCTTGCACCGAAGTTCAGCCCTCCACACTCGACGAGTGCTGCGTGGGGCCCTTCTGCTTCCTTTGGCTCAACGCGTTGGACCGGTCCCTTGCCAGCTGGCTTGTGGCCCCTGTGCCGACGAAACGTGAAATACGACTTGCGATTCTGGTTGCTCCAGATTTGCACCAGCTCCCCTGAAAAGGAGCCCCACTCTGACCCTCCTGGTTCGAGTGAGAAGCAATCTCCCGGTTCCGCATGGATTGCTCTTGCTAAGTGTTGTTTGCTCCAATCTTGAAGCCGACAGCGCCGACGGTGAGAGCCTATGTGGGACAGATCGTGACTCGCTCCTGGACATCGCAGATGCCCCAGAGCCCACGTGGCAGCGGAGAGAAGCTCCTCGACAACCACCTGATTGCGCCCGACATTGCCTGGTTCCGTCCTGGTTCCACCCTGGTCACTGCTGAGTGACCCAGACTCTGTCCCCTCTGCTTTCAGGTACTTTTCGACTTGAGTCCACCCTTGGACTCCACCGGACACTTCTCCTTCACCTCGCCTGCAGCCCTTTCAGCTCCAAGCACCAAGAACCTGCGTGACGAAACCCGACTCAACTTCGACCCTGTGCACCCACTTCCTGTGGGTGAGGTAACATTGCAACGCCGGTGTTCCCACACTGGTACACACCTCTAGGGTCTGTGTCTTAAGTTTTGTTCCTCTAGGTTCAGCGGAAGTGTTCTTAAACTCTATTTGTGTAACTTTTACGCACCATTGGTTAACATTGGTACATGCTTGTGCTTTCAGCACTGCACCCGAATCCCGCGGACTTTTCCCGACTTCAGCATTGCTTGTCCCGACTGCTCCCAGCGATTCCCTAGGCCCTAGGCCTAACCACTGATCGATTGGTATCTCATATACCATTTTTTAAGTATATGGTTTGAGTGGCCCCTAGGCCTCATCCAAAATTGTGCAACTTTGTATGTTATACTGTGCTTTTGATTTAACGCTTGTGCCCCTTTGTTCATAAAGAATACTGGGGATTGTTTTTAGTAATAAATACATATATTTTTATAATATATACTTGTGTGGTGTCCTTTCATTTGATATTACAGGATTGTATGTGGTAAAACAGCTCGCTTAACACGACCTCTTAAGTTAAGCCTTTAGGCTGCTTAGTCCATGCTACCCCTAGGATAGCTTGTCTAATAAGGTTGACTTACAACCAGACACCATAAGGGATTGTTTGGACTGATACAAGGTGGTTCCAGAATTGGAAACATCATATATCAGGCCAACTTCTCACATTGGCCATGCACTGAGGAGAAGGTTCCACAATGCCGAGTACCGCAGGAATTTCCTTCCGATAACGTGGGAAAATGAGGGGCATATTACCAACAGTTAGCGATATTTATCACTAACTGAGCTTAGCGTTAGTTTTTTTAACGCTGCGCTTCGCCCAATAATATCGCTGAGATAACGTCCTGTTATCAACGTTTATCTCAAAAGCGATATTATTGCAGGTGTTAGCGTGAATATCGCTGGAAAACCAGCGATGTTCATGCATTAGCGTGCAAATGCTGTTAGCCATGTTATCCACCTCCCATTGGATATAATGGCTAAGAACTGGTATTTGCAGGTGTTAGTGTTTGGCGATATTCGCGCTAAGCGTGAATATTTCCATAGCTTCGCCTTTCTTGGTAATAGGCAATAGCGGCGTTACCTACTGTTTACCGTCGCTAACCGGTTGGGTACGCCCAGTTTGCATGTCATTAGCGATAAATATCGCTGACATGCGAAGCGGGCCCCAAACTGCTCGCTATCTCCTACAAGCTGTCGCTAACTGGTGTTAGCGACAGCTTGCTAATTGGGCGATGGAATTATCGTCGCTTAGCGGCTGAAAGCGGCCGCTAATGCGGAGATAATTCAATATCGCCACCCTTGGTAATATGCCCCTAGGTGCGGGGGACGATGCCTATAGGGAAAAGGTTAAGCCATCGTGAGTGACCCTCAGGTCAAGGACGCTTACCTGAAATGGAACAGGCATAGACGTTAGGCGATAGTTTAAAAGATGTACAAAGTAACAGATCAGAAACGTGGACATTTACTTGCATACATAGTGGTCATTGGAGGAAATGACAATAACATTACGGTGCAGGAGTAAAAAATGCGTGAATGGAAACAGGATATTCAATAGTAGCAGAAACGTTCCTAAATGCACACTTTGCGATCTATGCTGGCAGTAAGAGAGTCAAAATCGTGCATCGATTAATGTGTCGCAGGAGTAATTACAACAGAAAAAACTATTATTATGCACCAAGATGAAAAAATGCATTCCTAGTATTACCATGGGCCAAAACCAGAGGAGTCTAAAAGGGGTTTAAAGGGTAGAATCAAGGAACCGTGATTGACAAATACTTATTTAAGTCTCAGAGTTGGGAGGTCCAGTCCTCGGTTCTGTTGAGTCCATTTTTGATACTGTCCATACGGATTATCATTTTCAATTCCTCCTTATTCAGAAGAAGGGACATGTCTCCACCTCCACACATCAAGAGGCAGGACTGACAGGTGCCTGGACCCCCTCCTCTGTCTTGAGCACTATCTATCCACCAAAAGGTAGGAGTGACCGGTGCCTGGACCCCCTCCTCTGTCTTGAGTCCTATCCACACACCAAGAGGTATGACTGACAGGCACCTGGACACTCCCCTCCATCCTCAGTCCTGGATCTACACATCAAGAGGTAGGACTGACAGGCACCTGAACACTCCCCTCTCCTCAGTCCTATCTATACCAAGAGGCAGGACTGACAGACACCTGGAACCTCCCCTCTGCCCTCAGTCCTATCTACACACCAAGAGGTATGACTGACAGGCACCTGGACACTCCCCTCCATCTACAGTCTTAGGTCTACACACCAAGAGGCAGGACTGACAGGTGCCTGGACCCTCTCCTCTGTCTTGAGTCCTATCTACACACAAAGAGGTAGGACTGACAGGCACCTGGACACTCCCCTCCATCTACAGTCTTAGGTCTACACACCAAGAGGCAGGACTGACAAGTGCCTGGACCCTCTCCTCTGTCTTGAGTCCTATCTTCCCACCAAAAGGTAGGACTGACAGGCACCTCGACACTCCCCTCTGTCCTCAGTCCTAGATCTACACATCAAGAGGTAGGACTGACAGGCACCTGGTTACTCCCCTCTGTCCTCAGTCCTAGATCTACACATCAAGAGGTAGGACTGACAGGCACCTGAACACTCCCCTCTCCTCAGTCCTATCTACACACCAAGAGGCAGGACTGACAGACACCTGGACACTCCCCTCTGTCCTCAGTCCTATCTAAACACCAAGAGGTATGACTGACAGGCACCTGGACACTCCCCTCCATCTACAGTCTTAGGAGGCACCTGGACACTCCCCTCCATCTACAGTCTTAGGTCTACACACCAAGAGGCAGGACTGACAGGTGCCTGGACCCTCTCCTCTGTCTTGAGTCCTATCTTCCCACCAAAAGGTAGGAGTGACAGGCACCTCGACACTCCCCTCCGTCCTCAGTCCTAGATCGACACAACAAGAGGTAGGACTGACAGGCACCAGGACACTCCCCTCTGTCTTCAGTCTTAGATCTACACACTAAGAGGTAGGACTGACAGGTGCCTGGACCCCCTCCTCTGTCTTGAGTCCTATCCACACACCAAGAGGTATGACTGACAGGCACCTGGACACTCCCCTCCATCTACAGCCTTAGGTCTACACACCAAGAGGCAGGACTGACAGGTGCCTGGACCCTCTCCTCTGTCTTGAGTCCTATCTTCCCACCAAAAGGTAGGACTGACAGGCACCTCAACACTCCCCTCTGTCCTCCGTCCTCCGTCCTAGATCTACACATCAAGAGGTAGGACTAACAGGCACCTGGTTACTCCCCTCTGTCCTCAGTCCTAGATCTACACATCAAGAGGTAGGACTGACAGGCACCTGAACACTCCCCTCTCCTCAGTCCTATCTACACACCAAGAGGCAGGACTGAGAGACACCTGGACACTCCCCTCTGTCCTCAGTCCTATCTACACACCAAGAGGTATGACTGACAGGCACCTGGACACTCCCCTCCATCTACAGTCTTAGGTCTACACACCAAGACGCAGGACTGACAGGTGCCTGGACCCTCTCCTCTGTCTTGAGTCCTATCTACACACTAAGAGGTAGGACTGACAGGCACCTGGACACTCCCCTCCATCTACAGTCTTAGGTCTACACACCAAGAGGCAGGACTGAGAGGTGCCTGGACCCTCTCCTCTGTCTTGAGTCCTATCTTCCCACCAAAAGGTAGGAGTGACAGGCACCTGGACACTCCCCTCGGTCCTCAGTCCTAGATCGACACAACAAGAGGTAGGACTGACAGGCACCTGGACACTCCCCTCTGTCTTCAGTCTTAGATCTACACACTAAGAGGTAGGACTGACAGGTGCCTGGACCCCCTCCTCTGTCTTGAGTCCTATCCACACACCAAGAGGTATGACTGACAGGCACCTGGACACTCCCCTCCATCTACAGTCTTAGGTCTACACACCAAGAGGCAGGACTGACAGGTGCCTGGACCCTCTCCTCTGTCTTGAGTCCTATCTTCCCAGCAAAAGGTAGGAGTGACAGGCACCTGGACACTCCCCTCGGTCCTCAGTCCTAGATCGACACAACAAGAGGTAGGACTGACAGGCACCTGGACACTCCCCTCTGTCTTCAGTCTTAGATCTACACACTAAGAGGTAGGACTGACAGGTGCCTGGACCCCCTCCTCTGTCTTGAGTCCTATCCACACACCAAGAGGTATGACTGACAGGCACCTGGACACTCCCCTCCATCTACAGTCTTAGGTCTACACACCAAGAGGCAGGACTGACAGGTGCCTGGACCCTCTCCTCTGTCTTGAGTCCTATCTTCCCACCAAAAGGTAGGACTGACAGGCACCTCGACACTCCCCTCTGTCCTCAGTCCTAGATCTACACATCAAGAGGTAGGACTAACAGGCACCTGGTTACTTCCCTCTGTCCTCAGTCCTAGATCTACACATCAAGAGGTAGGACTGACAGGCACCTGAACACTCCCCTCTCCTCAGTCCTATCTACACACCAAGAGGCAGGACTGACAGACACCTGGACACTCCCCTCTGTTCTCAGTCCTATCTACACACCAAGAGGTATGACTGACAGGCACCTGGACACTCCCCTCCATCTACAGTCTTAGGTCTACACACCAAGAGGCAGGACTGACAGGTGCCTGGACCCTCTCCTCTGTCTTGAGTCCTATCTTCCCACCAAAAGGTAGGAGTGACAGGCACCTGGACACTCCCCTCTGTCCTCAGTCCTAGATCGACACAACAAGAGGTAGGACTGACAGGCACCTGGACACTCCCCTCTGTCTTCAGTCTTAGATCTACACACTAAGAGGTAGGACTGACATGTGCCTGGACCCCCTCCTCTGTCTTGAGTCCTATCCACACACCAAGAGGTATGACTGACAGGCACCTGGACACTCCCCTCCATCTACAGTCTTAGGTCTACACGCAAAGAGGTAGGACTGACAGGTGCCTGGACCCCCTCCTCTGTCTTGAGTCCTATCCACACACCAAGAGGTATGACTGACAGGCACCTGGACACTCCCCTCCATCTACAGTCTTAGGTCTACACACCAAGAGGCAGGACTGACAGGTGCTTGGACCCTCTCCTCTGTCTTGAGTCCTATCTTCCCACCAAAAGGTAGGACTGACAGGCACCTCGACACTCCCCTCTGTCCTCAGTCCTAGATCTACACATCAAGAGGTAGGACTAACAGGCACCTGGTTACTCCCCTCTGTCCTCAGTCCTAGATCTACAAATCAAGAGGTAGGACTGACAGGCACCTGAACACTCCCCTCTCCTCAGTCCTATCTACACACCAAGAGGCAGGACTGACAGACACCTGGACACTCCCCTCTGTCCTCAGTCCTATCTACACACCAAGAGGTATGACTGACAGGCATCTGGACACTCCCCTCCATCTACAGTCTTAGGTCTACACATCAAGAGGTAGGACTGACAGGTGCCTGGAACCTCTCCTATATCAAGAGCCATGTGTGGCTAGTAAGGGCCACGCTGATCACAGAAAGACTGGCTAGTAAGAGCCACGCTGATCACAGAAAGACTGGCTAGTAAGGGCCACGCTGATCACAGAAAGACTGGCTAGTAAGGGCCACGCTGATCACAGAAAGACTGGCTAGTAAGGGACACACTGCACACAGTAAGGTTGGCTAGTAAGAGACACACTTTGCTCAGTAAGGCTGGCTAGTAAGGAACACACTGTACACAGTAAGGTTGGCTAGTAAGGGACACACTGTACACAGTAAGGCTGGCTAGTAAGGGACACCCTGTACACATTAAGGCTGGCTAGAAAGGGACACACTGTACACAGTGAGGCTGGCTAGTAAGGGACACCCTGTACACAGTAAGGCTGGCTAGTAAGGGACACATTGCACACAGTAAGGCTGGCTAGTAAGTGACACATTGCACACAGTAAGGCTGGCTAGTAAGGGACACACTGCACACAGTAAGGCTGGCTAGTAAAGGACAGACATTAAGGCTGGCTAGTAAGGGACACACGGTACACAATGAGGCTGGCTAGTAAGGGACACCCCGTACGCAGTAAGGGTGTCTAGTAAAGGGCACACTGCACAACGTAAGGCTGGCTAGTAAGGGACACACTGTACACAGTAAGGCTAGTACAGGACTGTTAAGGGGCTAGTAAGTGACTCACAGCACACAATTCTGTAGTTCACAGAGATCTTTCTTGGAGGCAGGACAGAGCCTAAGCAACAAACACACATTTCTTTGTTGATTGCTTGTTGTAGGTGAGGTGGCCCCTAGTGTGCCCCCCTAAAGTCTTTGTAGGAAATGCTTGTATGTGGCTGGATTGTGGGGAGATAAGATGGTTCTGGGTTTCTGTTCACAGATGGCATTCTAACCAAAGTTCACTTCTTCTGTTAGAGACCGGGGACCCTTCCCTGAGGGCAATGATCCCCTCTTCTGCCCGGACGAGGAGCTGGAAGAAGTCAGAGACTCCGGGGAGTTCCCGCCACCCTACAGCCTCACGCGCTCTACGCTACAGCGAATGAAAGAAGAAGTCCTTGGGACGGTGGGTAGTGTCAGCAACACGAGCACGAGGCATGGGGCGGCAGGGGATTGGGACACACCATGTGTGCTTCACGTGGGATGGGGTGCCTTGGGATCCACATTGGATGTGATATGGGACAGTAGCATACATACTGTACGTAGACTGGAGATGGAATAGTAAATTATACTACTCCTAAGTCCAGCGCCCTCCAACGCAAGTCGTTGTAACCACTTGCGTTGTACAAAACGCGAGGTAATGTACTGCGATGTAAATGTATGCGTTGTAACGTCATCCATCCATGTAGAATGAAGTGGCGGAGCGTGTCGTTAGCCTCCTGGGCTTCAAAACACGTTCCGCCACTTTGGAAACACAAGGCTGCGCTACATTTATAAGAATGTGGTGCAGCTTTGAGTTTCCCCCTGCAATGGCGCTAAGTTTAATAACTTAGCGCCAACAAAGGCACTCTTGCACCAAAGTGCAAGGGTGTCTGTGTGCAGGGGAGGATTGGTTATGTGTAGGAAGGTGTCCGTTCCTGACATAAACAATCTTGAAATGCCATTTTGTAACTTTCATGTGTGCAGCTTCATGCAGCACACATGAAAGTTGCAAAATGGCATTTTTTAAAAAGGTTTGTTTATGTACAGGAAGGGACACCTTCCAGAATATAAACAGACCATGGCATTTTGAAAATGGAAAAAGCAAAAATGAGGAGAAATAATGCATTTCTCCTCGTTTCGCCAACTTAAGACCAGGATTTTCCTGGTCTTAATTTTGGTGCTGCCTCCTACGTACGCCTCCCTTGTACATAGGGAGCAGCGTCACATACAATGGGTTTTGTGGTGAAACGCCCACTGCAACAACCACTGCACGCCCCTTTCACGCTAACCATAGCGTGAAAGGGTGCCTTATGTACAAGGCAGCGTTAAGCCACGTGAAGTGGCCTGACACTGACTTGTACAGAAGGCAAAGCCCCTATTGCAACGGAACGTCACAAAAATGACACTCCCGTGGCGATAGGGACTTGTACATATGACCCTCCATTTTTTAAGCCAAAAATGACTTTGTTTTAGGGTTTCCCGTCAAGATTGCCTCTGTTTCTATAGAAGTCAATGAGAGAAATACATTCGCCTGATTATGTTTTTGGAAATCTCCCACTTTTCACTCCTAAAATGTTAGCATATATGCAGTAGAGCACACAGTAAATCTTGCACTAGGCTAATTATGTTGTGGGAGTGTGGGACGAGGAGTAGTGTGGTGCGACGCAGTGAAGAGCGCAGTAAATGTTGCATTTTATCCTTTTATTTGTGGTTATCTATAGATAGACCAGACCCACAGGCGTACCAGCACTCTTTACAATTTAAATATGTACATACAGGTAAGTACATAAATAGGAATCCATTAAGAATACATACTAAACAGTGAGTGAAGATATACATGGGGGCCTTGTATGGTCTACATAGGTGGCGGCTCCTGGAGTTTACAGCGGGCCGGTCACGTGGCTTTTCATTCAGTCTGTAGAGTCCTCCCCAGACCAGGAGTATGTAACAGACCACACCACACACGGAGCTCTGGTTTGCACGTCTTTATTCTCCAGCATGCAAGTGTTAACTGAATGCACTGCATCACAAACTTTATTAACCACACCCAGTCACACCCACCAGTTTACGTAATTGTTAGAATTGGGGGTCTCTGGTTGGCGCAGTGCAGCACTGGCGACAAGCAGGGACCCTCTCCTTTAAGTCAGGGCAAAGGATTACTCCCAGAAATAACCCCTGCTCACGCTCTAGGTAGTGTGGCGCAAGCAGTCTAGGCTAAACTCTGGAGTACATAGGGTTAAACATTTGCAGTATCACACCAATCACCACTAACCCACCACACAATGACACCAAACTGTATTTTAGTAAAAAAATATATTCTCTTTATGTATTCTCAGAAGCAGGCTTGTAAATACAGTTCTGTTACTTCAAAATGCAAGGTTCCAGTTACTCTCAGCAATGTCACAGTTCTTAGCTCGTTTCTCAGATAGTTCTTGTAAAAAAGCAATGTTCAAAAGTCAAGGGGTTTTGGGGCCTCCTACCCTGTATTAGCACTGTGCCGCGCTGCGGCGTTCTCGGGGGCTTGGCCCGGCTTCTCCCCGAGCGTCTCCTCCCGCCCCACGCCTCTTGCGTGAGCGGCGTACGGTGCGGTCTGGATTCTCTCCCCACAAGGCACACAATTATTGGGCACAGCGCACAATACCTTTACGATCTTGTTCTTGGTGAAGCAGACGTCGCGTTGCTTTCCCTGGAGGGTGCGGCGGCCTGCGGATCGCAGCTGCAGGTCACGGGGCACCCGGGACGGCGGTGAGTTACGGGACAGGATCCTTTCGGTGATGTTCGCTTCGGTTCTGAAGGGGGAAGCTGCGGCAGGCGGGGCTGAGGGGGGGTGCACTCCACGAGGTGCGGTGCACCGATCAGGCGAGGCCCTGCAGCGATTCACTTCTCAGCTGCGGGGACAAGGGGTCTCAGCGCCCGGGTTACGGAGGGTACAATCTTGGCAGCGTCTGTCTTTGCGGGGCGGCCTGTGACTCGGGGATCAAACAGGCGGCGATGCTCGGACCGGACAGGTCCTCCCTTTACGATGTGAGCACGGCTCAGAGCGGGACAGTCACGGTGCTCGGACCAGCGGGGCCGGTCTTCACTTTGTAGCTGGTGACACGATCAGGCCACAGTCACGGTGATCGGGGGGGGCACGGCTGCACGAATTGGCAGAGAGCGTGACGGGGATGCACAGCGCTCTCAGCTCTCCTCCACTCGGCGCTGTAGGGACACACAGCACACGCCAGCAGCAGCTTTCTTCAGGGGGTAGCGCCCAATGTTCCTGGGGCGCAGTTCAGGGGGCAAGTTCCACAGCAAGCCCTTGGAGATCTTTAGCAGAGTTTGGCACAAAGTTCAATAAAAGCAAAAGTCTCTTGTAGTCTTTTCTCTCCTCTCCTTCTGCAGCAAGGCACCAGACACAGGCCAGAGACAGCACTCCTCCTTGTAGTCTTCTTCCAGGTCCTTCTCTTCGGGCAGAGTTTCTTCTGTAGCACAAACGGGATCTAATTTACAAGGAGCAGGGCTTCTACTTTTATACACCATTTCCTTTGTCTTTCCAGGCCAGGGGGGCCTCTGCATAATCCCTTTCAGTCTCTGAGCACTTGTTGGGTGTATTCTGGCTGTTGCTTTCGGTGTGAGGGCAGGCACATCAGACGCTCCCCAGGGGTGCGGAGCCACCATTGTGGGGACAGGGGCAGCCAGGAGTACTTTGTTGACAGGCTTCGCCCTTCCTGGGCCAGGTGCAGGCTGAGTCATCAGTCGCTCCCCAGGGGGGCGGAGCCAGCATTGTGGAGGCAGAGCACAGCCTGAGGGAAAGTCCAGGGCCACTCCTACCTCCCACTAAGGTGTAATCCTTCCATTCACCACCTGTCATCCCCCAGCCCTGTCACTCACACATCCCAGACAGCCAGATACACATACTGCAGAGGCGGGCTGAAATGGTTAGGCAAGCAAAGGCTAACTTTCTAAAAGTAGCATTTGCAAACACAGGATATTAAAATAAACTTTACTAAAAGAAGTATTTTATTATTCTGAGTTCAGGCATACTAAACATTATTTTCTACCATGTTCCCTGAGCCTGCTGGGATTATAGAGTGTAATAATTCCAGCAGCCCATCTGGCCTAAAGGGAACAGGTAGCCTTACAATAGTGAAAAACGAATTTGGCTGTAATTCACTATTAGGACATGCCACACACACCAGAGAATGTCCTACCTTATACTTACAATGCACCCTGCCCTTGGGCCTACCATAGGGGTGACTAATATGAAGTTAAGGGAAGGTTTAGGGGCTGGAAAGTGTGTGCACTTGCCCAGCCAGCATGACAGTACCAGACTGCACGCAGGTTCTGCAATGGCAGACCCTAGACACATCTTAAGGCTGCTTCTGTGGGTGGCGCAACCAGCGCTGCAGGCCCACTAGCAGTATTGGCATTCAGAAGCCCTGGCACTCCTGGTGCACTTTACTGGGGACTGACAGTAAATCCAATGAACCAATCAGGTATATCAATCACATATACATTTTGCACAGGGAGAGCATATGCACTTTAGCACTGGTCAGCAGTGGTAAAGTGCCCAGAGTCATTAAACCAACAAAAATAGGTCAGAGAGTGTATTGGAGGAAGGCAAAAAGTTTAGGGATGACCCTGCCAAGAGGGCCAGGTCCAACAGTAATACTTCCAAGGAGTCTGCCAAGCACCACTGGAGGCCTCATACGCACAAATACAGGAGAATCCATCACCCCTTTGTTAAATAAAATGTCTACACATATAAACAATACAACTCCTCTATGAGTCATCGAGGTGCTTGCACCAGTCCTCCAGTTGTATGAGGTAGAGGAGGGGCGCTTTCATCTGGGATCTCTGGAGGAGAGTTGGATGCTTGGTTTGGGCACTCAGGCTGATTTGCCTCACTCATGAGGTCTGGAGATCATGAACATTGAGGTACAGGCTTAACCCCTTCGGTGCTCATGACGAGCTGAGCTCGTCATGAGCCACGGCGCTCCGGTGCTCATGACGAGCTCAGCTCGTCATGGCCCGTGGAACGCTCAGGTGCCGGGAGAATTCCCCTGCTGTGCTGAACATTCCACGGGAGCCGGTGCACCTGTGACGAGCTCAGCTCGTCATGAGCACAGGAGTGCCATGCCTCATGACGGGCTGAGCTCGTCAGGAATATGCGGTCGATGTGCGTGCCCCTCTCCCCCCAGCACAGCGGGGTAATAACCCCCGCAACGAAGGGGTTAAAGTGTGATGAGCCTCTTGTTAAGGATTTTCAAATAAGACGGGCAGCTACTATATGTCCTTTGCTCGCCACAGCTCTGAGGGAGAGGTGTGGCGCCGCAGCCAGGGCGACTGACGCTGGAATCTGGGGATCAGGGTTCGATCCCCGGCTCCGGCGGCAGGTTAGCCCAGCACCATGCGACTCTGGGCAATAGCTTGCTTAATCTTCCCGACGGCCCCCAGCGCCTAGAGACCCTAACGGGTGATTGTGCGCTATACAAATGTGGATTATTATTTATTATTATTATTAGCGGTTCAGCATCAAACGGAGTGCCCGTCTTACGTGTCTGCTGTTGCTTGACAAGAACAGGGTCTCCTTTCTCAAAGACCATGTCTCGAGTGCATCGACGCTTGTCTACGTAACCCTTCATTTTTCATTTGCGAGAGGTGTCAGTGACACAGATCTCGTCACGGTCTATTGACCGGCTGGTGGTCTATTGAGGTATCTTCATTCCACAAGCTCTCCCCTGAAGAGCAAGGTGGCAGGATTTTCTCCTGTGCTGGAATGAGGAGTGAAACGGTAGGCACCGAGGGCTGGACGTAAAGCTGACTTGAGGTTGATGCCTCCCAGCGCAGCACGCTGAACCACCCTTTTCGAAGTACTCATAAATCAGTCAACAAAGTGAGTTGCCTGTGGCCGGAGAGCTGTACTTTTAAGAAAATCTAAGAACTCTCTGCTATGGAAGGGGGGATCATGGTCAGATTTGAGAATAGAGGGAACACCCCATGTTGTGAAAATGTCATCCAGCCTCTTAATGACTGTGTGGTTGATGATTAGTCTTCCACAAGAGGAAAGCGTGCATACTCATCGATTACTATTATGAGATGATGTCCCTTATTGAGGGGTCCGAAGAAGTCAACCACAATCTTCTCCCAGGCCTACTTAAGGAGATCAGGCATGTTCAGCGGGTGGTGTGTCGTTTTGGGGGATAGGCAAATGCACAGATGACAAACTTTAAGCTCCCTTTCAAGTTGTTCGTCAAGACGCAGTAACCACACTCAATCCCTGAGGGCTTTTTTAGTTGCGGCAGAGCCACGATGTCCTTTGTGTGCGAGTTCAATAACTTGTTGCCTCAGGCTTTCAGGGATAACTATTCTTGACCCTCTTAGTATGACACCATCATGTGTAACAGAAAGTTTTTAAACATTCGTCAATTTCTAGTGCACAACATCATCTGTAAGAAGTAGAGTATGTTTCGGCCATGATTCTGCTGTATTGATTTCTTTGAGCTTAATCATGTCTTTGTCAGTATTAGCAGCTGCTAGAATCTGTTCAATAGAAAGAGCTGCAGGCGCACTTGACTCCTTTTGCTATGCTGCTGTTACGGCACTCGTGAAAAGTAGTCTCTAGAGTTTTGATCCTTCCCTGATTTAAGCAAAATAGTGTAGTCATACATCTGCAGACGCAATCCCCATCTCTCAATGTGAGGGACATCTTGGCTTTCGGATTTCCAAAAATGGTGAGCAACGCCTTATGATCTGTGACAACGGTGAAGTGCTTTCCGTATAGAAACACACGGAAGTGTTCGCTCACCCATACGACAGCTAAGCGTTCTTTCTCAAGTTGAGAGTAGGCACCTGCAGTCTGAGATAAGCTCTGGCCAGCATAGGCCACAATGTGCCTCTGAGTATCGGGCTGTCCATTGTGTTGGGCAAGGATTGCGCCCAACCCCACCGGGCTTGTATTCATCACAATCTCTGTATGCAATTTTGAATCAAAGTAAGCCATTTCAGTTGCATTTTCAATTACATTTTTTATATTCTTGAAACTTCAGTCACATTCGGAAGACCATCCAAACGTAACAGCGTGCATTGTTAGTTCTCTTAGAGGAGCACTCACACTAGCAAAATACTGAATGTACCTAGAGCAGTAGCTGGCCATGCTTGAGAAGGATTGCAGCATGGTCACGTCTTCTGGAGGGCAAGTAGGCGACAATACTTCTATCTTTTCAGGGCCATTCCTTTTTCCGAGAAAATATGCCCAAAGATTTTAGGTCTGATTTTGTGAAACTCACACTTTTCTGCTTTTAGTGTGAGCCCTGTATCAGCAAGCAGACAGCATACTTGTGTAAGTGCTTTATCATGCTCCATTCGTGTAGCCCCAAAAACCAGTATATACTCACTATAGTTAAAAGTGTGTGTGACAAATAACTTCTAGAAAGATTTCTGCAGCTGACGACACACCAAAACTGGGTCTCATAAATTTGAACAAACCAACATGAGTTGAGACGGTAATGTACCTACAGTTTTCCTCCAGTTCAAGTTGATGGTAGCCTTTGTCCAAGTCAAAGCGGGAGAAAATTTTGGCGCCACATTCAACTGCAAGATCATGTCCACTTTGTGTGGACCTAGATGTCTTTCTCTTTCGATTGCATTGTTGGCCTGTCACATATGAACGCAAATGCGCATGGAACCACCACTGTCCTATTTTGGCACTACCACAATGGGTGAAAGCCACGGTGTTGGACCAGTAGAACGCTTGATGATGTCATGCTTTAATAGTGTTTCTAGTTCTTTCTCAATGGCTTTCTGTAAATGAAAAGCAATTTGACAGTGTTGCTTTTCTTCATTTATATAAAGCTGCACCTTTATTGTCTTAAGTTTCCCAAGTCCATGAAACAGTGTTGGGATTTAACTCACTATTTAAGAATGGGCCTACAAGTTGTAGTTAATAGAGATTAGTCACATGTCAGTAGCAGTATCGAAATGTTATAAGAATGCACTTGATGAAGTACATTTGCATTTGCACAGTCCTTTTCTTGTGCTGCATGGTAACCACAAAGGATCCTTTCCTCTGCAAAGATGGATAAGCTGCCTAGGTGAAAAGAACTACAACAGTAGAGTTCCCTCTATACCTCAATATCTTTAAATACTGGCTTGCCAAAGCTCAAATACGGAGCATCATGAACATTGCACTCCACACAGAATAATAATTTATTTTTTCATATTTTATTTCGTTTTTTTCTTTTGTATTCTTCGTATTTCACATCTTAGACAAAAAAAGTTTTTTTAGTATATAAATATATATTTTCTCAATTGCAGCACAATGTCTTTCATCATTATAAAACAGCACTATACAATAAACACAAGTGATTTCAGCAGTTTAAGGACCACATTCAATGAAATAATGACAAATTAAAAAATATATATTTATATACTAAAAAATACTTTTTTTGTCTAGGATGTGAAATACGAAAAATACTAAAGAAAAAAATGTAATAAAACATGTAAAAATAAATTATTATTTTGTGTGGAGTACAATGTTCATGATGCCCCGTATTTGAACTTTGACAAGCGGGTATTTAAAGAAATTGAGGTCTAGAGGGAAACTCTACTGTTGTAGTTCTTTTTGGTTGTTTTTCCCTCTGTTTCCTGACCTGTCATAGCTTTTTCCTAGGGGGGTGCCTTGATAATTCCACTGAGCTGCCTAGGTGTACACCTTTTTTCTCGACGGTGTGATACGTGGTATCGGAGACAGTTCTTTGTACTCCTCTGCCGAGATCATGTTTATCGACGCACCACTGTCAATAATAAAAGTTGTAGGGCAACTATTGACCTTAAGCGCGATTTTGTGACAATGTCCAAACAACCGTTTTTGCTTTGTGTGTTGAACGAACCTTTAGAAGATGAATTTGACAATGATCGATTCAGTTTCCACTTGCGTTAATCGATGTTGCCATTTGGCCCTATGGGAGTGGTTAGAGTGCTTCTGGAACTTTCTGGAGTCCATCTTCTTGTCTTACTGTGACGCAGTTAGTTTCTCTTTCACTTTGCAAACCTTTGTGAAAAGGTTTCCTTTCCTGCACAAATTCTTTTTTGTCAGGGACATCACTCTGTGGGCTTCTGTCTTGTGTTTCTGCTTACTGTTCATGGTCAATGCTGATTCATTTTTGGTTGCTACAGCTTTGATATCAGCAGCTTATCGATCCCATGTTCCTCCGTTCTTGTCCAAACAGAATGTTTCTCACAGCATGCGTCATCGGAATAAATTGGAGAGTCACAAGAGGCAAGATGGCGTCTGGTGAGGAGCTCAAGGGATGAGCTCCGCTGGCTGGGGATCAAAAATCAAGAAAATATCCCTGTTTAGCCTGCACTAGCCCCGCCATTACTGTAGTGTAGCGGTCTAGCGCACGCACGTTGCGTAACGACGCGATGTGCGGCGGCGGCCATCTTAAGATGCGCACGCAGCCCCGCGCGGGATTAGCGCGAGTGCCGAAGCAGGGAATACACCCGGCTCGGCGCTCTCTGGTAGTTAGCAAGAAATAAACCACGTTACCTGCACTGCCGTGTCCTGTGATCATTGGGGGGCAACTACAACATTACAATGGCGACGAGGTCAGGTTAGGAAGGAAGGAAGAACCCACCCCCTCCCCCTCAACACTGGAAGAAAAAAAAAAAGAAATAAAACCTTCAGGACCAGAGAAACCAATGGCCAGGTACCAGCTACGCAACAGGTCGCCTGAACACAACACTGCACACAGAAGGGCAGGCACCAGAGAGCGCGGCAGAGCCCACAGCCCCAAGAAGGTAGGCGGACTCAGCACTGGGAAATAGGAGAGGAGTGCGAAGGGTGCTCATTGGCTGGGGCAACCCTCGACACCACACTGTTGAGAGCTGAGGCGCTGGCTACCTCCAGGAACAGCGAAGGGGCAGAACAGGAGATCCCCCAATTCCAGACGGAATATCAAGAAGGGGACAGTGCACCAGGCAGCCCTAGTAGCCACGGGGGCACCTCAACCACAGAAAGGCGGGAACAGAGTGCACCAGGTAGCCCCAGCAACCACGGTGACACCCCAGTCACAGAAAGGCGTGAAAAGATGAGCGCGCAGGCAGCGTCGGCGATGGCCCCGGTGCAGTTCCTACCCAAGCCAGGGGAGCCTCTCATGAGGTGGGAAGACTGGAGAGACTACATAGACAATTTCATCGAAGTGTTGGAGGATGAGAATGAAGAGAAGTTCTCCAGTAAACGAAAGAGACGGATATTATTACACAATATAGGCCCGGAGGGGTTAAGGATTTTCAAGATCTTGGTACCCAAACCACGAGGAAGTACAGACGACGATGTGTATGCTCACACAATTGAGGAGTTAAATGAACATTACAAGCCCACTGTTTGCGTGTACAACTTCCAGCAGAGGAAGCAACGGCCAGGAGAGTCGGTGGAAGAATATGTGACGGCATTAAGAAAGTTGGCATCCACATGTAAATACGACACGTTCCAAGATTAATTCATCAAGGATCAAATTGTAATGCACACTACGAGCACTGCAGTACAAGACAAGCTATGGGCCAGCGGCGACGCCACATTGCAAGATGTAATGATAATAGTCAGGAGAGCGGAATTGGCGCGAAGGTGCGCAGAAGCGGCAAAGAGGGAGGCCGCGGTGAGCCGATGGTGAACAAGATCGGTGATGACGAACACTACAAGGAAAACAGAAGCAAGGGACCCTCGTCGAAGGGACCAAACAGGTGGCAAGGGAACCCCGGGCCACTAAAAAAACAGACGGGAAGAAAAACAGACGGGAAGCAACAAGAAATCATGCTATAGATGTGGGAGTTGGGCGCACGAAGCTCATGACAGGAAGTGCCCGGCGTTTCACGCCAAATGTCTGTATTGTGGAATCACAGGGCACTACGAGAAAGATTGCCGCCGGAAATCCTCCAGGAGCATGGTCAAATACATTGACCAAGGTCAAGAGGACAGAGAGGAAGAGAACCATGAAGATGAAGACACGATACTCTGCATCTATGACCAAGTGTTGAGTGTGGACAACAAAAGATGGACCAAACCAGTTCTAGACATGACCATCGGTGGCGTACCCATAAGTATAGTGGCGGACACGGGATCACCCTACACTATTGTCCAGCGTGCAGTATGGAACGAGACCTTCAAGCCGCATCTAGGCCCGGATCTGGAGAAATTGGACATACGGCCGGTTACGTACAATGGTGACCGCATACCCATGGTGGGGTTCAGACCACTGAGGTTTGAATTTAGAGGACGCAGTGCCAACTGCAAACTGTACATATCAGAAAAAGGTCCATCGGTGCTGGGATGGCTGGACCAAGGCGACCTGGGCATCAAACTGGACCCAGGTGGCAAGGAACAAATCCTGCTCACTGAACTGGAGGCTTGGCCAGATTTGGATAAGTGGCGGACAGACTTTCCCAAAGTCTTCGGAGGCACCGTAGGAAAGCTAGAAAAGTTTGCACACAAAATCATTCTCAAGGAAGGCGCCATACCGGTGGCTCACAAGGTGAGGAACGTACCGCTGGCAGTGAGAGAGGCGGTGCAAACGGAACTACAGGATCTAGAAAAGAAAGGAATAATTGAACCAATTACATGCGCCGAGTGGCTGGCGCCACTTGTAGTGGTTATGAAACCTAGTGGAAAGGTCAGGCTCTGCGTGGACCTACATGAACTGAATAAAAACATCGTGGTCGAGAAGTTTCCTCTGCCATGGATCGAAGAGATGCTGGCCAAGACAAGAGGCATCAAATGGTACTCGACCATCGACTTAACATCTGCATACCATCAGATCGCCCTGCATCCGGATAGCAGAAGGTTAACATCATTTATAACCCCCTTCGGATGCTACCAGTTCCGCCACATGCCGTTTGGACTAGCTTCAGCGGCAGCGGTGTTTCAGAAACGTATGCACCAGTTGTTCAAGAATATGGTTGGCATCCAATATTTCCAGGGTGATATCCTAGTGATGGGACGAGACAAACTAGACCACGATGCCAAACTTGCGAACGTCCTGAGAACACTAGAAGGAAAGGGTCTAACGGCCGAATGGGAGAAATGCCGATTGGGCATGGAGTCAGTAACGTATTTGGGACATGAGATCGGGGTGCAGGGCATCACTCCCAAGGCTATGAATGTGAAGGCGATCTGTAATGCACCCCCGCCGGCCAATAAGGAAGACGTCAGGTCCTTCTTAGGAATGGCAGAGTACTATAGTAAATTTGTGCAGCATTTCGCAACAAAAACACACCACATGAGAATGCTTACAAGAGAAAGCTCGATGTTCCACTGGACGGAGGAAGCGCAAAGGGAGTTCGAGAGCATCAAGAAGGATGTGGTAGGAGCCATACTGCTACAAGGATACGACCCACAGGGAAGAACGGTACTCACCACGGATACCAGTGATAAAGGCTTGGGGCAGTGCTGATGCAGGATTGAGGACTGGGAGTGATGGAAACACTCAGCTTCGCCTTGCGCACGTTGAGTGACACTGAAAGAAAGTACAGCGTCATAGAGAAGGAGATGCTGGCCGTGGTGTGGGCGTTGACAAGATTCAGACAATTCTTGTGGGGCACCCATTTCCTATTGAAAACAGACCACAAACCTTTAGTGAAGGTATTAAGTTCCAGCGGCCACGCCAGCACCACCCCTAGGATTTCGAAAATGACATTAAAGTTACTGGAATTTAGGTATGATGTAGAATACATCCCCGGCAGTCGGAACAGAGTGGCAGACTACTTGAGTCGAGCGGTGGCCATGGAACTAGAGGAAGAGGACCAAGCAAGTGGTGAAGAAATGGTGACTCTGAGGGATGACCAAGAAAAGGTTATCAGTAACCAAGAGTGGAATGAAGCATATGAAGGAGATCCTACCATGCAGGAGGTGAAGAGGTGCATAATACAGGGCTGGCCAGAAAAGAAACACACCAGCAAAGCTCTCAGGATGTACTACGAAGTCCGGGAAGAATTGTCGGTGGACGATCAAGGAGTGTTCGTGTACCGGGGAGACAAGGTCATTCCCCCCGACGGCGTAGTGGTAAAACTATTGGCGTTACTCCATGAAGGCCATCTGGGGATAGTCAAAATGAAACTGAGGACGAAGCAAGGATATTGGTGGCCAGGGATGGATCTAAGAACGGAACGGTACGTCAGAAAGTGTCCACAGTGCCAGGGAGCAGACAAGACGCTCAAACCATTACGCCCCGCGCTGGGCAGATTCGACCCCCCACAGAACCCGTGGGAGGAGCTGTCCATCGACGTCTTGGGCCCAATCTTGGATGGACAAGGGATACAAAAATACGTGTGTGTCCTCATCGACAGATACTCAAAGTGGCCTGAAATGAAGGTGGAAGAAATAATGGATGCAGAAACTATCTTAAAATTCCTGAATGACACTTTCGTGAGAGAGGGCATTCCCAAGTCGATTCTAAGCGACAACGGCCCTCAGTTCACTTCGGACAAATGGAATAACTTCATGGAGAGAAATGGCGTCCTCTCCAAGCACACGTCGATCTATCACCCGGCAGGCAATGGCCTAGTGGAACGATTTAATCGAGTGGTGATGGGATCGGTGCAAGCAGCGATAGCGAACAATAAGGACTGGGAGAAGGAAATATGGAAAATGTTATGGGCCTACAGGATCACCCCCACAGGAACAGGATATAGCCCATTCCAAATCTTAAGGGGCCGTGACCCCTTCACGAAGGACAATCGAGTATGGAAGGAGAAAACTATAGTGAGCAACTGGTCTCCAGCAGTGGTCCAAGCAATCCTGGAGAAGGCTCAAGCCATCTATGCAAAACATTATGACAAGCGACGGAACGTAAGAGACACAGGACTGGAGGAAGGTGAATGGGTGCGAGCAAAGCTGGCGACTATGCAAAGAAAGGGAGATAGTAAATACAGCAAACCCTTGCAGGTGAAGGAGATCTACGACAGAGCAGCTCTGTTGAGCGATGGGAATGTGTGGTCGCAGGATCGCATGGCGAGATGCAACAAGGTGCTACAGTGGGACCAAGGAGGAAAAGAATCAGAAATTGCAGAGGAGCCTAGAGTAGAGGAAGAACTACCCAATGGAGAAGCAGACATGGGAGGAGAAGAATTTGGTGAAGAGCGAAGTGACAGAGACAGTCCCAGAGTGGAGAAGGAGAGGAGCTTAAGGAGACCAAGGGAGAGCCCGGCTGCATTGAACAGTGGGGGAGCCAGTGCAGAGACTCCCGTGAGAGAGGACATTGCCACCCCGGGAAGACTTACCCGAAGGGGCAGAGCAGTGGTCAAGCCTGCCAGGTTCAAGGACTTTGATATGAGCGGCGGACTGTAAGTTAAAGTTTCATTGTTTGGAAAAAGGGGAGATATGTAGTGTAGCGGTCTAGTGCACGCACGTTGCGTAACGACGCGACGTGCGGCGGCGGCCATCTTAAGATGCGCGCGCAGCCCCGCACGGGATTAGCGCGAGTGCCGAAGCAGGGAATACACCCGGCTCGGCGCTCTCTGGTAGTTAGCAAGAAATAAACCACGTTACCTGCACTACCGTGTCCTGTGATCATTGGGGGGCAACTACAACATTACAATTACAATATATTGTAAAGCAGATTAACTACGGAATTCCTTAAATCTGTAACATAGAAACGGCGGTCTGTGGCAGGACTAACCTTTATCGGAAACTCACTGGTGTCGATCGACAGGATTCCAGATGGCTGGAACCGAGTCTTTAATGTTGACTATCCTCCATCCGACCAAGCTCGCCCTCATCTCATAAGGCTGACGAGAGCCCGCAGGTGAATTCCATTTCAGGAGACGGTTCATTTAATTTCAGCGCTTCGGCGTCCCGTCCTCTGGAGGTCTGCGCGTCCTCGCGCCAGGCTCATGCGCAACCCCAGAATCATCGCTACAGTACTAAAGACCCCGGAGGCAACATCTTACTCCACACCCTGGCTCTTACACACGACCGGTGGGGATTGAGTGTCCTGTCGTGAGCACAAGTGCATGGAGCGCGTCTTTTGTCCTGGATTGCATGCACTTACATAGGCATCGCTGCAGGTTTCAAGACCCCCGATATTGTTGCCCCCTTTACAGCCCTAGCTATCCCACATCACCGGAGGTATTCAAAGGACACGGGGAAAACTCCGGCGCCAGAAGCCAGCCACTTGTTCACATCGGTGATTGTTTCTGAATGGTGGAGAATGACGTCCTGTCAGTTTCTTCAACGAGAGTCAGTTTCTTCCATGGTGTCTGAGGCAGGTCTGAAACCTCCCTGTGGTCTTCCATGCTGAAATTTAAAATCACCTAAATCTGCCCTCACAAAATGGCGGTTTATGTCCACCGCTTACAAGGAGGTTACTAATGAGCATTAATGACCTTACTTACTCTATTGAACGTCCGATCCTCGACAACTCGACTGGATTCACCTTTCACTCAGGTACTTGCACCTCTTTTGCCAACTCTTGACTGTTGGGTTTTCGTAGGCTGAAATTTTGCCTGTTCTTAAAATTCCGGCTCCCGATGTAATAAGGAACACATTTTACTTCCCTAGTTGCGAAGCGCCTGGCATGCAAAGAGATTTGCAAGCATGTTGGAGGCAGTGCACTGCAGTCAGCCTTTTAAGAGAGCTCAATACGACAATAGGTACAGCTTCCTGACGACTTGCAAGCTGAACAGTGCCTGACCTTAAAATGGCTATTACACAGTTGATGACCATTGATCCAGATAATCGTAACTGGATCTATGAATGCTCCCCGCTCTCCGGTTCAAGTTGTGAGCCTTTGAGCCCAACTTTCCATGAGAAACCAGTGCTCCCCAGGACCCTCTTCGTCCTGATGAAGAACCCACTTTAAGGTGTGACCAAAACCTACCAATATATCTGGGGTCGAAACGTCGACAGCCTTTTCCGTCCACCAGTCGATGCAACCAGCAATTTTTCTTATTAATTAGTAGCATCGCTAATGTGGTTTCTTCTTTTTTAAAATATTGAGCAGTAGTAGCTCATTCATTGTACTGGCTCAGGGCTCTGAAGCCAGTCAAATTGTTTGTCCAATAAATTGTAAATTGTTAAACCGTGTCACGAATAACCTACCTTGCATTATCCCTCCCTACCCATTCACTGTCCCTCACCCCTCCCTTTCCTGGGGCACTACACAAAAAAATGTTTCATAAATTTGCTACAAAGAAATTTGAATCAGCACATTGTGAATAAATAACAGTGCGCTTAATTATTAGTTCGTGGATTTTTCTTTTTATTTTGTGTGAGATTTAATGTTTTGTTTGTGTACTCGTGATACCTTCACTGGGACCCCCTAATCTGTACCATACAGCACCCAGGTCCCTAGTGACTTCATTGGGTAAACCCCCCCCCCCTTATTTAATGACCTTAAAATGGCGGCGGTTTGAAGACCTCATAATTGCTTTATCTTCCCTAATTATTTCCAGCTTGGTTATTCAGGACTGTAAGCAGGGGTCAAGTGCAGTGCCTCCTTTGCAAGAGGAGCGCTCCACTACACCACCAATCTATTGACTATGGTTATCCTCTTGCAATCCCACAATGGTTGTTATGCCCTAGGTCCTGACTGCCTGACTCCAAATTGACGTCAATCGGGTGCCTTCAGACCCTACAGCAGGGCTGGCACTTCAGTAGGACTGCAACTTAACACATCTTATTTCATTACTATGGTTCTCCTTGGACAAATCCACATCTGTTGCAGAAACCTTGGGACCCCAATTGCCAATCCCTAAGCTGACATCGGGTGCCTTCAGTCTTAGGAGCGCAGCTTTGGGCGCAGGTCACAGAGTAGGCCTCCTTCTGCTCCCCATCTGCCCCAACCTAGATGGGCCACCCTTTTCCCCGTCTACCGTCCAGTTCCAGTCTACAAAGCAGAGATGACCAATGGGTTGCTTTGTCTGCATTTATCTAAGGGGCCCCAGTCACTGGGAACACCACAGCAAGATCTCAGTGCCTCTCATCGTACAGTCACTACACCTCCTCACCCTATCATTGTGAGGCATTGGTCTGACGTCGTATTCTCTCACATCCTTATTCTCTTAATTGAGCTCCCTTCTACACTAGAACTCTCTCTCTCATAATGGAGATAAGTTCGACCCCACAGGTGCCAACGCCTTCATCATCAACTAACCTTCTAACCTCTCCAAAAATGCGGCAAAAAAACTCAAACATCGCATTCTCAAAGCCAGACCCGAAACCTTAATTTCAGACCCTACTACTGCACAAAAAAGCTCTCTTGTTAATGACCAGAAATCGGGCTTGCTGGCGATCTGTGTTTTACTCCAGGCTTCGAAAAACAGGCTCTAAGAAAGCACCCCATGGTCTCAAACTCACATCTCCCTCGTCCACCCTCAATGCCAGCGTCACTATCACCCTCTATAATACTACTAATAATAATAAAAGGCATGTGTAGAGCGAATAATGGTATCATCGTATTCAAGCCTCTAGCATCAACCTAGCCAAGATGGCCACTATTTACCCCACACTCAGAAAAGCGGTGAACGCCAACTCCACAGGCCCCAACTCAGCCACCACATCTCCGCTGGAACTAATCAGTACTCCCACTCTAACAGTTGAGAGTACCCCTCTCTCTCTAAACCCTTTCGCTCCTTTAGTTGATCCCAGAGCCTCCATGTCCCCAGTCGGATTACATCAACCCACTAGAACACCTCCTCAGCTGGCTGGAGGACCTGTGCTCTTTATCTCCTCACCGACCGCCAGTCTGATGCAGGATGAGTCTCGTGCGGAGAGGCTCCCTCACACCATACAGTCTTTTCTATTAATTGAAAATGCCACCTCCTCCATCCCTATAACTCTGCCTCCTGCTAGGCGGGAGATGGCGCAACGATCCTCCCCAATTCCATCTCAACCAAACCAGACACATTTCCCTGCCCCTCTTTCCAAGCTCTCAGAATCATTCCAATTTAGCAATGACCAACCCCCCCGAATCTTAATTGTTCCACCTTAGACCACTCGGGCACCCCTAATGAACTCACCCCTCTACCTGATCCCCCTACACATCCATTAACCCTTACCCGACCTTTCGACCTAGTGGCGCGACTCGATGACTTATCTCATCAGTTGCACCTACTTACTGCCGAACTTCAGGTCCTGAAAGCTTTGACATTTGAGCATCTCCCCTCGATCAATTCCCTCCTAAATTTGCCCGTAATCCCCCCTAGCATGGTATCCGGTCCTCTCCAATATCCACTCCTCCGCACATTTAACACCTTATCCCTTCCAACACAGACTCCCGGCCTAGAAGGACGAAGTCTGATCTTGCATATCAAGGATCTACTCTCCTTTTACTCCCTTAATCTAGCCACCCACAAGATACCTCCCTGTCGAATTCAACCCATTCACCTTAAACCAAATAGAGAACCCCTGCTCAACCTCAGAGTTGTAAATAATGACAACCTCCCTCCCACTCACAGGGATGACTCAAATGCACAATTCTCAACTGCAGATCAGCCAGTAAACACGCCTCGGATATCTTCGACCACATTCAACACTAGGAGATAGATATCATCATCCTTACCAAAACTTGGTTGAATTCCGCCTCCTCTATCATAGACCTCCTAGTTCCTCCTTCCCATGACATAATTTGTCTCGACAGAACAAAAGAGTTGGGCGGTGCCCTAGCTTGTATTCATCAGAGCACTCTCTCGGTCTCTCACTCTAAGACTTCTGTGCCCCCCTCCAGTGAATAACTATGTCTCAACATTTTAAGTAATAACATTCCGATATGCAACTTAAACTCCGAACGACGTAACCTGAGGGCAACTGAACGATCCTGGAAATCTAACCTTTCCTCAGAACTGCTAAAAGTCCTCAGAACAGTGAGGAGCTCCTATAACAAACAAATCAAGAGCGCCATGGCCGACTACCTCAGATCTCAACTTAACCAAGCCTCTAATCATCCAAGGAAACTTTTTGAAATTGTTAAACAATTGTGTGACGCACCCACTTGGTCTGCCCAGGTCACAGCCCACCCTCTTGTAACGCTCTGGCTATGTTTTTCTCCAAGAAGTCGAGACTCATCAATATCGAACTGGAATCTAAAAAGGCCTTTCTACCAACCTATTGACTTGCGCCCCACTCATCCCAAGCTGAACAGCCTGATCCAGTTAGTTTGAGCACCGAAAACAATGCCTCTTGGGACACTTTCACCGCTTTTAGCGAAAGTGAAATCATCAAAATTCTTTAAAATATCAACCAATCCAGTCACTTCAATGACCCTCTACAACCCTCCGTCTTCAAAGAAATCAAGGAAGTCCTCAGCCCTCTCTGGACAAAGATTGTTAATGCTTTGCTGTCTCAAGGTATGATCCCCGACTGCCTAAAAGCAGCTCAAGTTTCCTCTATCTTAAAAAAAAGAATGCTAATAGTGCAGACCTTAACAACTTCTGCCCTATCTCCAACATCACTACTCTGGGCAAACTCCTTGAGATGTGTGTCCAATCTCAACTTTGTGCTCACATTGAAAATTTCCAACTCCTAGACCATCACCAATCTGGCTTTCGGAGCGGTCACAGCACTGATTCGGCTCTTATTAATGTTTTTGATGACATTCTAAAAATGCTCGACCACAACGAATCCTGCCTCCAGATCCTCCTTGACCTCTCCTCTGCATTTGACACTGTGTTGTAATTTGGTAGCGATCGGTGTTAGCATTTAGTTGAAGCCATCTTGTTTTCGGCAGCCATCTTGTCTGCCATGTGCTCACCATGTGCTCTGTCCTTCCTTGCTGTCGTTTACTCTTGCACTATGCTTATAGACAGACTATGTTTAGGCTCTGCTACTCTGCACATGCGCAGAAGAAACTGTAACTGTTCATACACTTGTTCTAGTCTGTAACTGTCAGGTTATTCTTACCGGAGTCAGCAAACTGTTAGCTCCTCCCTACGGTTGACTGTGCATTTCTATATGACCTTTTATGTATGTAAACCTTCTCTTCTGTACTTGTACCGCCTTCTTCTGAGCCCCTGTGTGGGTATAAAAGGACCATGTTCCTTCTGTTCAGTGTGCTACTTCATACATTTCCGAAGGGTGTTGTGTGAATGTAATTCCACCTCTTGAGGTTAATAAATACTTTGTTTTATATTTCAGTTTCCGTGCCAACTTCTATCCTATTGGTAAGAGGACTTGTGCAGAGAAGGGCGAACCCCTAGCTGAGGCTCACTACGACAACTGTAAATCACGACAATCTACTATCTGTTCTGGAACACAGAATGGGCTTCTCTGGTCTGGTGCTGCAATGGTTGTGTTCCTTCCTCCACCAGAGATCCCAAACAATAAAGGCAAACTACTTCCTATCCCAGCCCTTGCCTGTATCCATGAGTGTTCCACAAGGGTCCGCCTTATCCCCCATTCTACTCAACCTATTCTTGGAACCACTTGCAAATGCACTATACTCAATGAACGTTCTCTTCCATATGTACGCAGATGACACACAACTTTACCTGAAAATCTCCTCCCTGACAATCTCACATCAGTCAACACTACCCTCATGAACACTCAAAACTGGCTAACGGAGAACCACCTCTTACTCAACACTTCCAAAACTGAATTTTTGCTAATTCCTCCTCCTAATCATACCCCCAAGGTATACCTCTGGTCTAAACGTCTCACTGCTTTCAACTCCCCCCCTGTCATCATTGATTCAGCCAAATCGCTTGGAATCATACTGGACAATCACTTAAATTTGAAGAACCACATTAGTAAGGTTTGCAAGGTAGCGAATCACCAGATGAGACTACTCAGGAATCTCAAACCTTTCCTCCCACAAGCTGACTTCAATCAGGTTGTTCAAGATCTGACTCTACCAAGGCGAGATTATGGCAGTGCTACACTATGTGGTCTCCTTAAATATACCTTGGACCCACCTAAAGCAGTATTGGATGCGGCGGCCAGACAGACCAAGGGTACTAAAAGATCTGCGCACATCTCCCCTGTCCTAAAATTGCTAAATTGGCTGCCTTTTGAAGGAAGAATACAATTAAAGATCGCTTGCCTGACTCACAAAGCTTTCCATCTCAAAACCCCCAAATACCTATGCCAAACGTTGGAACTATCTGGAGGTGGTAGACCGTCAAGAAGCACTAACACCTTCCTTCTGAAACCACATATATTTCGAAAAAAGAGAACTTGTCAAATAGCTTTCTCCAGCTCAGCTCCACGGATCTGAAACTCGTGCCCCCCTGATATTCGCAGACTCACCTCCAGGGTTGCCTTCAAAATTGAAGTAAAACAATTCCTTATGTGCAAGTTCCTACCTTAATGGGGCTCTGATCTTTTGCTTGAAGTTACTGGACTTACTCTGTGTTGGACTTGTAAAGCACACAGCTGCCCGTAAGCGTCCCGGCGCTTGCTTAGGGAACCCATCCTGGTATTCCCCTGTGAGAAACCCCGGCAGGGTGTCCACAAGGTGAAAGCCAGGCATCCCGCCACAAGGGGCCGTAGTGGAGATTAAGCAAGCTATTGCCCAGAGTCGCAGAGTGTGACCCCGTGAGTTGAGTAGGCACCAGAGCGAGAATTGTCGAGTCTGTGGAAATTTTCTTTTTTTTAGCCCAAGACCCGCCGAGGCGGGGAATCAAACCCTGGTCCACGTCAATCTCAGCTTCCGGGTCTGCCGCCTCTAACCACTGAGCCACGCTTCTCCACTCTGATATTGTGTTTGCACCCTTTGTAATTGTTACCTGTGTTATGTATTTGATGCCTGCCTAACCTTGATCAACCGAAATTGTGAAGCGCTCTGATATCCCTCTGGATCATGTTTGCGCTATATAAAAGTTTATCAATCAATCAATCAGTCATTTGTTAAGCGCTCTACATACCCGCGAGGGTCTCAAGGTGCTGGGGGGTGGAGAGGTGGTCTTGAGTATCCTCCTGAAGGCGAGTAGGTCTTGGGTCTGTCGTAGGCTCAGTGGGAGGGTGTTCCATGTCTTGGCGGCGAGGTGGGAGAAGGATCTCCCGCCGGTGGTTGTTCTTCGGATGCGCGGGACGGTGGCGAGTGAGAGGTTGGTGGAGCGTAGCTGGTGGTTGGGGGTGTAGAAGGAGAGCCGTCTGTTGAGGTAGGCTGGGCTGGTCTTGTAGAGTGCCTTGTGTGCGTGGATGAGGAGCTCGAAGGATATCCTCTTGTTGACGGGGATGGGGGGGGGGTGATGTGGCCGTGTCGTGGCACATCGAGGATCAGTCGTGCCGAGGCGTTTTGGATGCGTTGTAGTCGATTGATGAGCTTGGTCGGGGCTCCCGCGTAGAGGGCGTTTCCGCAGTCGAGTCTGCTGCTGCTGACCATTGATAACTCTAAGACGCATGGCTTCTTCATCATTGTTTTTATTCAACTTGCAGTGCTTTTTAAGCGTATCAAGTCTCTCTGCAAAATCATCCATTGTCTCACCAGGTTTCTGTCTTGCTTGGTTGAACGTGTACCTTTCATAATCCACATTCGACATTGGATTGAAGTTGGCCTCCAATATCTTCTTGATTTGACGGTATGATACTTCATGAACTTGTGATATCTTCTTTATCACTTCTTTCACTCCGTCACCTGCAAGGTTCTTTGAGTATTTAATGATCTTTTTGGCATCTGCTTCTTCTCTAGCGTCCATGAAGTCTTTGAACATTTTGAACCAGGCAGTCCTTCGGGCGCCATTATGCTGCTTTTTGGTGGTATGGAATGGGGAACGCAGCTACTTTGTATGTGATGCTCTTTTCAATAGCCATTGGCAAGCTTCAAAGCCTGAAGATCTATTGAGTTGTGCTGAGGGCCACCAGCCACTTCTGCAGCCGCTTCTGAGGGTACCAACGACTTTGTAAGCACAACCCCCAACTTACGCTTGTGTTGTTGTGGACGCCATGTACTACTTTGAGCGCACCGGCCCCCTACCACGTCTCGATCGGAGATCGGGTGGCGTGTTTCTCATTTGCTCCGGTGAGTACAGTTGTACTTTGTGTACCTTGTTGTCTCTAACTTTAGCTTTTCTCTCTGCCTGGTCCTCTTTGCCTTTAGCGCTCTCCTGCACCTTGCTGTCACTGCCTTTAGTGCTTTTTCATACCTGGTTGACACTGCCTTTAGTGTTTCTGCTTTGTATCAGTGCTGGCTTTATTTTATGCTGTGGCGCAGTTTCTCTTCTTTCCGCCTTACCAGTAGATTTTTGGCAGGCTTACTGATTGTGCTCCTCCGTGGGGCCTTTACCTTCCTTGAGGGCCTCTCAAAAGCTGGAGTTGTGCTTTAACCACACATACGCCAACTGGCATGCACGAGCAGTTTGCTGAACCAAGGCAAACTCTTTGGAAGAGCAGTCTTGTATCCTTGGGGGCATGTATCCCTTTTCTCGTCGCCAGTTGTAGTGTCCTCCCCAGCCCGGGAGTTTGTAACAGATCATACCACATGCAGAGCTCTGGTTTGCTCGTCTTTATTCTTCAGCATGCAACCATTAACTGAATACACTGCATCACAAACTTTATAAACCACACCCAGTAACACCCACCTGATGCACCTTCCTGCACAACAACTACCCTGAGAGGCGTTTTCTTCTTTCTATGTGTAATACAGAATGCAGCACACATGGCAAGAGGCAGGAACGAGGAGAAATACAAATATTTCTGCTTGTTATGGCTTACTTCGGTAGGTGTAAGAATTTAGCGCTTCTCCAGGTTTACATGATTTAGTAAATCCACAGGTGTTGCATGGAAATACCCACCACAACCCCCATGGAATGCCTTCCGAGTGCAGAGTAAGGTGACACAGCGATTTGCACTTAGTCACTTTAGTCAAGATTTATGAGGCCACTCAAGCCATGCAGGGTGGCTTTGCGTGGCTTCATAAATCGGATTGAGAGCCCTGCATTATGCATGTACCTCTTTACGTGGCGCAGAAGTGACACAGGGCTGTCATAAATGACCCCATCAGTCCAGGTCACCGTGGACTCCCATGTGGTTTGTTGTCAGTCTTAATACTAACACAGGACTGAAGGTAGAAAGTACAGCCAAGAAATGTCTATCTGGGGGAAGGACCTCACTTGATGTTTCAGATGATAGTGGTCCTAGGTGCTGTTTCAGAGACGCCCCTCTGATAAATCACAGGTAAGGCAAAAAGAGCTCAGGGATCACCCATGAGCTACACACAGGCTGGTGTGTCTCACACACACTGACATGCACATCACATACACACGTATCCTCACACAACAACCCTATATACAGTGCCATACACACACACACCTTCGGAGGACAACAATTATGTCACGCTAAAACTGTAAAGCAGTCATCCAAGGCGTGACACTTTAGATGTTGTGTAGTAAAGCTAAAGATGATCCAGTCTTTGGGGAGTTGAACCACAAGTCCGGGGCTCACACCCCACGACAAACAGTGTGAACGGTGATCTTTGCATGCCATCGAAGTCAAGGTACAAGGGTCAACAGAAATTAAAACATGACTCAGGTCATGGTTTTGGGAACTGAGTTCCACTACGTATTATTGTTCAAGGGTCCTGTGACATTACAGTTCCAGATTTTTTTTTTGCTGTAAATGCATGCATGCTAGTCCTCAGGATCCAGATAAACAAACTTTGGATACAGTCTTCTGAGAACTTGGACACCAGCCAAGAGGTCATGAAACTGGCATGACCAGAAAGCCACTCTGGTATAGTTTCAGCCTGGCCGGAAAGTGTGATTTATGGAGCCGGTGGAGCCCACGTCCTTTCAAGACTGGTGGACAGGGCTCTATGAGGTGAAAAAGAGGAATGGGGAGACCTCCTACTTGGTGGACCTCTAAACCCTCAGAAACCCCTTAAAAGTTCTCCATTTCAGTTGCTTAAAGCCCCACTACGAGAGGTCTGAGGTCACCATGCTGTGATGACAGATGTCGGAGTGGAAGATCACACCCCATAAGTGTAACAAGTCCGACTATTCGAGGCCCCCAAAGCTATAAGAATGGCTTGGGTGGCAAGTATTAGTCCATTTTAATATATATTTAATTAATAAACAAATTTTGTTCTGTTCATCTCTAATTTAGACAACAGTGCCACCATGTGGCAGACTGTCATAAGTGCCGAGCACCAGAAACCACTTTCCCAAATTAAGCACTGACATTTGCCAGTTGTTGGGACAGTTTTCCTCACTGTTTTCCCTCACTCCAGAGCTTACATACTTGATACTGCACTTACACACTCTGCCCTTTGTGGTTATTATATTTGATCTGTTTTTTGTTCTTTAGACCTCTGTGCAATTATATTTGTTCTCCCGTTCTGTTAATGTCTTATTAATTGTAACCCAGTTATGAATGTGTTTTTATGTTGATATATTTTTGTATATATTTGTGTATATAACATTATATTTATGTGTTATGTATGTTCATGTATTTAGTGTTTTTATTTGTACTCTTTCAGCCCTGACGAAGTTCATATGGGAAAGAAACGCGTTGGCTGAGGCCTTTTAAAAGATTGAAACAATAAAGGATTTTTTCAAAATACAACAGCTTCCTTGGACTTCTAATTCTGGTGCACCATCCGTTTTCATAGGATTTGGTATCTGATGCCCAAAGCTGCCCATCAGGTGTGCCCCAGAACTCAGATTCTGTGTGGACTACAAGGGACTCCTCCCAGTCACCAAGACTGACGCGCACCCGATCCCCAGGGCTGATGAACTTATAGTTAGGAAGGGGCTGCCACGTTCCTGAGTACTTTTGACCATACTTCAGGGAACTGGTAGAAAGCCCTACCGGAGGGGGCGAAAGAGAGGTAAGCATTCTCTATTCCAGATGTCCAATTTCAAATTTAAGGTGATGCCCTTTGGATTGAAGAATGCCCTGCCAACTTCCAGAGGTTGGTGGACCAGGACTTACCTGGATTGGAGGCCTTCAATGCTGCTTATTTAGATGACATAGCTGTCTAAAGCAGAAGCTGAGAGGACTTGTTCAGGGCATGCAACAGGCAGGACTGACTAACAAGGCCAGTAAGTGCCGGATAGGGTAGAGTTTTGTTGTGTACTTGAGACATCTCTTCGGGGGGGCTAGTAATGTGCATCCCCCCTCCCACCGCCAGGCCAAAATACATACCATCCTGGCCTGGGAGCCACCCAAAACCTAAACAGAAGGGAGGACCTTCCTAGGCCTTCATTAATGTTACAGGAGGTTTTTTAACCCGTTGTGTGCTGGTAACGAGCTCAGCTCGTCATGAGGCATGGTTGAGCTGCACTCATGACGAGCTGAGCTCTTCACAGCCATTGGAATGTTCACACGCGGGGATAATTTCCCCGCTGTGCTGAACGTTCCAAAACGGGTGTGGTCGTGAAGAGCTCCGCTCGTCATGAGTGCAGCTCTGCTGTGCCTCATGACGAGCTGAGCTCGTTACAAAGCACAGCGACGCCGTGCGCGGCCCCCCCTGCATAGCGGGGGGGGAAACACCCCGTAGCGAAGGGATCAAGGAATATGGCACCATTGGTGTTGCCTTAATTGAGCTGCCTTCCAGGAAGCAGCCCAAGTAAGTGATCTGGACAGAAAGCCTTTAACACCCTCAAAAAGGCCATGTGTATAGCCCCGGTACTCAAGGCCCCTTAGGTTTCCCGGGAATTCATTATGCAAACTGATGCCTGAAAGCATGGCATAGGGACAGTAGTAACACATTTGAAGAAGGAGGGCCTGGACCAACCCATAGCCTTCAAAGCCATAGCCTTCATCAGTCGGAGGTTACTTCCCAGGAAAAGGAGGTGGATTGCTATCCAAAGGGAAGCCTTTGATTTGGTCTGGGCACCGAAGAAGCTGAGACTATACTTGTTTGTGACTCACTTCTGAGTTCAGACAGACTACGTGCCCCTCAGGTGGCTCATGCAGATGGGAGGTGTGAATCTCAAACTGTGGGAGTGGTCCATCTCCCTACAGGGACTGGACTTTCCAGTGGAATACCATCCTGGGTCAGACCATGTCATCTCTGAAGGTCTGTCCAGGTTCTTCTTCTTTAGTGATGAGAACTCTCAGGAGGCTTGGTTACTTCTAACTTTCGGGCTGGAGGACACATATTAGACCTGTCAGCCTTAGGGTGTTCTTTCCCAAAACCATTTGCCTTCACACTACTATTTTTCTGGATTCCTATTTGCGGAAGTTCTCTTGCTCACTCCCTAAAACATGGTAAAATTGGCATATTTAATTTACTTATAATTCCCTAGTAAAGTGGTATACCATATACCCAGGGCTGGTAAATTGAACGCTACTAGTGGGCCTGCAGCCTTTATTGTGCCACCCACTAAAGTATGTCTTTGAAACATGTATCAGGCCTGCCATGCCTGCCTGTGTGGGCAGTTTTAAACTAGCATATTGACTTGGAAAAATAAAACATTTTTCAGGCATAAACCCTCCTTTTTAATACATATGAGTTGCCCCTAGGGTAGGCCATAAGCAGCCCACAGGGCAGAGTGCATATATTTAAAAAGTTGGGCATGTACCTCTAACTTTTACATGTCCTGAAAGTGAAAGAAAACTCTAACATTTGTTTTTCATAACAGCGGGGCCTGCCTCTTCTATAGGATAACATTGGGTTGCCATATTACATTTGATTAGAAGCAGGTAGAAAATGTATGTGTTTGGTATCTGGGAGATTGTGATTTAAAATTCTCTTTAATTGTAAAGTCGGATTTTAGATCACAATTTTGAAAATTGCACTTTTAAAACGTTTAGTGCCTGTAGTCTGTTCCTGAGTCACATGACTGGGTGCAGTTGGCAGTTGGACTTCGTACATTCCTTCCAGACAGCCACACCATAAAGAGATGAGGTGTGCCTGGATAGGCCATCATTGGCAGGAAGGGGGGGTTAGAAAAAGCCCTATTTACAAGCTAATAGGCTGTGCCCTGCATTTACACAAAGAACTTCACACCACCCATTGTGCAGCCAGTCTGGAGCCATGGTGGAGAGGCAGGAAATTCCAAACACTTCAAAGGGAAACTCTAGAACCTTCTCCAACTTCAATGTAGGCACCAGGTATTAAAATAGGACCCTCAGACACACTGTTCAGTGCACACCTTGATCTGTGGAAACCTCAGAAGAAAGACTGCTATGCTACTCTGATGCCTGAGCGGGAAGAACTGGACCTACATGTTGGACCCAGGACCACCAGAGTTACTAGAAGGGCTACTTGGCTGGCCTCCTGATCAGAGCCTCAAGAACAGAAAAGGCCCCAACCATCTTGAACCCTAGTGCCTGGACTCCGCCTGATGTGAGTCCTGACCTCCCAAGTGATGCACCCCAGTCCTGGACCATTGAGAGTTGGCCTGAAGGTGCACTGCTAGCCCAGCTGTGGTCCTCGCAGAACCAATGCAGCGCGATGCATTGCCTCACCTCTCTGCATCAGAATGGGCGCTGCTTGCCGTATTTCATCTCAGTTCGCAACTGCTCGAAACCGCTTCTGCGTGACGCATCCTCGATGCAGGACCTCGCATGGCAGCTCCTTAAAACCGCTGCTGCATGCTGCATCTTTGACGCAGGACCTTGCATCGTAGCCCACAGCTCCTCGGGACCACTGCTACACAACTCAGCATTGACCCTGGACATTTCAACGCTCCAGGCCTTATTCCGATGGTGGTCAGACGAGCGTCTAACCACCATCACAGCAGGAGTGGGACCGCCCGACAAGTAGTTGGTGGTCCTACCCACTAGATTAGGATGCGACCGCCATGTGGTGCATGACACACGGTGCATGGATGTTTAGGGGGGAACCACATGTGCCCCTCATGGGCACATAACGTAGGCCCATGGGGGACGGTGGTCCTGCTACGGGACCACAAAGTCACTGTCAGAGAGCCTTTTTTTGCCGGTGAGGCCGCCATGAAAAGGTGACTGACATCCTAATCCCTATGGCGGTGCCTCCTTAGGCACCGCCTCCATTCTAGGGATTAGGCTCCGACCCCCACCCGACGGGCTCTCCCTCAGCCTGATGCGCTCCGAACACCGGCATCATAATGCGGCAGTCAGACCGCTGCCCTAGATGTCAGGTGGACCACCACTAGTGGCTTGTCAGTGGCGGTCTGCCCGACATCCTAATGAGGCCCTTCATAGCCAGGATTCACGGTACCTTGTTCCGCGGGACTAACTTGGTCCCTGTGTCTAGCCTGGGCTCCATCACAGTCAGCCTGAACTAGTGACTTTGTCTCGGTCTGGCACAACCAGATAACCACATATGGCGCTGTGTGCTGTTAGGCACTATTTTTCCCTATATCTTTAAAATTGCATATCTCCAGTTGTACTGATTGGAGTTTTGTTGTTTTGATGTCAAATAATTTATTAAAATTTACTCTAGTTTTCTAAATTGGTGTGGGACTTTTCTTCTGTTTTGTTTTCACTTCATCACTGTTTGTGTGCTGCATAAATCCTTAACACATGCCTCAAGTTCAGCCTGACTGCTTTTGCACCAAGCTACCAAAGGGTTAAGCACATGATAATTTAGTTACTTTAGTGGTTCACCCTGACAAGGATTATGGCTATTGCTTGAGCAAGGTTTCCTCCCCACTCAACCAACAACCTAATTTCCCACAGAGAGGTTTAGAGATGTGACACACAGGATAGAGTCAAAGCCTTGAATGAATAGAGAAGTAAAGAATTGTCACATACAGGACAGAGTCAAAGTGGAAAACAGATTGAGAAGTATAGAAATTTCACGTACAGTGCAGAGTCAAAAGGGGCTATTCACAAAGGTAAACTTACACTTGAGTAAATCTACACATAAGTTTACTCTGACACTTTGGGGCCGATTCCGATTCAGGAAAAAAACACTCCGAATAGCCGTACGGAGCGTTTTTCCCATACGAATTGTACCCTGCAACGTCCCCGTACGTACGATGAAGTACGATTTGTACCAAGACCGCACGATTCTCCCTCAGATCCCGCTGTACGCGACATCAGAGCAGGTTTTTCCGACCCAGCAAGTACGATTCGTGTCGGGTACGCACCGTACGACCCTTTTTTTACGGGAGCCCAAAACGTCCGGAGAAGCAGAGTTCGCCTCGAAACAGGTACAGAACATCCCCCCCGCCCCCCGGGTACACTGTGTACACCCCATGATCGCAGGGGTACGGTGCGTACCCCTGCGATCATGAGGTGTACGCACCGTACCCCTGCGATCATGGGGTGTACGCACCGTACCCCATGATCACAGGGTGTACGGTGCATACACCCTGCGATCATGGGGTACGCACCATACGGTGTGTATGTGATTGTGTGATTGTCCGTACGAATCGCCCTTACCTGACATGGATCGTACGAATCGCGTCCTCATACCCCCGTCCGGATCGTACTCATCGGGTCGTACAGCATGTGTACGAATCATACGGTTCACTGTGAGGGTCCGTGTCGTACGGTTTCACCCTTGCAATTCGTATGGTTCGCGACGATTCGGACGGAGTGATGAGATACGGATCGTACTAGGCGATTCGGATGGACGTGTACGATTCATACGGAGAGGGCTCCGGATACGGTTCGGACGGACGCTTTTTTTCCTGAATCTGAATCGGCCCCCTTGTAGTAAATTAACTACTCTTGGCTACTCACCACTTACAAGTGTAAATGTACAACAAAGCATAGACTTAAATGTCTCCACCCCCTTTATTCAGAGGGCGGACACTAATTTATGAATGTAAAGTTACAACTAATAACATTTCACACAGGTGGAGGCCTCCGCCACCGAAGCAGAGATCTCTCTATGGTAAAGTATAGGGACAGCGTATAGAGTTTATTAAGAATGTACAAAATTTGGAAAGAAAATGCAATGTTAAATATTTATAGCAACTTGTATGTATTCCTTTTAAATGAAAAACAATATAAAAAATTACAGCATTAACAACTTTATTGTAAATGATAATTGTAGCTATTTTGAATATATTAAAACAAAAAACAATTATTTTTGAAGTATACAGTTTAAAAATTCCAACTAAAGTTAAATAACTATATTTTTTATTCTGTATTACAATTATTGAAAGTGATGTATAGAACTGATTAAAAGGAATTGTTTTATTTTTAGTAAATATTAATCTTGCAATAATGTTTACACTTAGAAAAGGTTAATATATTTTAAAATGATATAATAATTTTGTTTTATTTATAGACTTTTTTAACATTAAATAAAATTTATTTATATTTAAAATAGTGTTATTACTTTAATTTATTTTAACATTAGTTATGGTGGGGTTTTATTTTAAGTCCCTACCTCCATTTTATTCTATGGGAAGGTTTTGCTGTGCCAGCTCTGTGCTGGAGTTCATTTACTAATGTTTTGGGTTCCTTTTTGGCTGTAGTAACTATAAAAGTGCAATTGTGAATAGCAATGTATTTACTCTTCTGTGGGTGCCTTCATCCTCCAACCCTTCTTACTCTTCCATTAACCCCTCCCATTTACTCATATGAATTCCCCCGTTTTCAGCCACTCCCCTCTATCCCTGTCATATTTACTACTCAAACGTAGGCATGTATGTGGATTTTCCTGCACCAAAAAGCTTGGAGTGGCAGAAGTGGGAGGCAAAGACTAGCGCACATAGGCACATAGGTTACTAGTGCTGTTGAAGTGCTACTAAGATAATAATACCTGCAGTTTGTGAATATGCCCCTTAGTGAAGAACAAATAGAGAGGTTTAGAGCTGTCAAACACAGAGCTGAGTCGATGTGTAGAATAAACAGAGAAGTATACATCTGTCACATACTGCACAGAGTTGACGTCTCAACTTTTCCTTTCATGGAGAGAAAGCAACCGATGATGATAAATGGGTGTGGAGCGAGTACCAACTAGCAAACCCCCCTAAGTGTTACTACCGTGAGGTGATTTCTCTCCAATAAATACACAATTAACAAAGGGTCCATGGGGAAACAAAGATTTAAGACCAAGTAGTATCATATCCCCCAACCACAGTATGCCAAAACAAAAATAGAAACTACTGGTCAACTTAGATGCAACCAAAAACTAGATGTGTAGCAGCTGAACGTGTGTTATGTAGGAAAAGAAACCCATCAGCCCACCAAATGACGGATCATCATCATCTGGGATTTATAAGACTGGTATCTGATAGGCATCTCACATTGTATTATCGTGAACTGTCCTACCACAAAACAAACAGTGATGGAACAGGCCATGAATGTGTGTTCTGTGGTGATGAAAAATTATTTTGCACTGATATACTAAGTGTGAAAATAGGTCATAAGTGCAGATTAAAATTGACTATTATGACACCAAGGATAGATTTAATAGAGGATTATCATAATGCCAAAGTTTAAAAACAGCGTGTTGATAGTTTGACAAAGATAACTATCGTCAGTTGACTAGGAAGGTTGACATGTTTCAGCCAGTATAGGTCGAAGGATAGACCAGTGGCTTTCTTCAGGACCAGGGACTACACTACTGCAAAAAGGTGAAAAGAAATAATAAACAATGTGATACGTCCTACCATGTATTCAATTCCAATGGGTAGGACGAAAGTCTTTAGAAATGGATTCTTTCCTGAAATATAGAAACATATATACACACGGACAGCAGGTCAAACAAAACTACAGATACAGATGTGTTGGCCGCATATTTTCATGTCAATAATATCAAAAGTATTCACTTAAACAGATACAAGTACTAGAAGTATCTTAATTAGACTCACCCAATGTTTCTTGGGAGTAAACCTCACCTCTCCTGGTAACCGCTGAGGTGATGAGGCCCCGCTCTGTAGGTGGATATAAATGGCAAAGGACAAGTACATTATCCCTCCATTGCTTACCACTAATTAAAACCTTGGTACTACCAGTAGCACAAAAAGATAGCAGTTGATAGCAGGCTCTGGCAATAAACTGATGTGCCAGAAGCTCCTATACACACTTTCTTAGTCACAGTATGGAGAAAAGTTAAGTGTGTAATAATTTGTTTTTGTGTAAAGTAAAAAATGGAGGTTTAGTGTTGAACCCCCTGGGAGACATGAAAGCCAGGCCAAACAAAGCATCCAGATTGATAGTCTCCGCTCTAGCATATAGCTCCATGTCAGAGAAACAGGACGTCCTGTCCAAAAGGTCGCCGGCACGCATCACCGTCCTACCTGTCCATAGGTACCCCAAGCTACTTGACAAGGGGTGAGTGCCACACTGTCTCGTTCACAGTGGGTGAGATTCCATGGTTTAGTTTCAGAAGCAGACTGCTAATGCACCACTATGACACTAAAAAAAGTGTGCACATTGTGATTGGCAGAGAGGTCACTAGCAGAGCCCAGGAGCAGTAGATACTGGGCAGGATGGATGGAATTTGTGGAGCCAGGAGCGGAAAGGCAGTGTGGAAGGTGGGGTCTGGAGAGGCAAAGGGCCAGATTCACAGAACTAACAAGACAAAATCCTAAACGTACTACCATTATGGTATTCACAGAAGGCACTTACTCATTTTGGTATTCACCGAAGTTAGGACTCCTTACTTTAGGACTCCTAAATGCCTTCTGTGAATACCGAAAGTCTTAAAGTTAGCATCGTTCTCAGTTTAGTAGTAGTAAAGTTAGGACTCCTAACTTTAGGACTCCTAAATGCCTTCTGTGAATACCGAAAGTCTTAAAATTAGGATTTTTCTTAGTTTAGGTGTAGTAAAGTTAGGAGTCCTAACTTCTGTGAATACCGAAATGAGTAAGTGCTTTCTGTGAATACCAAAATGGTAGTAAGTTTAGGATTTTGTCTTAAGTTAGTTCTGTGAATCGGGCCCAAAGAGAGGACATGATGAACTTTTCGATGAGTCGTGGACAAACGTTTGGCCCCTGTGACCATTTCAGGAAAGTTGGCGGGGTCGCCTTCTATAGGAAATGCTTTCTGGGGTGTGAGCCTTGTGGAGGTGAGCAGGGAAGACGGATTTTGTTAGGATGGGCTAGAGAACAAGTAAAAGAGGTTAAAGTACGGAAACCAATAAGGGCTAGCATACTGAGGAGGGTCATTTCCTGAGTGAAATCTGAATGCACATCTGGATGGGAATTCAGGTTATTCAGGGCAATATTTTGCGTCATGTTCTTTGAGACATTTAGGGTATCAAAAGTGACGGGGACAAGGAGCTACAATGGTCTACGTAATGTAAACATGATTTGTAAAGCGCGGCTAATCACCCATGAGGGTATCCAGGAGCTGGGGATGTTGCTGCGGAAGCTCAGGCGAACAGTCGGGTTTTGAGCCCTTTCCTGAATTCCAGCAGCGAGGATGTGGCCCAGAGTTTACAAAGGAGGTCGTTCCAAGTCCTGGCTACGGTTTAGGAGAAGGAGCGGCTTCACTGGGGCTTCAACGTATGCGAGGGATGTGAGAAAAGTTTAGGGAGGCGGAGAGCAGGTGTCTGGACGGTTGATGGAAGTTCAGGCGGTGGTTGATGTATGCTTGTCCTTGGTTGCACAGGGGTTTCCAGCTGTGGCAGCATCTTGAAGAGACATCTCTTCTGAATAGGGAGCCAATGGAACTTTCTGAGGTTGGGGGTGATACGAGTTAAGGTGGAGTCTGGCCGCGGCGTTCTGTATGATCTGTAGCCTCTTCAGGGTTGTGCGGTGATTCCTGCGTAGAGTGTATTGCCATAGTCTAGTAGGATGGTGATTAGTGCCTGGGGGATGGTACATCTGGTGTTGACCAGGAGCCATCTGAAAGCCCTGTGGAGCACGCGCAGAGTGAGGAATCAGGCGGAAGAGACCACGTTGTTCTGGTTTTTCATGGTGTGCTTGCTGTACAGGATGAAACCGAAGTTGCGGGCATGGTTAGGCGTGCGGGTGACGATTCTATATTTATTGTTTGAGGATGTGACTGAGGGGGGGCAGGTTGTGTGTGAGGGCGAAGAAGTGCAAAATGGATCAGGGAGCAGTGGATACAGAAGTATGGATGGGTGTGTCAGGAGATATGCCTGGTATAACTGGTGAAGAATTGTGTACGTCTGAGGAGGCTTGTAGGTCGGAGGGTAGAACAGCAGTATCGGTCAGGCTAGGTGTACTGAGGATGTGTTTGCAGCAGGAGGGGGTGGAGGAGTGCAAGTGTGGGATGCATTCTTTCCTGACTGGCAGCGATGGGAGGGTTACAATTTAGTGAAGAGGGAACAGCAACAGAGTGTGGGGATATTTGAAACTGGGCAGTAGTTAATGAGGGATCTGGGCTACAAAGGTTATTAATCGCAGAGGTGGGATGGTCCGGAGCTTCAGAAAAAGATCTGGAGATGTGGGCACAGCATTGTGAAGTGGGCAGGAGAGTGTGCTGCCATTTGAAGATGTGTGGCTAACCGTATGGGTGGAAGTCTCTGGGCTTGGGTGCCAGAATTGTCAGAACCGCAGGAAACTAAATACCGGCCTGTTAGAGAATCACAAAACTTAAACTGACTACAGACTTGATTCCTTGCCTTGAAAAAGCCCATGGCCAATAGGCCACCAGGGCGAAACACGTGTCGGCTGGTCTTCTTTCACATATGCAACAACAAATAAAAACCACGCACGCGAAACCACAAAAACGCTTGAAATTTCTTTTTGGACCACCTTTGAGAGACTGTGAGGGCACAACCCTCCATCTTCCTCTATACATTTGAAGATGTGGCAGTGGTGGGGGCAGGTATGGGGGAGATAGGGACAGTTGATGTTCATGTTATGGGAAATGAGGGAAAAATGGTAAAGGCCGGATGTGGTGTTGAGGCACATGGATGAAAATTACTTGGTGTGAGCTGCAGACTTGCAATTAATAAAGATGAGAGAAAAGGGACATGCAGGCAGTAAAGGAAAGGTGAGCGCCAACGAAACTAATCTGAGTGCAGCTGCTGCCCAGGAGAGAGTGGAGCAGGGCGAAGAGCCAGCAGCAAATAACAAGGCAAGGAGGAAGGTACACAGCGAGATTTCAGGATGATGTCCGACGTGGGAGGTAGGAGGGACAAGCCATGTGGGCACTGTGTTTGAATAACTAGGATTATTCCGCCATGACGTGTTTCACTTGTCCCTCCTGGCAGCTGGATTTACTTTCACCTAAGGGTATCCTGGGGCTGAATAACAGATGTTTATTTTTACCCAACTCACTGGTACTCATTTTATCGACCTCAGAAGGATGAACGGCTGAGTGGGCCCACTGGGATTTGAACCTGTGACCATGAGGTCGAACACAGGTCCCAACAGTGGGCGCTTAGTCCACTAATCCAAAAGACCCAGCACTGAAGGAAGTGGTTGAGAATTTGATGCCAATCAAGTGCTGGCGAGGGGACTGAAAGAACACCTCAGAGTAGGTTTTTTTTTGGTGGCTCAAAGAACAAGACTTGAGAGCTGGTTAAGAAAAGAAGAACTAGCCGAGGAGGAGAGGGAAATGAATTCTGTAGGAAAGCACAACTTGTCCTTAGGGTGCAGAATGGACAACATTAAAGGGGCCAATTCACAGAACTAACTTAAGACAAAATACTAAACTTACTACTTTTGGTATTCACAGAGGTTAGGATTTTGTCTTAAGTTTGTCTTAAGACAAACTTAAGACAGATTTAGACTTAAGACAGACTTAAAACAGACTTAAGACAAACTTAAGACAAAATCCTAACTTCTGTGAATACCAAAAGTAGTAAGTTCAGGATTTTGTCGTAAGTTAGTTCTGTGAATCGGGCCCAAAGAGTTCAGAGACACAAGGAGAACAAAAGATGGTCAAATGTTAGTCTAAAGTTGCATGGTTAAGAATGAGAGAGATGGAAATGATGATCTTCTAGCGGCTAGAAACATCTCTTCTTGAGACGCAGAGCATGCCAGGCCTTCAGCTAACTGCCGCCCCTTTGTGTTTCAGCTGGAAGGGATGGAAGCGTTCCAGTCCTTCCTCCAGGGCACTCAAGGCGTGCACCTGCTGCACTTCTGGATGGACTGCGAGGACTTCAAGGAGCGCTTCTTGGTGCTGGATGTGAATGAGGATCACCCGGAGGCACGGCACCTGTGTGCTCACCTCTTCAGGTACGCACTCGACACCGCAACTGATACAGCATCTGAGGAGGCAAGGTTCAGGGTCACCCCTAAATAGTAAATTTAGGGGAGTTAAAAGAAGTGTGTAAGGTCGGGTACACCCCCAATGATGCCACCCTCCAGTGGGAGGGGGTGCATGTACCTCCTTGTAATTGGTTGGGTCCCCTCATCTTCAAGATGGAGGGGACTGAGATGTGTGCTTCACCTCGCCTCCCCCACCTGAGGGGTGGGGTTGGCAAGTTGGGCACACCTCTCCTCCTAGCTTGGTTTTACCAACGATTCTCCCGCCCAAGGTGGGGGCAGAACCGGTGGGAGCCAGTTGCTGGGGGCAGCAAAAGGAAAGGACAGCTTACAAAGGCAGCAGGCCTTTGACGCTTCCTCTTTGTAGACCCAGGCCAGCCTGGGGGAGGAGACATGAAACCTCTGCCCGGGATGGGCTTTGTTTCTGGACCCAGAGAGTAGATGACCTCTACCCAGGGGTTCAGAAACCTGTCTGGTGGTGGCAAATGGCGGGCAGCCATTCAGGAACTGAACCAGGGTTGGTCGTTGTTCAGGGGGGATCTCTGAAATGCCCTCTGAGTGCATTTTCCATTCAATCCCACACTGGCATCAGTGTGTGTTTAATGTGCTGAGACGTTTGCTACCAAACTTCCCAGGTTTTTATGAAGCCATTATTGAGCTGTGGAGTTCTGAATGACCCGCTCCCAGACCATATACTCTTTATGACCTTACTACCCTTACAGTGTCAAAGAATGGGCTAGCGCACTCTGCTAGAGGGGTGACTTACCTAGGCATCAGGCAGTGGGCTGCAGGCATGGCACACAGGGATGTGTGCCATGTTGACTCTTCACTTTATTCTGCACCAAAACACGCAGCCTGCAACGGCAGTGTGAGTGTGTTAAGGTACAGGGCCTTTAATGGTGGCTCAACAGATGCTGCAGCCCTTAGAGGCCTTCCTGGTCACAGGACCCTTGGTACCCTATGGTACCTTTTACTAGGGGCTTACCTCTGGCCAGGGATGTGCCAATTGTGGATACAAAGGTACAGTCTTTGGAAAGAACACATGCCATGGGAACCTGATTGGCGGGGACCCAGACCACACCAAGTCAAGTTGCATCAGATGTTAGGCAAAAAGTGGGGGGTAACCATGCAAAAAGTGGCACTTTCCTATACTTTTACTTATTTTTCTCTTTCTGTGTTGTTGGAGGTGCCTGTGATGGGTGTTGTGTAGAGAGTGAAGAGTTGAATGTTCTACACAAACCCTGTACATCTTTCAGCGGATGTTAGTCATCTGTGCTCTGGGGTTTACGCCATTAGTGTACCTTCTTACAGATTAGTCCTTTACTTTCGGTTAGTTGTTAGGTCTACCGGGATGTGGGGGTTAAAATTGAGGGCTGTAGATTAAGTCTGAGGAGTGTGTCTAAAACACTTGGAAGATGGTTTAGTCCCAGGGTTGGTGACTGGCATGATTGCATCATTGGCATTTGCCCAATTCAGAGATATGGGTTTTGTCTCAATAGTCTGTCCTGAAGAAGATCCACCATATGTATTGCCGATAAGGATCGAAACGTTCAGTGTCTGGATTGATATAATGATATACTTGTAATTTGTCAAAGTTAATTATAAACCCTTTTTTAATCAATGTGTAGGTAATGTACTTGTGCCTTGTGGTGCTTAATTTATGCAGGTGGTGGGCAGCAACAGTCATTTTTGGGTACCTGGACTTAGTGTTCATCAGTAGACTTTGTACAAAAGCAAGAGAAAAAAAGTCTGAAAAGAGGAAAAATAGGAGGGAGAGAAAGAAAAGAAAACAGTGACAACGAGAGAAAGCAGGTGTGAAAAAGAACCTGCAGGAGAAAATTAGTAAGAGGCATGAGGTGGAACTTAGCTTTAAAGGGGATTTTATTCACCCCATTCTAAATAATTATATAGAAGGAATTGACCCTTGAGAATCACTATATGACCTTTTAATACCCAGATTTTCTGAGGAGAACCAGGTTCCCTATTTTATTATCTTTCACCAGTTTTAGGAAGCATCCCACAGACCACACTAGGCACTTTATGTATCTATCAGGAGATCCCTTCATCAAGTAAATAAAGTGCAGTCCTGTAAATACCCAGCACAAGCAGATCAGCACCCCAACACCACCCACTACTAGGATGTGGTTCTTACTGTTGGCACACCTGGGAGCACAGAGATTAACACACATTCTCCTTGTTATGTTCTCTTTGAAGGTGCATCCTGGATAAACACAAGCGCCACCTCACGGCCGAGACTCAGGTGAGTGACGCTCAGTGCTTCAGTTGCGCAAAGTCTTGAGGCCACACACAGCGCGACTAATGCACCTCAACCCTGACATTCACCACCCAACACTTACAGTACTGACATCAATACACAGCTCTGCCACTGCACTTTGCTTTTGATTGCAGAAGAACCCGCTCAAGACTGATTTGCGTATGGCTGAGTCCAAGTTGGGGTGGCGTGGTGGGCAAAAAATGATGGATTGGGATGCGGTCCGAGTGATTGCCAGCGGCTGAGATTAATTCAAGTATTCAATCCATCAACTTGCTGCTTTTGCATTTGGTGTCCTACGTGCGCTGGATATGCCAGATGGGGTCCCAGGTTCACCGTGCCACTGGAACCAACCTATACCTGGCAGACAAGCCCATAATAAGGGTGAAACCGGTCCTAGGATGCTTGTGTTCCGGTTAAGGGAGGACCTGGCCCTGTGGTTCGGGCGGGACTGTTCCCATGAGGAACAGGCTCAAGGCTGATTTTATTTTATTTGTTTATTTATTTTTGTGTTTTATAGAGCGGGAACTTGACCTGTGAGGGTATCAGAGCGCTTTACATGGTATACAGTGTTGAACAAACAAAGTTTAAAGTGCAGAAATATACAAAATCAACAAAAAGGATGGCGAGGGGCCGGGGTGCTGAGAACATAGGGGAAAAGGGAATATAGGTGTATGGTTACAATCACCGTTAGAGTCAGCAACAACAAAGGTCCCACATACTCTCGGCGGGGAGAGTTGGTGATCTGGGGAAGGAGCGATAGTCTTAGATTCATCTGGCACAGTGTGGTGGTTGTGGTCAGGCATTAGATGAGGAATTACCCATGAGGAAGGTTTTGGCCTCCTTTTTGAAGCGTGCTAGAGAAGGGATTCTTCTGATGGCGGGTGGGAAAGAGTTCCAAATTCTTGGTGCTGCTCCGGTGAACACCCTGTTGTAGGTTCTTTCTTTCTGAAAACGGGCAGGTCGGAGCAAGAGGTTTCTAGCGGACCGGGAGTTCCTGCTTCTTCCAGATACCGCTAGTTTTTGTGCCAGATAAGCAGGGGAGTTTGCATAAAGAGCCTTGTGTGTGATGCATGCCAGTTTCAGCTGAATTCTGGCCTCTAGAGGGAGTCAGTTCAGCGCTTTCATGTGTGGGGAGATGTGGTCGAATTTCCTGGTGCTGGGGAGTAGTCTGGCGGCCGCGTTGAGGCTGGTTTTTATTGGTGCTAAGGAGTTCTTGGGTAGTCCTGTAAGGGTGGAACAACCATATTCCATTCTAGAAATGACTAGTGCTTGAACTGACATTTTTAAGTCCGGAGCACCGATGAAAGGTTTCAGCTTCCATAGGTAGCTCAGGTGGAATCTATCTGCTTTACCCATTGAGTTGATGTGATCCCGCATGTCCAGGTTACAGTCTAGGATTAGGCCCAGGGATTTGGCAGAGTCCATAATGGTCGGCGGGCAGTTTAGGGCTGTTATGGCCTTGATCCACATCTGAATCTCTGGATTGGCTTTTGAAGGGGAGATTAGGAGAAATTCAGTTTTCTTTGCATTAATTTTAAGTTGGTTATTGGCTAGCCATTGGACAGTCAGTTTCAGGGTCTCATTCAGGGAGTGGATCTCCTCGAGCAAAGAGATATTGATGTATATTTGGGTATCATCCGTATACATATGGTAGGAGATGTTGGCGATACGAAGAACTTCGATGAGTGGCTCTAAATAAAGATTAAAGATGGTGGGGGACAGGGTTGAACCTTGGGGGACTACAACCGGGGTGGGAGCTGATAGGTTGCCGTTAATGAGGAATCTCTGGGAGCGGTTGTGGAGGAAGGACCTGAACCATTCTAGGACCATGCCATCCAAACCCATCCTGAATTTGAGGCGTTCAAGTAGTTTTTCATTGTTGACCGTATCGAAGGCTGAGGATAGATCAAGGAGCTTTATAAGGCAGGTTTTGCCTTGGTCTAGGGCTTGGAAGGCATCGTCCACGATGTGGAGCATAGTAATTTCAGTGCTGTGCCCCGATCTGAATCCAGATTGGAAGTCATCTAGTAGGTGGAAGTTGTTGATGTGCTGACTTAGTTGTTGTTGTACACACTTCTCCACTACTTTGGCTAATAGCGGGATATTGGAGACAGGTCTGAAATTGTCTGGGGAGGCTGGATCCAGTGATGATTTCCTCAAAATAGGGAGGACCTGGCCGGCTTTCAAAGGGTCCCAAATCAAACCCTGCTGGAGAGAGGAGTTGATTATTGCAGTCCAGCAAGGAACAATGGATTGGGAGGTGGCGGCGAGGCAGTTGGAAGGTAGCAGGTAGAAAGGATTTTGGAGATGGAATCTTCGTTATAATATTCGAAGTCAGTCCAGCGGGCTTAGTTTTTAAGTGAGGCCAGAGTGGGTGGTGCGGAAAAAGGGGGCAGGAAGGGAAGGGGTTTAGAGTAGGTGGCGGTACTGAGTTCAATTCCAAATGCCGTGATTTTATCAGCGAAGAAAGAGGAGAATTCATCTGACGATATTAGAGATTTGGGGGATTCTTTCGGTGTTTTAGACAGTTTATTAGATTGGAGTTTGACCAGTTCAAAGAGCTTGCGGGGTCTATTTTTGGCGTTCCCCAATTCAGATCTGAAATATTCTTTTTGGGAATTGAGGATGTGCTTGTTGTAGGCGTTTCTCGCCTGGCGGAGAAGTTTTAGATTCGTTGCAGATGGGTGTTGTCCCTAGATTGCCGTAGGGATCTCCTCTCCATGTTGAGGGAACCAATGCACCTGGGGTTTCTATCTTTGATTTGTGCTCTTTTTAGTTTTAGAGGGGCCAGGTCGTCCAGAATGTTTGAAATGGACGACGAGTAATCTTCATTGAGGTCGCTGACCGTGGTTATGTGCGAGGTGGAGGTCAGATTTGCAGCGAGCTTCTAGTTTCATAAGGCCGAGGTTCTTAGGGTCTCTAGTTCAGCATTTGGGAATCACCGGTTGTGGCGTCTGTGTCTTGCGGGTCCCGGGTAAAATTAAAGAGATGGAGTGGTGGTCAGACCAGTCACTAGGGTCTATGGAGATAAGCTTGACTGAGGATTCCTTAGAAATGATCTAGTCAAGGATGGCCCCTTTTGTGTGGGTAGGAAGAGAGCAGGCTTGAGTCAGGGCTTGGTCGGTTAGGAGGTCTTTGATGGCGTTGACGTAGGGATCTTTAGTGTCATTCCAGTGCAGGTTGAAATCACCCAGGAAAATCTCTGTGGCATTGGAGGAAATCTTAGTTGTGATGATTTTCAAGAGGTGATCGGTGAAAGAGTCGTTAGAACCTGGAGCGTGGTAAAAAACTGTGCAAGTTACAGAGGAGTAATGAGTTGCTGCAGATGGAGAGTGCGAGGTATTCGTAGGAGTCGGTGGAGTCCACCAAGAGTTCTGTGACAAGCAGGGAGGATCGGTAGATGCAGGCAATGCCTCCTACTTTCTTGTTGGAATGTTGTCCAGTTTGGCGATGTTGTAATTGGGAGGGACTAATAGGTCCAGGAAAGGGGAAGAGTTTTCATTGAGCCAGGATTCTGTTAGTATAGCTAGGTCTAAATGTTTGTTCAGGATGAGGTCAGCAATATCAGCAGCATGCTTGACTGCTGAACGGCAATTGATTAAGAGACCAGATAGGGAGGGGTCTGGGGGAGTGTCAGGAGTCTGGACGGATAGTAATACAGGCGCGAGGTTGCTTTTTATCACACTTCTATTATGGAGGGTAGCTGGCCTGTTGGGGTTGATGGTGACCTTGCTGATGGGGTGTTCAGGACTCGTATCTAGTGGACGGGGATGGCTTGGACCGAGTGGTGGTATTGGAGGATGGCTAGGATTTTGTTTCCCGTGAGGTCTAGAGGATTAGAGGTGGCGGTGGGAGAGTTGTAAGAGAGTGCAAGAGCTCGGGGTTCCTCCTATGAGAGGAGGCAAGGTTGTTTGTGAGGGCGAAGATGTCTCAGAGGTAGCGGGAGTGGGTGCTTGGGAGGCTCGGTCTTTGGTGGGGGGAGGTATGAGGTGACTTGAGGTTAGCAAGGGAGAGCTCGGCCAGGTGAAGGAGGTTCATAAGGTCCACAATGGATCCATGAATGCTCTGGGTGAGTTTAGCCGCTCTGGAGTGCAGAGTTTCAAGATCAGTATAAGCTGGGGGTGCTAGAGGGCAGGGGTTCAAAGGTTCAGGAGCAGTCCAGGGGGCATGTAACGGTGGAAGGGGAGATAGATTTGTTTGAGCAGACTCCAGGGTCTTTGGAGGAGTACCTAGCACGCGGTTTTGGTGGATGGCTGGCGGGGACGAGGTCGGAGGTCTAGGCGCGACTCTGTTAGAGGTGCCAGGGTCCGAGCTATAACGGTAAGGGTGATCAGTGGTGGGAGCCATCAGAGGGCTAGCTCTATCAAAAACAGGGGTCTTTGGGAGCGTATCAGTCTCCCCGTCAGTGGGGGGCACTAGGTGGGAGGAGATCAAAGGTGTAGGGGAGATTCTGTTGCCAGGGACAGGAGACATGTTGGGGGGATAGGATGAACTGAGAAAGAAGCCCTTGGGGGGTTGGTATGTGGATGGCTAGGCATGTTAGGCTAGCAGGACGGCGGGTCAATGGTGCGTGTGTTAGTTACCCTATCAGAGTCGTGCACATTGTTTCTGAGGAGGGGGAAAAGGTTTGCGAATTCATTGAGGTTATTGGTTGAGGCTTGGATTAGAACAATGCCGTTTTTGTAGAGGGTGATGGTGAGGTCAGCTCGCAAGGTTGGGGAGGGTGCTGTTGTGAGCTTGGTGCCGTATGGAATGTTCCTGGTTAAGCGAATATTGAGAAGGTGCGCAAGGGTTTTGCGCCAGGAGGCGGTTCTTCTGGAGTACAAGATAAGGTCATTAATGATTGTGCCGATGTCCAAGCTGTAGCGCAGGTCGGATATCAGCGTCTCAGGGCGTCTTTTTAGGGTAGCGTGCTTGAATGATTTAGCAGCGGTTTTGGAGAGGTTTGGGGGGTAGACTAGAGTATCTGGCCGGGTCCAAACTGAGGTGACATGATGGGCCAAAAACGATGGATTGGGATTTCCAGCGGCGGAGATTACTTCAAGCATTCCATCCATCACATGGATGGATGTTTTTGCATTCCAATACAAGGGGACACACACAGCTCTGCCAGTGCACCTCACTCCACACTCCTGATATCCCATGGCACACACACACTTTTTCAAGCCCAAACTCACACACACGCTGCACACAAATGCAGAGTTCTGCGGTGTACATCAGCCTCCTTTGCACTTTGCTTTCTCCAGCATTGAGGCACACACAGCTCTGCCAATGCCCCTCGCTTCTGTTCCTGGGTCTATCCCACAACACTGCAGCTTCCCTGAGATCCCAGCCCCTGGTCCTCTGCAGCTCTGCTGATGAACTTCAGTCCTGCCCACCTATGGGCAGGTAACTTGCACATAGTGGGGCAGGGCATGGACCTGGGGCACAGCCGAGCCACAGGGGCCAGGCAGGGTGTTTCACAGTCTGTCTCTGGGGTAGTGCATGGTCCAGTCACCTGCATGCACGGGGTGACTCTGCGAAGGTTAAAGAGGGCTTGCGCCAACGCTTTCTTGCCACAACTTGTAATCTGTGCCACCTCTTCCCCTTCTGTCTCCTGTCTCCTGTCCCTCTCTAGGTGCAGATCCGTGATGCCCAGGAGAATGTAGGGCTGACCTTCCGAGCCTTCAGCCGCCCCCAGTATGACGCGCTGAGGCGCCTGCGGTCCTACTGGGTCCCACGGTTCCTGATCCACCGGCACCGGGGCGGCCACCTAAGGTAAGTTGTGCTCACATCTGCTGGACAGCTGGTCCGGTCACTGCCTGGCCTCCTCGAGGGTTACAAAGCAGGAGCAGCAGCGCTTAATTTGAGCCAGTGGTGTCCAGTGCTCAGAGCCAGCACTAAATTGCCACCACCAGCACTTAGACAAACAGCGCCACCATGTGGCAGACTTCCCTAATTTAGAGATCAGCACAACAACATGTGTTTATTAATTCGAAATACATTTAAAAAAATTACTAATGCCTGTGGCACGAGTCTTTCCTATAGCTTTTGGTGCCTGGAATAGTCTGAATTGTCACACTGCGGGGTGTGTGATGGTTACTTGTGGTGTTGGCACTGTTATTGGCAGCGCTGGCGGGGGCAATGGGTGGTACAAGCTGCAGTGACCCCCTAACGAGGGTCCTGCCACTTATTATTGTGAAATTGAAGCACTGAGGAGCAGTGAGCCTCAGTCAAATATAAAGCTGCAAATAGCGCCTAGTGCCAGATATGAGGGGGCTGCAGCATGCAGCGTTGCCTCCAGAGGTGTGTTAGAGGTTGCAGGAAGACCAGGTGCAGCTCATTCTGGTGCTACATGTGGTTTGCTTCAAGGCACCCAAAGAAATACTTGCCACAAATATTTCATGGGTGGAGCTAGTGAGGAATTGATTATCCTGCCCTAGTACATTTAGGCATGTTTGAAACTTGTGGCTTAGTAGAGTTTTCATGTGGATATTCTGTCGGAAACGTCAGTCCATCCAGTCCCGAAGATGCTGATCCAGCGGAGCCCACCACCAACCCTCAAAACTTATTTCACTTTACTCAGGAGCAACTGAACTTTACTCATCGGTGGGGCCCATTACACTGCAAGTCACACACACACACACACACAATTACTCCTGAATCAGTGACAAAGAAGGCGAGCTGCTGGTTAGCGGGGTTCCTAAACTCATATTTTATGCATTATATACATTTATCGAATTTTCTTTACATATGCTAATCTGTTACCTGGAAGACCCTACACCAAGGTACTCCACTATTTGGTCAATAGATCATCTGGTAGAAGTTAGTTGATGGCGACTAAAACCAGCTTAATCATAGTAATCCTATAACTTTTAGCATTTGATTTTATCTTAACATTTCAAATAAAATAAAACCAAAACTTGAGTTTAAATTTAAATTTGAAATTTATCTACTTCATTTAGGAAACAAAACTTTTATATTTATTTAGACAAGCAAGAAATTAAGCATTTATTTAGTACATGTTAAAAGAATTTAATTTAGAAATCATATTACCAAGTTCTGTTATATGAAAAAAACAGAGTTGCACGATATCCCAATCTGTCTCTCTATTCTCCTCAACTCCTCCCTTCCAAAACAAAAACTCTGCATTCGATCATCTTCATTGCTCCAAAAAGTTAAAGTCCAAAAATATTTCAAAGTCTCTAGCTCCATAAAATTGTTCAAAATGACAGCATGTCGTGGTGCAATTAAAATCCATGGAGCAAGCTTTTTTCCTCCTTTCGCACAAGCTCTTGTATACCCTTTTTTACTATCTAACTTAAATTGAAACTTTTAGGGTCCACAGTTCATTCTGATTGGTCCATTAGAGGGGTGGCTATGATCACCTTATCCCATTCTTACACAATCCAGTTTCCCAAAATGCGTTGTCATCCTTAACGTGTTCTCAGGGCAGTCATCTCCGCTTATGCTTGTCATTTACTTTTTGTTACATAATTTGCAATTGTTTTCCATTCATCGGTTTCCGTTCCCAGTCTTAGATGCAAATGTCCTTTGGCACCCTTCCGTGCCCTAGGCCAAGCTGACCTTCACATTAGCGGTGGGTGGAATTTGCGTAATCGCATTACGCAAATCTCCGCAAAACGGTGAAAAATTGCTGCGAACGCATAAAAATTCCGCGAACACGCGGAATTGCTTGTTCGCGATGCTTTTTTACTGTTCTCAGTCGCTGTTTGCGTGCTCAGGGGGAAATATCTCGCGAACACGCATTTTGAGAACGTGAACAAGCGAAACATTTCGCGAAGTTGCGGAACGCAGAATTTTGGGCAATTTCGCCTTCTCCGTAGAACGCAAAATTACCCAAATTCCTCAAATTCCGCGAGCGGAACGGAATTTACCGCCCAGGCCTACTTGTCATCACTTCGCTCTGCGTACCAGCCATTCTGCTTACTTGTCTTTTCATTTATGCGCATGCGTAGAGGCTCTTTCTTTCAGGCTGATGTCAACACCGCAGTCAGCAGCCATTTTTCACCAACCAGTCCACATAGGCCTTAATGAGAACTAGTGCGAAAACAAACACAACAGATCTTAGACCTAGAATTATAGTTTTCTCTGTTTACCTCCCACCATTCTAATATCCCCAATTATTGGTTACCTAACCAAAGCGTAACATATAGCTTTATTTTACTTACCAAGTGCATTTCTTTTCTCTTGCCACAATGAATACAAACACTCTAATGAAGATTAAACTTACATGCTTCCTTAATAATTGTATAATATTATTGCACTACGTTAATACGACTTGTTCGTAATTGTTAATATGTTATTTTCGCAAGTAGCAATTAGTTTCCCACGTGTAATGTAAAATGGCTAAATGCATTTTGTTGATTAGTTATTCATGCTTCAAACTGTTATGTCGGTTATAGTTATGCGAGTTTAACTTCACAGGGGGTATATAAAAAGTTTTACCTCACCCCTGCTCCATCAATGCCTCAAACAATTGCCACAGTGTCCCCTGTGGTGAAAGCTGGAGATGCTCAGACATGTCCCGGTGACACACTGGTGAGCTCAGAAGCCCAGGTAGTCAGCAGAGACCCCAGCAGCCTTTGATAAAACGTGCAAGGTTTGTTGTTGTTGAGTACAGAGTGATGCGAGGCAGTCCCACATCTAAAATAAAGTGGCAAGACTTAAGATCCACAAACACTCGCCCCTTGGTGCACCTTTGTGTTCTCGTGTTGGGGAGTGTCCTGCCTGTAGAAGGCCGGGGTTTGGCTCAACTCAAGTGGGCCGCAGACCATCACTACCAGGGCGTGGCCTCGATGGGTCCACTGCCCGTTTATTTATCCCCTCCAGGGTGTGTGCTGCTCAGATTACTTACCGGTACTCTTCATTACTCCGATTCTCTCTTCCTCGTCCTAGTACTTACTATATGAGGTTTTACCTCTTCTATTCCCGTTCCCTCACCTTTTTAAAGCTTTCTTTCATATCTATTAACCCTTCAAGCACCTCCCATAAAACCCTCCCTATTCCCCAGCACTCCCTGAGCCCTACCACAGCTGCATTTGAGAAGACCAGAGAAGAAGGCCAAGAAATGGCGAGAGGGAGGGAAGGAGAGCCTTAAGTACTGGGACAAGGAAGAGAGAATCAGAGTATTGAAGATTAATCCAAGCTTTACCATTCTCATCCTCTTCCTTGTCCCAGTCCTTACTATATGAGGATAAACCCAAGCAAAGACCTTCTTATCAAACAAGACAGATAGAAAGACCAGGACACACAGAAATGTAAGAGTGCATCCCTCTTATTGAAACAAAACACACCCCACCCCATGCCTAAAGTCAGTCTTGCAAGAAATAGTAAACCCTAGACAAACCAAGGTCTGACCTGTCTACAGTGGAATCTGGGAAGCCACCTTAGAAAGTATCCCAGAAGCAAAAAGAGACTCAGACCCAGAGCAACTTAAGTCTATAGTGAGACGTAAAAGTGGACGGAGAAGCCCAGGTCGCTGCAGCACAAATGTCAGTCACTGAAACCCCAGCCCATTCAGCCCAGGAGGGGCCTCAACTTTCTTAGAAAGTGAAGCACCAGAGAGTTTGTAAACCTAATAAATGACTGTCCTGATCCACAGAGCAAGGGTTGACCTGGAAGGCTTACCTCGTCCATTGGCATGACCAAAGTTAACAAACAAGGAACTGACTTCAGGAAAACAGAGACTTTTCTTAAAATACACAGTAAGAGCCCTGACTGCGTCCAAAGAAGCCCCAGGAGGGTCCCCCAGAGAAGGAAGGTCAATGTCCTGATTACAGTGAAAAGGAGAGTTAATCTTGGGGAGAAAATCAAGACTCAAAGACAAAACAACTCTATCCCCAAACATTTTCAAGTAAGGATTGCGGCACCGAAGAGAACCCGACTCCCCCAGTCTCCTGGCTGAAGTTATAGCCACAAAGAAGAAACCTTAAATGACAAAAATCTATCTAAGGCCTAGTGGCTCAAAAGGGAGACCTTGAAGAAAGGAAAAGATAGAAGTAAGTCCCAAGAAGGAAAAAACAAACTGACGTTTAGTCGAAGGAGGGAGAATCCTCGAAAGAGCCTCCTAACCATGGCATCAAGATGCTCCAGATCACCCCAGGGAGATCTAAAAGCCCTGATAGCCGACCACTGCGGCCTTAAAGAAGAAACAGAAACATGTTTGTCAAAACCCTCCTGAAGAAAATCTGAAATAGTTTCAGGGGAACACTCCAGGGAAGAGAAAGCTTTGACCTGACACCATTTATCAAACAAAGCCCTATGATGGCTGGGCGAATTCTTGGTTGATTCTCTCCTGGAGGCCTTCAGAGCCCAAGGAATAGACAAGGACGGGCCTTTCTTCAACAGACCTCTCCTTTCAGCCTCGAAGCCGCCAGCCGAAGACGGCCCAGAGATGGAAGTGACCCGGCTGGACGAAGGATTGAAATGGGGACTAGAGGAAGAATCCATTCATTGGATATCGCCAGGGATCAACGAAGGGGGAACCGCAGCCTCCTTGGCCAACAAGCGACTAGTAAAATTACACCCGCCTTCTCTTTCTGGACTTTGAGAAGGACCTTCCAGATGAGGGCAAAGGAGGAAAGGCGTACAGGAGAGCCGTGGGCCCGGGCTGGAGAAGGGAATCTACCCCTAGAGAATGAATCTCCTAAGTTTGAGAAAAAACTGAGTAATCTGAGAAATGGAAATTCGACAAACAGATCTATGGCAGGAACCCCTCATCTTCTGCACAGATCCCGAAACACAAAGAAATTGTGGACAAACTTCTGGGAACAGGAAAAAAATCCTGAATCAATCTGTCTGCCTGAGTGTTGAGACTCCCCTGAATGTGAACCGCCCTGATTGACAAGAGATTTTTCTCTGACCAAGCCATTATCTGGAGAGCCAACGGATTCAGGGGCGGACTCTTTGTTCCAAACTGGCGGTTGATGTATGATTTTGCAATTGAGTTGTTCGTCCTTACCACCGCGGCTGAGTTCCTCAACTGTGGCAGGAAAAGCACCAATGGGTTCAGCACTGCCTTCAGTTCCTGTCACTATTTAATATTCGATGATGTTTGAATTTCTTTTATTTGATATATTTTTTGCCCCTAATTTCCTTATTTATTTATTTTTCTGCTACTCTATGGATTTTGATACATTTGTTTTTATATTTACAATTATATTTATCATTTTTTCTCTACTATAACGTATTTTAAGATATACAATGTTTTCATATATTTTTTATAATGTATTTATGAAACTCTAATAAAAAAATTATAACACAAAAAGTTCTCGAGGTGTCTGCAGACAGCTGTTAGCTCGCTGGTTCTTTAGGGACTTGGAGGTAAGCATCCTGTAGGTCGATTTTGGTTAGAAAATCCCCCAGAGAGATAAGAGGAATGAGTTGCTGAAGGGAACTCATCTTGAAATGAACTAGTTCTGGTGTCTTAAATCGATAATCATTCTGTATTGCCCCGAAGTTTTCTTCACCAGGAATACTCATGAATGCCACCCCTGCCCCTGTTGACCTGGTGGGACCAGGACTATAGCCATCTTCCTGAATAATGTTGACACACTGTCCAGGAAGGCCTCCCTCTTTGAGCTGTGTCCTGCAAGAGGAGCAGGCAGGAAACGAGGGATCATCAGGCCATGAGAAGAAATGGTGCAACCCTCTTTTATAACCTCAGAACTCACTAGTCCTGGACCCCGCGGACCCCATAGTCCTGAAAAAAAACAGAGAAGACCTCCAACTGGTTCCCTGGCATAGGAGCTCTGAGAAGGATTGCCTTTGTTACCTGGAGGCTGGCGAGGGCACCAGAATTCCCAGACCGAGGATGCAATCTTGCCCGGGTCTTTCTTTTTTCTTGGCAGTCTCTTTTCCTGTATTTCAAAGGCTGCGTATGGTTTTGGTTCTCGAAGGATTCCACAGCACTTCTTCAAGTTCTTCTGCAAATAATTTTTTTCCTGAGAAGTGCATGCGAAGGAGGGAAGTCTTTTGAGAAAAATCTACTTTCCAACCCCTCAGGAGTAAATGACGCCTGGCCACCACAACCCCTGTGGAGGTCATAGCAGGGGCTGTGTGGCTGTCAAAAACCACACCTGAAAGGAATTTAGCCTGGACCTCCATCTGCTCAAGGAGTTAAGAACAACAGACTTCAGACAGACTTAAGACAGACTTAAGACAGACTTAAAACAGACTTAAGATAGACTTAAGACAGACTTAAGACAGACTTAAAACAGAGTTGAGACAGACTTAAAACAGACTTAAGACAGACTTAAAACAGACTTAAGACAGACTTAAAACAGACTTAAGACAGACTTAAGACAGACTTAAAACAGACTTAAGACAGAATTAAAGCAGACTTAAAACAGACTTAACACAGACTTAAAACAGACTTAAGACAGACAAGACAGACTTAAAACAGACTTAAAACAGACTTAACACAGACTTAAGACAGACTTAAAACAGACTTAAAACAGACCTAAGACAGACTTAAAACAGACTTAACACAGACTTAAAACAAATGTAAGACAGACTTCAGTCAGACTTCAGTCAGACTTAAGACAGACTTAAAACAGACTTAAGACAGACTTAAGACAGACTTAAGACAGACTTAAGACAGACTTAAGACAAACTTAAGACAAACTTAAGACAGACTTAAGACAGACTTAAGACAGACTTAAAACAGACTTAAAAAAGACTTAAGACAGACTTAAGACAGACTTAAAACAGACTTAAGACAGACTTAAGACAGACTTAAAACAGACTTAAAACAGACTTCAGACAGACTTAAGACAGACTTAAGACAAACTTAAAACAGACTTAAGACAGACTTAAGACAGACTTAAGACAGACCTAAGACAGACTTAACACAGACTTAAGACAGACTTAAAACAGACTTAAAACAGACTTAAAACAAACTTAAGACAGACTTAAAACAGACTTAAGACAGACTTAAAACAGACTTAAAACAGACTTAAGACAGACTTAAAACAGACTTAACACAGAGTTAAGACAAACTTAAGACAGACTTCAGTCAGACTTCAGTCAGTCTTAAGACAGACTTAAAACAGACTTAAAACAGACTTAAGACAGACTTAAGACAAACTTAAGACAGACTTAAAACAGACTTAAGACAGACTTAAGACAGACTCAAGACAGACTTAAAACAGACTTAAAACAGACTTAAGACAGACTTAAGACAGACTTACAACAGACTTAAAACAGACTTAAAACAGACTTAAGACAAACTTAGGACAGACTTAAAACAGACTTAAGATAGACTTAAGTTAGGATTTTGTCTTAAGTCTAACTGAAGTCTGTCTTAAGTTTGTCTTTAGACAAACTTAAGACAAAATCCTAACTTCTGTGAATACCAAGTAGTAAGTTTAGGATTTTGTCTTAAGTTAGTTCTGTGAATCGGCCCCAGGGAGTTTAGGAACCGCAGGTCTCTGGCACTGTCTAAACCAATCTCTACTGGAGTTCGGCTGCTCAGAATCAGCAGGACGCTGCTAGTTGGAAGACAAATCATCCAGGATGGACTTAATTTCCTCTTTATGAATATATGTGTCTCTTGGAGCAGAAGAGTTATCTGGGAACCCCAAATCTTCATCATATTCTGGAGGGGGCTAGGATGAAAACGAGGAAGGAGAGGACCCTGAAACACCAGAGGAATTGGAACCAGGATGGAACGGTGGCCATATTCCATCCTACCCTTTAAATGGACCATGAGCCTCTGACATGGACTTCACCACCACCTGTAAATTCTTGTACGCCTCTGGAGAAGAGCGACCACCTCGCCCCAGAGAAGGAGAGGGGGAGGTTGCCTCTGTTTCTTCACTGCTGCCCATCTTGACAGTCAGACAGTAGCTCACATGAGGGGCCCAGAGGACTAAGGGCCCCATGCATCAACCTAAAAACCGATCGCAAATGTGCAGAGTTGCAGAATCTGTTCCTTTGCGACTGGTATTTTTGCATTAGGGATGCATCATCCCAAATGCAAGAATCGCTATTTAAGGAATCGCTAAATTTGCGATTATTTAAATTGCGATTACATTTAAGGAATCGCAAATTGCGATTCCTTAAATACTATGCATTAAACAAAAAAAATTGCAATTTTGCTAATAGGAATTGCAAATTAACACCAATCTAAAGTTGAAGGTAATTTTCAATTTCTTTGAAAAGTGCACTAAAGTGCATTTTTCAAAGTCACATGTTACACACACGCATGCCCTTGGGGCATGTGTGTGCGCAACATGTGGTTACATTGTAATTTTTGGGGTGCAACAGGGTACCGTTTTGGAACCCTTGCACCCTTGAAATTGCATGCCCAATTTGCGAGTACCTATTGGGTACTCGCAAATTGCGCATGCAATCTCCCATTCATTCCTATAGGCCTCTGGGCCCATAGGAATGAATGGGAAGCCATTCCTTAATTGCAACTCGCAATTTGCGACTCGCAATTAAGGAATTTATAGGAATCACTACATTTTATGCGATTCCTACATGTGTATGCAATAGTGATTCTTTAATTACAATTCTTTAATAATCACAATTAAAGAATCGCTATTGTCAATGTTGATGCGTGCGCCCCAAAGACGCCAATATATATGGAGGACAAAGGACTCCTCACTAGGGAAGCGTTGGTTCAGGCTGTTTTATCTTTGGTCCTCTCCCGCATTGATTATGTCAACTCACTTTATTTCGACCTTCCGGCATATTTAATCGAAAGACTAAAGCTGGTGCAGAATCAGGCGGCGAGACTGATTCTCCGTCAGCCAAAATGGCAACGCGCTTCCCCTCTAATGAGGAAGCTACACTGGCTTCCCGTAACACAACGTTGTGCTTTCAAAATCAGGTGTTTCATCTTCAAATCTCTGCACGGCTCCTGTCCGAAATTTGTTTCCAACCTCATTCAGAGATATAGACCTGCTCGCAATCTGCGCTCAACCCCCCTGAACCTCCTGGTCACCCCGACCTACAAACTGAAGAGACTATCAGCCAGATTCATCAAGCTAAATTGCACTTGCAAAGGGCAAGATTCTCAGAATCTTGCCTTTTGCGAGTGCGATTTTTGCATTTGGGATTCATCATCCCAAATGCAAAATTCGCTATTAAAGAATTCACACATTTGCGAAGAATTGCATTCAAGGAATCTCTATTTGAGATTCCTTAAATGCAATTCATGAATCATTTTAAAATTGCGAAATTGCAATTTTGGGCCGCTATTTACCGAGAGGTCAGACCTCGTGGTAAATAGCAAAAACTTAGAAAAATGCATTTTAATGCATTTTTCTAAGTTGCATGTTACACACACACATGTCCTTTGGACATGTGTGTGCGCAACACCAATGTAGATTACATTTCAGGGGTGCTACAGGGTGTCCTTTGGACACCCCTGCACCCTTGAAATTGCATCCTTATTTGCGATTAGCTAATTGCTAATCGCAAATAAGGAATAACTCCCCATGCATTCCTATGGGCCTGTAGGCCCATAGGAATGCATGGGGAGTTATTCCTTATTTGCGATTAGCAATTTGCTAATCGCAAATAAGGAACATGTAGGAATCGCAATATTTTTTGCAATTCCTACATGAATCCCGTTTTGCAAGTCCTTAATAGCGATTCCTTATGAATCGCTATTAAAGACTCGCAAAACGGGTCTTTGATGAATCTGGCAGTATGTGGCATTAGATTCCCCATTTTTGGAACGGTCTTCCCCCTAACATCAGATCCTGTACAGAGTTCCAGATCTTCTGGAGACTTCTTAACCCCTTCCGTGCGGGGGTAATTGGCCCGCTATGCTGGGGGGGCGAGGGGCGCGTGCAGCGCCCCCATGCTCATGACGAGCTCAGCTCGTCATGAGGCACGGCGCTCGTGTGCTCCTGACGAGCTGAGCTCGTCACGGCCACACCCGCTCCTGTGGAACGCTCAGCACAGCAGGGGAATTATCCCCGCGTGTGAGCGTTCCACGGCTCATGACGAGCTGAGCTCGTCATGAGCACCGGATCGCCGTGTCTCGTGACGAGCACAGTTCGTCATGAGCATCGATGAGGTTAAGACCTGGCTGTTTATCCCGGCATATGAATAACCTACCAGGACCCAGGATACTCCTATATTTAGCGCCAAGAAACCGACTGGTGAACGTGCGCTCTACAAATAATTTTAACATAACATAACAAAGGACCACAACAGGAGACCACTGAACTGCCCAACAGGAAGCAAACAACGTTTGCTGAAGGCAGAACCCCCTATAACTTATGAGTATTGTTACTCTAAAGGGCTAGTGCCCTGTAAGGAATAGATCAGGACCACACCAGGAGGTAAACTAAAGTAAAGATCCTTTTAATACCTCATTTGAGCACAGGCAGAGTGCAAGCCACCTTAGGAAAGACATAAAAAGAGTCCCTCATTCAGTTTCACCCCTTTTTCCTGTGTGGGACATAGTGACCGTGCAGGACAGACAGCGCCAAATGTAAATATAAAAAAACGTGGGCCTCATTTACAACATTTTGGCGCAGGGCAGCACCGCAACGCTTCCTGCTGCGCTGCCCGAACAGGAAGTGCTTGGGAACAAGGAGGTTTTATGGGAGGAGCTTGGAAGGTTAATAGTAAGGGAAGAAAGTGTAGTGGGACCATCAATATATAGTAAATCCACAAGAATCCAGGAGAAGTTGAAGAGGTATTTATTAGAGCCTCTACCTTCTGAAGATCAGCAGTGTAACTGAAGGTGTACTGATATTCAGAATATGGAACAAGCATCAACATTCAACTAGACACAGGATATGCAGAAGGATACATTGCACGAAGCATTCCATAATTACAACGCATACTTTTACAACGCATACCTTTACAATGCATTTTTTACAACGCAACATCCATTACAACGCATTCCATAACAACGCATACTACCTTTACAACGCATACCATTACAATGCATACCATTACATTGCATGTATGGTAAGTATTGGATAGTGTAGGGGTAAAAATTACTATTCTAACTCCAGGGGGTGCAACAGTAGGCTAAGTGTTGGATAGTGTAAGGGTACTATGCGTTGTGATGGTATGCGTTGTAATGGTATGTGTTTTAATGACTGCGTTGTAATGACATGCGTCGTAATGGATGTTGCGTTGTAAAAGTTTCGTTGTAATGGTAGTGCGTTGTAAAAGTTGCGTTGTAAAGGTTGTTTCCCATTCCATAATAGAACAAATCAGGAACAGTCTAAAACTGATACAATCTATCATAATACTACACATCCCCTTTCTTTATAAACTAAAATGAATGAATTAATAACAACGAGTTATTTAAACAATACATAATCGTCATATTTCGTTGGAACACGCACAAGGATGCATTGCATGACGCATTCCATAACAGAACAAATAAGGAACATTCTAAAACTAATACAATCTATCATAATACTACAGAAAGTTTTAAAAAGGTGTGCGAAAAGCGAGCAGAAGAGGTAAAACCTCATATAGGGGCATATGTAGGTAATTTCCATTTTGCGATTCTCAAATAGAGATTTTTAAGGAATCGCTATTTGAGAATTGCAAAATGGAATGTAGGTAATAATTCACAATTTTTTTGCGAATCTCTAACATTCCTTAATTACGATTAGCAAATTGCGAATGGTAATTAAGGAATGAATGGGGACATATTTTCAAATTGCGATTTTCTATGAGAAAATCGCAATTTGAGAATCGCAATTCCAAGGGTGCCAGGGTGTCCAAAGGACACCTGTTGCACCCCTGGAATGTGCCTGTAAGTACATGTGGCGCACAGACAGGCCCTAAGGGCCTGTCTGTGCGCCACATGGCACTTTGATTTTTTTTTTTTTAATGCATTTTGAGAGGAAATCGCAAAATACCATCTACTTGAAGTAGGTGGTATTTTGCGATTTCTTAAGCCAAAATCGCAATTTTAAATGCACCCCTACATAGCATTTAAGGAATTGCAAAATTGTGATTCCTTAAATGCTTGAGCAAAATAAGGAATCGCAATTCCTTATTTTGCTAAGTGGCACCTACATATCAAAACGCCGTTTGCGAATCGCAAACGCCTATCTACATATGCCCCATAGTGAGTACTGGGATGAGGAAGAGGCTGAGGATGGTAACGGAACATCTCGTTGGTAGATTCTGGGCCGGGTGGCACTTTACACTGCTGCCCTACACATCTCAGACTTCACCTGCAATGTGGTGGCTTCAGGAAGTACCTTGTGGCTGGACTCTTAATGTCCATCAGGTATGTCACCAAGGGCCTGGGGCTTCCCAACCCCATTATTTATTTATATTTTTCCCTGTTGCAGAGGCGGGCTTGAATCGCGGTCCTGGTCGAAGGCACAGCCTGGTCTGAAGGTGGACTTCCTGCCTCCGGTCCTCTCAGCCCGCCCTGGCGATGGACGGACGAGTTGGACGAAGGGACGGAAGGATGGCGGCGGCGTGAGTACCTTCAGCTTTACCGTGTCTCACTTCGAATACTCACGCGCATAGAAGGAAGCTGTAGCACATCTTACATGCATGTTCATTTAGGGGTATATGTAGGTAGGTGTTTGCGATTCGCAAACGCTGAAATTCTGTGAATTTCGGCGTTTGCGAATCGCAAACGGTGTTTTGGTTTGTAGGTGCACATTAGCAAAATAAGGAATCGCAAAAATTGCGATTCCTTATTTTGCTCAAGCATTTAAGGAATCGCAATTTTGCGATTCCTTAAATGCTATGTAGGAGTGAATTTGAAAATGTGATTTTGGCTTAAGGAATCGTAAAATACCACCTAATCCAAGTAGATAGTATTTTGCGATTCCCTTTCTAAATGCATTTTTTTTTATTCAAAGTGCCATGTGGCGCACAGACATGCCCTTAGGGCACATATGTGCGCCACATGTACTTAGAGACACATTCCAGGGGTGCAACAGGTGTCCTTTGGACACCTAGGCACCCTTGGAATTGCGATTCTCAAATTACGATTTTCTCATAGAAATTCACAATTTGAGAATGTATCCCCATTCATTCCTATGGGCCACTTAGCCCATAGGAATGAATGGGACACTCATTCCTTAATTGCGAATCGCAATTAAGGAATGTTAGAGATTCTCAAAAAATCGCGAATTTTTACCTACATTCCAATTCCTTAAAAATCGCTATTTGGGAATCGCAAAATGGAAATTACCTACATATGCCCCTTATTCACAAGAGCTAAAGATATATGTATGATGCCTGTGAAAACTGGAACCCCCCAGAGCCATGGTTCATTGATCATATCTGTCCCCCTTGGTTCCATCTAGACATGAATGAATGAATGAGCAATTTGTATCGCGCAAACTAAGTCCGAGGGCGTCAAGGCGCTTGTATACAGATCACCCACAGACAACTTCGGAGATCATGCTTAAGCCCTGCTTAAGCAGGGTTAGTCCTGAGTTACATAGCCTCTCAGTGTGTGGCAAAGCTCTTTAGAGTTGTGAGTTTTATCCCACATGGGGACTCCTTCCAGCCCCACAGCAATACAAACCTGTGTTTTTTTTGTCTGAGTAAAACATTGTGGGACCAATTCACAGAACTAATCTGAGACAAAATCCTAAACTTACTACTTTTGGTATTCACAGAAGGCACTTAATAGTAGTAAAGTTAGGATTTTGTCTTAAGTTTGACTTAAGATGGACCTAAGACAGAATTAAGACAAACTTAGGACAGACTTAAGACAGACTTAATATCGACTTAAGACAAAATCCTAACTTTACTACTACTAAATGCTTTCTGTGAGTACCAAAAGTAGTAAATTGGGGATTTTGTCTCAGATTACTTCTGTGAATCGGGCCCTTTTTGTTTAGCCCCCTTCTCATGAATGAAACACTGGACAGAGTTGAGTTCTTTTGTGGCCCAATCAAGATATGGGCCTATTGTTTAAACTTACCCTTTGCCTTGAATCAACTACCAACATAACTATTTTTGTTGTATTCATTGTTTACTAATGATACTGCTTTGTGAAAAGGTTGATTAGTTACACCGTTCCTTGTCACTGAGCTCCCTGTGTCTCACTCAGTCACTCTATTAGAGGGTTTTGTAGAGCGCAGCTTGTCACCCCGGGGGGTCTCCAGGCGCTGCGTGGTTGTGCGAGCCTTGGTCGGAGAGGTGGTGGTCGAAAAGCCAAGTCTTGAGCTGTTTCCTGAAGTCCTTTAGAGATTAGGAGTTAGGAGGTGCGCAGGTGGAGGGGGAGGTTGTTCCAGGATTTTGGGGTGAGACAGGAGAAGGAGCGACCTCCACAGTGACTGCGCGGATGCGGGCCAAGACGAGGATGGAGTATCGGCGCTCTCTGGTTGGTCGGTGGAATGTCAGGCGGTTGTTGATGTAGGAGGGTCCAATTGAAGGTTTTGTAGGAATGCGTGAGGAGGTTGAAGAGGCATTTCTTCTCGACTCGGAGCCAGTGGAGGGCCTTGAGTTGGGGGGTAATGCTGTCTCTTCTGGGAAGGCCGAGGATGAGTCTTCCTCTGCTGAGTTCTGGATGGTTTGGAGTCAATTCAGGAGCTGCTTGGTGGTTCCGGCGTTGAGTTTTGCCATAGTCGATTCGGCTGGAGATGAGGGCTTGGGTGACTGTCTTGTTCGTTAAGACGGGGATCCATCGGAAGATCTTGCGGAGCATTCATAGTGTGTGGAAACAGGCAGAGGAGACAGCGTTTATCTGTTGATTCATAGTGAGTTGGGTGTCCAGTATGATTCGGAGGTTGCGACTGTGGTCAGTAGGGGTGGGTGCTTGGCTGAGAACTGGGGGCCACCAGGTGTCGTCCCAAGAATAGGGCTTGTTCTGGAAGATGATGACCTCTGTCTTGTCTGGGTTGAGTTTCAGGCAGTTGGTTCTCATCCAGGTGGAGATGTTCGTCATGGTGGTTTGGAAGTTGATTCTTGTGGTGAGCTTGTGGGTGGTGTACCCCAGAGAACACAAAACCAAGAGGTGCCATATAGGTGTTGAAGAGGGTGGGGCTGAGGGAGGAGCTATGAGGGCCCTGTATATGATGTCTTTGTGGAGAAGAAGCTTGATAGGTGGAAACTCTGTGTTTGGCCGGAGAGGAAGGAGGAGAGCCAGTCGAGTGCCTTGTCCTGGATGCCTATGTGGTGAAGTCTGGAGATGAGGGTGTGGTGGGAGATGGTGTTGAAGGCTGCTGAGAGGTTGCGGATGATGCTGGCTGGTCCGCCTAGGTCAGGGAGTCTCCCGAAGTCATGTGTTGCTGCTATTGGGCGGTCTCGGTGCTGTGATTAGGCTGAAAGCCTGATTGGGAGAGGTGGAGCAGGTTGTTTTCTTCGAGGTATTTTGTGAACTGGCAGTCGATTGCTTTCTCCAAGACTTTGGAGTGGAAGTAGAGGAGCGAGATAGGTTGGTATTTTTTTAGCCACTCCACACTACCCCACATACCTAGAACAGAGCCACTCTGCACTACCCATCTTCTCTCCAATGGAAGCACTCTGCACTACTCTACTTGCCTTCAATAAAACCACTGTGCCCCCCCTAACCCCCCAAAAATGTATCTCCATTGAATTCAGCTGAATCGCCTTCCTTAAAAACATGCTCCGGGGTTCAGGAGTATCACCAAACTAAACATCTTACTCCCCTACAGAGACAGCTCACAGATGTCTCTGTTACAAGCGACGCACACTCTTTTCCTGATGCTGAGGTAACGCACAAACTTCCCTAACCTTACTCTTCGCTTGTGATACAGGTGTTGCCGCTCGGCCCGAAAACCCAAGCACGGTGTCCAGACTCCGGCCGATCCCTTCAGAAGACCCAACTGCTGGAGAAGCTCCTTGCAGCTCTATCGAGAGACCGAGAAGCCGGCAGCCCCTTCCTGCACTACCTGACCAGGTGACCCCCCACTCAAGTTTTACTCCTACCTGCAAAGCGTGGATGGCACGCCAGACCTGTCAGGCTTATTGAGCTCTCTTAAATGGCTCTCATATTTTTACATGTATATGTTGACGTACATTTCCAACCATTAAATTGACACCATTAAAGTTCCACAGTAAAACCAAACAAGCATTGGCAAAGCCAATAGGTCTGCTGTTGTCCGCCAGCCTTTTGGCAATTCTTGTTTTGTTTTGCATTGAATTCTTTCAAACTTTATTGTTTAGGAAGCTGCCAGGCCTTCACCAACACCTCCCCCCCCAAACAAAAGACGATGGCTACAGGCATAAATGCATTTCTGGTCTCAAAAAAGTACACATTACCATAATACTCCCTGGCACTGACGGGCACTACTCTGTGTGAAGGTTGTGCTCCTTGCAAAAGGGGGGCAGGCTGTAACTCATAGTGGAATCAGTCAATGGCTGGAAAGGGGTGACACATTGCCCCTTGACGCATGCTGGATCTGGTGGAAGAAAAACGTGAATGACACAATCATGGACTAAGGGTCTGGATTAGATCTTGAAGACAGTGATGGCTATCCGTCCGCCAAAATATAGATCCCATTATATACTGTGGTTTCTTGTGCCTTGTTAGTGTGTATAGTGCTTGCCTACTCCATCCATGTAGTTCTGTAGCATTTACCTGGACATAAAGTGGCTTAAGATAGATTTAAGCACACATACAACATGTAAGATGTAACACAATCTTGAGAATTGGCAGGCCAGCTAGGCATATAGCACCTGGATTGTGTCTCCATGCAGACGCATGACATGTGTGTGATATGCTGCCTCTGCTCCGGAGTGAAGCATACAAATACAATGTGTGGCATGTCAAGGTAGTAACAGTCAATTTCGCTTTCTCACTGCTGTATGGCCTACTCCTCTCATAGGCCAGAGAATTCCCTTATATACTTTTGAAATGGTAATTCCTGATCAGAAAGGAGTTGCGTTGCAATGTTTGGTATGTTTAGAATAGTGGTGATAAATACTACTTACTGGTGTAGTTGGATTCTACATTGCTATTTTAGAAAGGCCAATTTTAGAAAGTTAAAGAAAGAACACAAATGCCAGTACTGATATCTTTTCACACATTCATCCACCACTGAGATCATACACAAATATTATGATCATCAGGAATTTGTTAATTGTTTCCGTTTTCTTTTACTCTTCAAAACCTTTTTTTAGGAATATTTTCTATACTCAATTCACATAAACTAGATATACAAACATATCACTACACTGGGAAAATATCAATAATAAATACAAGAAATGAAAAAACCACGCGGGTAAAAATCCCCATCAGGTCCTTTGCCACTGCGGATGCAGTCGTGGTCCAGGAGGAATGTATCTGGGTATCTAGTGGCATAATCCACCAAACCAGGATGTACCTGCTGCCTTGGGGATCCATGTCGATGCCCACCGTCTCAAAGTGTGTGCCAATGACTGGCAGGGGGGGCTTTGGGCCTTTTTCCTGTCTCCCTGCAAGCCTGGCAGGTCGTACAAGTCTTACAGAATGTATGTGAGGAAGTCTTGATCCTCGGCCAATAAAAGTGTGGGATAAGCCTTGCAAAGGTCTTGTCTTGGTCCAGGTGTCCTGTCGGGGGCCTCTTGTGAGCCTACTCCGGCAGGAAGGCCCTGTAGCATTGGGGGCCCTCTAGGGCCCTTGTTGTCCCATGCACAGGAACTTTAGGCTCACTGTAACGGAGGCTGTTCTCCCAGTACATATGGTGACAACCAGAGGCATCACCTGCTGCTTGGGCTTCAGCCTGTTGCTTCATACCCACAAGGGTTGGGCACTCTCTTTGTGCCCTACAGAGCTCCTCCTTGGTTGGTCCTCCTTCTACATGCCATCCTGCAATGCCCTCTTCAGTGGACACCAGGGCGGCCATCACAGTTGCCCCTTCAATTTCACTAGAGGTACATTCAGGGGCAGCTTTCCTACGCTCCCTGCCTTTCCCCTTCTGAGCAGCTGTCCGGGCCATTTTTCCAGGCTCCAGCACTTTTGACTCCAATCCTGGGCAGCCACGGACCTTGTCGTGGCACAGATCCAATCAGATAATCCTAACAGTCCACATGAGCCTCGAGCTCCACCTCCTTCCAGGCAGTATGCGCCGTTCTGGCAGCCTCGCACCAATGCAACCACTCTTGCCCCATGCTGCAAAGGGTGCCTGTGTTGTAGGGAGGATTGTTTTGTGCAGGAAAGAGCACCTTCCTGCACAAAAACAATCCTGAGTGGCTGTTCCCTCTTTTTATGTGTGCTGCAGAATGCAGCACAAATAGAAGGAGGAAGTAATGAGGAGAAATAAAGATATTTCTTCCTGTTATGCCTCTCCTTGGGAGGTGGATCTTTTTGGTGAATTGCCAGGTTTTGTAAATTCGCGAATGTGTCAAAAACCACAGGAATTGCGTGGGAACGCTCAAGCAACGCTCATGGAACACCTCCCTTGCACAGAGTAACGCAGTTCAGCAATTTGTGTTGTATTATTCCATATTTTTGAAGAACATTCAAATCCACGCAAAGTGACTTTGCGTGGCTTCAAAAATATTGCTTAGAGGTTTGTGTCACGCAAATAACACGTTGTGTGGTGCAAACATAATGCACAGCTCTCAAAGACATGCCTCTCGGTCTTTACATCGGGGTATTGCAGCTCTGAGCCAGCATCAGTCTAGGCATTGAGGCCAGTAGGATGTGCAAGCACTTTATGTCTCCTTCTCCTAGTCTTATTTCTCTTTCTCTCATCCACTCTCAAGGTTTGAAAGTGCTCAGATGGTGCACAACTTCCTGCTGTGGAGAGAGCTGGAGGACTACTGGGCAGCCGAGGCCAAGCAGACAAACTGCCAGCTCCTGCACCGCGCAGCCTGGGATATCCACCACAAGTACCTGCGGCCTGACGCGCCATGTGCAGCGGGTAAGTCTCAAGTATGACACGCTATGTGCAGTGGATAAGACTCAAGTCTGATGCGTCACGTGCAGCGGATAAGACTCAAGTCTGACGTGCTATGTGCAGTGGATAAGTCTCAAGTATGACGCGACATGTGCAGCAGGTGAGTCTCAAGTATGATGCGCCATGTGCAGCGGATAAGACTCAAGTCTGACGCGCCATGTGCAGTGGATAAGTCTCAAGTATGACGCGACATGTGCAGCAGGTGAGTCTCATGTATGATGCGCCATGTGCAGCAGATAAGTCTCAAGTATGACCACCATGTGCAGCAGGTGAGTCTCAAGTAGGACGCACAATGTGCAGCAGGTGAGTCTCAAGTAAGACGTGCCATGTGCAGCAGGTAAGTCTAAAGCCTGATGCGCCATGTGCAGTGGATAAGTCTCAAGTATGACGCACCATGTGCAGCAGGTGAGTCTCAAGTATGACGCGCCATGTGCAGCAGGTAAGTCTCAAGTATGACGCGCCATGTGCAGCAGGTGAGTCTCAAGTATGATGCGCCATGTGCAGCAGGTAAGTCTAAAGTCTGATGCGCCATGTGCAGCGGATAAGTCTCAAGTCTGACTGCTATGTGCAGCAGGTAAGTCTCAAGCCTGACCGCCATGTGCAGCAGGTAAGTCTCAAGTATGACGCGCCATGTGCAGCAGGTGAGTCTCAAGTAAGACGTGCCATGTGCAGCAGGTAAGTCTAAAGCCTGATGCGCCATGTGCAGTGGATAAGTCTCAAGTATGACGCACCATGTGCAGCGGGTAAGTCTCAAGTCTGGCGCACCATGTGCAGCAGGTAATTCTCAAGTATGACGCGCCATGTGCAGCAGGTGAGTCTCAAGTATGGTGCGCCATGTGCAGCAGGTAATTCTCAAGTATGACGCGCCATGTGCAGCAGGTAATTCTCAAGTATGACGCTCCATGTGCAGCAGGTGAGTCTCAAGTATGGTGCGCCATGTGCAGCAGGTGAGTCTCAAGTATGATGCGCCATGTGCAGCAGGTAAGTCTCAAGTCTGGCGCCCTATGTGCAGCTGGTAAGTCTCAAGTCTGGCGCGCCATGTGCAGCAGGTAATTCTCAAGTATGACACGCCATGTGCAGCAGGTGAGTCTCAAGTATGGTGCGCCATGTGCAGCAGGTGAGTCTCAAGTAGGATGCGCCATGTGCAGCAGGTAAGTCTCAAATCTGGCGCGCCATGTGCAGTGGGTAAGTCTCAAGTCTGACGCGCCATGTGCAGCGGGTAAGTCTCAAGTCTGGCGCACTATGTGCAGTGGGTAAGTCTCAAGTCTGACGCGCCATGTGCAGTGGTTAAGTCTCAAGTCTGGCGCGCCATGTGCAGTGGGTAAGTCTCAAATCTGACCCGCCATGTGCAGCGGGTAAGTCTCAAGTCTGACGCGCCATGTGCAGTGGGTAAGTCTCAAGTCTGACGCGCCATGTGCAGTGGGTAAGTCTCAAGTCTGACGCACCATGTGCAGTGGGTAAGTCTCAAGTCTGACGCGCCATGTGCAGCAGGTAAGTCTCAAGTCTGACGCACCATGTGCAGCGGGTAAGTCTCAAGTCTGGCGCGCCATGTGCAGCGGGTAAGTCTCAAGTCTGACGCGCCATGTGCAGCAGGTAAGTCTCAAGTCTGGCGCGCCATGTGCAGTAGGTAAGTCTCAAGTCTGACGCGCCATGTGCAGCGGGTAAGTCTCAAGTCTGGCGTGCCATGTGCAGTGGGTAAGTCTCAAATCTGACGCGCCATGTGCAGCGGGTAAGTCTCAAGTCTGACGCGCCATATGCAGTGGGTAAATCTCAAGTCTGACGCGCCATGTGCAGTGGGTAAGTCTCAAGTCTGACGCGCTTGTGCAGCAGGTAAGTCGCAAGACTGACGCGCCATGATCCACGGGTAAGTCGCAAGTCTGACGCACCATGTGCAGTGGGTAAGTCTCAAGTATGACCCAAGAGCCTTTTCCAACAATATGTAATTAGACTTATATTCTAAATAAAGCACTCTAACCTTCTCTCTAGAAAACCCTATATAAGTAAGAGGTAAATAAACAGACATGGGCAGGAGGCGGAGCCACAGCAGGTTACCTGGGCTTCAATTGAAGGACGCTCTAATTCAACCAAGTGGAAAATCCAATAACTTGCCGCCTTAGAAAGCATACTTTTGTCGGCCATGAAGATATTTTCAGGGCATTGAGTCCTGTGCAGTAAAATGGCATATCAATACTCTTATTTTAGGGACGAAACGTGTTGGCTGGGCTGACTATGTATTTATGAAATATGAAGACGAATGAGGAATAAAAACAGACTATATAATAAATTGGAGAAACAACCAAGAGAGCGAGGACTTTGAACAGGGTACGTCCCTATCCCCTGGTTACTACTCGAAAACAACGTGGAAGGACCCAATGGTGAATCCTTAAAAAGGACGACTCTGCTGCAAGTTTTGGAATGCCAGAAACCACATAGGTGTTTAAGAAGAACCCTCACCCACCAACCTAGTTGGTGGCATGCTTCTTCATCGGGTTCCCAGCTGTGCAGCCGAATGCTACCCATCTGTGCTTCAACGCCTGAATTACAGCAGAGCGGGTTTTTTGATTTTGTGTGGACGGTGCTCCAAAAAGTTGTGAGCTAAAAATGCCTCTGGGATTCCATGCTGACAATTTGTTTTATTCACGGCGGCCCAGGACATACTAAAAAGAAGACTGGCAATTGGTCTTCCTTATCCTTCAGGGACTTGTCAACATGTTTCAGCTTCGGAAAACAATTCATTAGGCTTTCTTCAGGACCATACAAAGTGAGAAGAATGTGCTATGGCAAAAAAACGCCACGTCTATTAATTTCAGCACACACGCTAAGGTGAGCTTTGCATGCAGTGGTGTATAAGTACTTACGGTCCCACCGCCTGGTTTGAAACACTAGCTACGGGTTTGAAGTAGCTGTAATAGATCCCGGATGGGGCAGACTCCTGTAGTCAAACATTTATCAAGGCTGACTGCCTGCCCTCTGCATGTACTCCGGTCTTCTCGGAATCTGGACGATACCTGAATCCATGTTTGACTACAGGAGTCTGCCCCTTCTGGGATCTATTACAGCTACTTCAAACCTGATGCTAGTGTTTCAAACCAAATGTTGGGACCGTAAGTACGGATACACCACTTCATGCACAGCACACCTTAGCGTGTGTGCTGAAACTAATACACGTGGCGTTTTTATGCCATAGCACATTCTTCTCACTTTGTATGGTCCTGAAGAAAGTCTCATGAAATGTTTTTCGAGTCCGAAACATGTCGACAAGTCCCTGAAGGATAAAGAAGACCAATACCAGTCTTCACGTTGTCCCTCTGTTTTCTTTTTAATATGTCCTGGGCCACTGTGAATAAACAATTTGTCAGCAAAGGAATCCCAGAGGCATTTTTAAACTCACCACTTTTTGGAGCACCATCCACACAAAATCAAAAAACCTGCTCCGCTGTAATTCAGGCGTTGAAGCACAGCTGGGTAGCATTCGGCTGCACAGCTGGGAACCCGATGAAGAAACATGCCACCAACTAGGTTGGCGGGTGAGGGTTCTTCTTAAAAACCTATGTGGTTCCTGGCATTCCGAAACTTGCAGCAGAGTCGTCCTTTTTTAAGGATTCACCATTGGGTCCGTCCACGTTGTTTTTAAGTATGTAATAAATCATTCATCTGGGATATGCTAATGTATTGAATGCAGAATATTCTGTGATCAATATTGATTGACTTTTCGAATATTGTAAATACTGTAGGTGTATTGATATTAGGACTCACGCATGAGTGCTTTTCACCTCTGTATGTTGTTTACTAATGTCCGAAAGGTCTTGGCAATGATTAACCCCTTCCCTGCAACCGTCGGCCATTCTGAGCACTACCTCGCTGGTGCTGCCAATGTCCAACGGCCGACACGGCCCCGCCCCCTTCGCGGAACCGCCGCACTGCCCCGAAATAACGGCCGCGGCTAAGGTGTTAATTGGAGTTGGTGCTCGCCGGTGGGGGCACTGCCACTCATCTTTGGGGACCAGAACATATTTTTCTGCATCAGACATTTACAGAGGGCAACAGACAGAAAAAATTGAAAAGTGGAGCAGGATGGAAAAACTGTCCCTTGGGAAGAAAGCAGGCACTGCAGGAGTGAGATCAAAGGAACGAGGCAACCAGGCAGTGGATTGCAGAGACATGAGGTGGATTTAGGAGTACGCAACCTTGGTATTCTGCGTGCACCCTTTGAAGTGCACTGGCCACGGGTTTCAGAGCAGAGCTTTGGGCACTGGTGCTTTTTCATTTACAAATTAAGCACCGGTGTTTTGGACAGTAGAACCTCAGGGAGTGGGCACCTGTTGTTAGCATGCTAGTGGAGTTAAGACTGTTCTGTGGGGAAGGGCTAGTCCTTTGAACTGGGTAAATGTTCCCCTTACTTAAAGCGAATGTACAACACAGCCAAACGTTACCATAAAATAATATTATTATAACCTCACTGACATTCTTCAGCTGCTGTTCAGATCCACTGGTTATGCTTTGTTTATTGAGTGAAGAATTTAGAAAATAGATGTTGCATGTTAACCCCTTCCCTGCTGCCGTCGGCCATTGGCTGTCGCGAACACTACCTCGCTGGTGCTGCGAACGGCCAACGGCCAACGCTGCCCTGCCCATTTTGCGGAATTGCCGCACTGCCGCGAAATCGTGGCCGCGGCAAACGGGTTAAGCCTCAGACAGCAGAGCTATCTTTTAGCCCATTTATTTATTTTGGCATTTTATTTACCACCTATATGCCATATTTTGGCTGTTTCAGGGTGCATTACTTGGAGCAAGAGAGACACAGGTGGAAAGGAGAGAAGGCGCGGATAGTAAAGTTGGGATATACAGGAGGAAGGGACAAGCCGGGGTCTCCAAGCAGGGGGCGGCAAGCAGGGTGGGAGGGAAGGAGAGGGCAGGAGCAGGGTACAGGCAGAGCTGTTTTAAGGCATGGGCAAAGTGGGCTCTGGCCCAGGGCCCCAGCCTTTCAGGCCCCACCCCTGATGGAGCCAACTCTAATCTGCAGAGTTTTGCCCTGTTCACCTTGATTAAATCTTACACAGATTGTTTCAATTACCGTTTTCTTTTAAACCTTTTTTCATGTGGGTGAAGTGTGAGAGTCTGTTATAGTCATTTTTCTGACTGTTGTATTTATGTTTCATGCAACATCCATAAAAAAGTTCTTTTAGATCAAAACAGGACCTCAGATATGAGAAATGGGAGGGGGTCACAGAGATTATTTGCAGTAATATTAGTGCGCTGCTCCTGTGGTACAATATTGAAAACACAGGTCACTGTCTGTAAAGACATTTAGGGCCTGGTTCACAATGGTGAACATGCACTTTACAATTTTTGGCAATTCACGAACCAATTTTACTAGTAGTATATTTACGACTGCTTTTCTTTTATGAGTGAATAGACTCTGCATTCTTGAAATTCTTTGGAAATTGAAAACATCAATTACTTACACAAAAGGGTAAGTTTTTTTGTTTTTTTTGTTTTTTGTTTAAGAAGTTTTTATTGAGTTTTTAAATACACAAGATATAAAGAAGCCAAAATAATAAAAAGAAACAATCAGGCAAAAGTCAAGTGGCAAAAGAATAACCTTATGAAGAGCGAAGAAAAGAGATAGAAGAGAGTAGGGAGAAAAGAGGAGGAATAAAAAAGAGAAGAGAAGAGGTAGAAAAAAGAAAAAGGAGGGGAAGAGAGAATTAGAGTATGGAAGAGTGAGAGGAAAGATAAGTAGTAAAGGGGAGCCAAAGAAGATCGGATTTAATTTTTAGAGATAGAGAAGAGGAGGAAACAGTAGAAATCCTATGTTACAAAAGGGTAAGTTTACTGTTGTGAATCCGGCCCTTAAAATCTAGACGAGTGTGCCTGTGCATTGTCACTCACCTGGCCAAAGAAGGCTTGAAAGAGCTCAAATTGGATCATAAATTCAAAGCTGTTGCAAACACGGGCCCCAAAATATGATTTAAACTGCACCCCATGTAGTTTGAGCAGTGCCCTCTGGGTAAACCTCAGGTGTAGGCGCACACACAGTGGTTATATTGGCATGGATTGTGGGGCTTCATGCAGACCACCAGCTAATTGTGATGGTTGTTACAGTCTACACTGTGACTATCTCTACAGCGTGTGTTTTTTTGCTTGCAGGATTATTACCAGAAACAGCTCTACATTTTGGCGACCCCGAAGGGATTGACAGCCCCAGCCTTGGAAGCTCTTACACATGGTCCTTCGAGGCCGCTGCTCGCCATGCCCTGGAGGTTCTCCGCATAGCCTGGCTGCGCTATCTCACCTACGACATATCTACATTTCTAGAGTGAGGTTTCTTTCTTTGTGTTTGCTTTAAAGCAGTAAGTTGCAATGATAGTTTATTGGGTTGAGGACCTGCTGCATAGACTAACAGTGTCCTGTCATTCATAATTCAAGCCCCATCCCTTTTCATCTTCTGAGCTTAATTTGAACAGTTTTGTTTACTTCATCTGGTAATACAGCGCCTACAAATGTGAGCTATAATAAACATTTGTTTATTAATTTCCTGAGTTAGTCAGCTGATCACTCACACTGTGAATACTGAATGGTGATGGGTTTCTCCAACCCTACAGACCAGGGATTAAATGGCTTGGAAAATTGGGGTCCAACATTAAAAGCCTTTAAATAATCTCAACATGACTCCATGCTATCTGTGTCTCCATTTTCAAGGCCCTTTTTTACAGATCATTGCCTTTATGTGTGTGGATCCAGTCAATTCCATTGAACCAAGACTACAACTCCCAAAATACATTAGGTCTTTAAAGGAAGCCACCAGGCTGGCAAATTCTGTCCCCAATGGCTAGGGCGCTCGACCTCGGACCTGGGGAACTGGGTTCGAGTCTGGGTAACGACGCCAAAACCTCCTGTGATTCTGGGCAAATCACTTAATCTCCCCGTGCCTAAAATGAAATGTGTGTCCTCATGTAACGTAACTGGTGCTATGTAAAGCACTGTGATACCCGATTCAGTTCGGGTCTAGTTCGCGCTATATAAAACTCTGCAAAAAAAATAAAAAATCTGGTCACCTTACTGTAGGAACTGGGGTCTCCAGTTCCCCGGGGGGTAGCTTGGCTCGAGCAGGTAGGCACCCGAAAGCTTAGGTGTAAAGTGACCATACAGCACACACATCCACTGAGACAATAAATGCACGCAATGACTGACACCACACCAGCAAGGTTGATTAAAATCAATAAGCTTTATCTAAGATCAAGATCAGGGTAATCAATAATCACAGTATCTCTATTTCATCAAAGCATTTCATCAAGGGAGCAAAGGGAGCAATTCAATAATTACCATAGCATGTCTCAATAATACAGTTCATTAGGGCAGTACGGGGAACATTTCATGGGATAACTGTAGGCTTTCATTTAGCATTTCATTTGGCAGGAGTAAAACCACTTATGTAGGAAGACAGGCAACATTTCATTAGGCCAGGAATAACCATCTCATTAGGTAAGAATAAGACATCTCATCAGGCAAGTGTTGACAGTTCATTTAGCAAGACTAAACATTTCACTAGAAATCAGGCAACATCTCACTAGGCAAAAGTCACTAACTCCTTAGGTCAGGAATAAACATTTCATCCAGTAAGGGTAAACACGTCCTTAATCAGGGCCTAGCAGTAACTGGTATCAAACTGTCCCCCAGCCAGGGGTTAACTCTACTAAGTCCAGGCCCCGAATGCTCTTACAGGGCTCTGACCTAGATCAGGATTCCCTCTTTGGTTTACTAGGGCCAACAGGGCCCGACAACAATCTCCGGCAGGGGAGGGGGTCCTCGGGCCTCCTTCTGTCTCCTGGGAAGCCCTGTGTTCACTCCTGCGGCCGCCCTCCACTCCCTTAGGTTACCTGCTGGCTTCGGCTCCTCGGGGAGCCCTTGCAGAGCTGTCCGGGAAGGGGGGCTCTCACTCCTCCCGATATGCCCCGCGCTGCAGTGAGACCAGTCCCGGGCCTCTCGCTGGTTCCTCGGGCCCTGGGACCAGTCAGGAGGCGGCGCAGAGGGGTGAGGCTGCTGTGGCCAATGTCAGGCCTTTACGGGTTGGGTGGTGACCCCCGAGCCAATCCGCAGCTCGCTTCCTAGGGGGCTCGGACACGCAACCGAAGCAATGCGTGGCAGGGGCGGAGTTCAGGACGCGCCCCCTTCACGTGATGAGGGATTCCCGGCTTCAAGCTTTGCGGCCTAGTGCGGCCTAGTTGAAGTTTGCGGAGGCATTCCCAAGCCTCCGGGTGCCAGCGCGGAGACTCTGCTTGATCAGGGCCGGGCTGCGGCAGTGATTCAGGCCCCTAGGCGCACTGGGTGACAGCGCCTCTTCGGATCACTCTCCGGGGCCGTGCGCGGCCCACGGCAACACTGCGGCGGCCCTCTCCTGACACCGGGGGCCGCCGAGGGGGGCAGATGACGCTGTCGCCGTCGAGCGCGCTGAGCCGCGATAGGGGGGTAGGAAAACCCAGAGGGCTCCCGCGCTGCAACGGTAAGTCGGGCAGCGCTTTGTGGGGGCAATCGCTGCTTCCAGGGCCAGCAGCGCTTCGGGGCAGCAACTGCCTCGAGGAACACAGCGGTTCTCAAGGACACAGTAGGGGAGCGCAGGGCAGGCAGTGCAGTCACATGAGGCAGTTCATGCAGGACAGAGCAGGGGCCCAGGTGAGGGTAGAGGGGCACAGGGGTGGCGCAGCCCAGTACCTGGTTGATCCCCAGTAGTTGGTGGTTCTTGAACCCTTTGTAGTTAGTTTCTTGAGGGGGGGTTGAGTTGAAGGTTGCTCACAGGATTCCTCAGCAGATCACTGCAGGTGGTCCCTGTGTTCCCCTCCTGCCGGGCCAGATCAGTGGGCTAGTTCAGTGTTCCTCACACAGCTTGGTGGGCAGCACCTAAACCATGTTACCCCCAGTGGTATAGGTTCCTGACTAGGCCCTGCCGCCTTAGTCTCCTGCGTAGGGTCCCCCAGGTCAGTGATGCCCCAACTGACTGAAAAGATTCCCTACTTTCTTTATATATGCCCAGGTCAGGTGACCACACTCTAAGGCTGCAAAAGCAGACCCCTCCCCTATTCTAGAAGGTTCCAGGAGCTTCCCTACTCTAACTATGGGCAGGCAAGGCAGGCTAGTAATGCAACAATGTTTATGGGTTCCAGCCAGCTCCTGGCAACTAGGGTGCTACACAAAAAGACCACGCTGCAGTAGCAGAGGCCAGTGGCAGCCATGTTTGGAGTAGAGAGCACCTGCACCTTAGCATTGATTAGCAATGGGAAGGTGCTCGGAGACCTAAGGCCAACAAAAAAGAAGGTGGGAAAAATGAGGCAAGGGTGAAAAAAAATAGGGAAAGACCACCCTAGGGCTGACAGGTCTAACACTTGCCCTATAATTGTATCAATATTTCTGTCCATTTCAATACTGTAAAACACTTGTAACTTGAATGGCGCAGGGCTGCAGCCTGCAGGCAGGAGAATACCTTAGTCGGTGAGGTCAGGGGTTTTAAATCCCAAATTTCCCAACTAAAATAGCAGTGGGCAGCAGGGTGGAAGAGTGAGGTGATCAAGGGTTCACAATGGTCTGTTTTCATGAGGACCACAGTTAGCACTGATTTGAATAGGTGTACATCTATCGAGGTGGGCGAAAAACAGTGGGTTGGAATGCTACCCGAGTGATGGCCACTGATTAGACGATATGCACAAATTTATCTCATCAGATTTTTGGTGTTTGAGTACCAGTAGTATGCCTGGAAATCTGAGACGAGCACAGCTTTCCAATCCTACTGCTGCCAATGCTTGTGAATTCTAATAGGCAGTACATTTGCACCCATTCATGGAGTACGTCTATGGGTACAGATTTACTACTTTTTTGGAAAACCGGTAATTATATATATTTAGGATCCTGATCCAAAAAAGGAACAAATTTAAACCTCGTAGTCAAATGAGAAAGTAGAGAAAAACTGTTACAGACATAGCAGACCGGACACAGGGCCCCCAGCTACCAAACCAGGAATTATGGGTGTAACCCCACAAACACCCCTACTGAAACTACAACCATGCCCATCCTACTTGGAGCTGGTAGTTCTTCCTGAAAACCCATGACAACTGTTATGTTCACCAGCCAGGAGTCCCTGCCCTGGGATCACTTACTTTAAATGTATATTCACTCGACACACTTCTCTCATCTGTGCCGAAGAAGCCTTGATGGTTGTCAACTTGGTGCATGTGGGAAGAGCTGCATGTTTCTGGGCATCGGGCTTTACAAATCATTTAATCAAGTGACTGATGGCCGTATGCACTAAGGCTGAGTCGCAACTAGCTAAGGGCGCGAAGGCAAAGGAATAGGGTGAGCCGTGCTAGAGCTGAACCACGGGTCTGGCTTGACTCTTAGAGTCCATGAGCGAGCCGAGCCATGAAAACCCTTGGCATGTATATCATGCAAAACATAATGTAAACATGATACAACCCCTTTAAAATTAAAAAAAATGTGTCTTTTTTTTTAACATGTGGAAGTGTTTCACCTTAGTACCTCACATTATGTCACTGCATAGACAAACAAACAGAACTCCCTGATTTGTGGCCAGCAATAGAGGCGTGAGTTTATCCAGCATATGAGGGATTACCTGCAGGAGCAACATTTTCAGGGGTTCGTGGTTCCCGACCCAACCGAGCCGAGGGTCCTTGGGGTCAGTGAGAGCTGAGTAGCCTGCCAGGGCTAGGGTCAGTCCCCCGGGGTCACCCCAGGCAGAGCTGCTGTTTTAAGAGTTAATGCACCTTGATCAAGTCCAGCGTGGTTAGCTCAGGCAGACAATTCATGAAGTTAACCCACCGGAAGACTCTCTCACTCCCACCAGAACTCCCTCACATCACCTCTGGCGTCCATGACAGTCTCGTTCCTTAGTGGATGCGATACACCGTCCAGTACTAAGGGCCTGATTACAATCTTGGTGGACAGGGTTACTCCATCACAAATGTGACGGATATACCGTCCCTCATATTACAATTCCATTATATCCTATGGAACTCGTACCACGATGGACGGGATCTCAGTCACGTTTGTGATGGAGTATCCCATACGTATAATGCACTTGTAATACGGTGGACGGGATATCAGCCACGTTTGTGATGGAGCATCCCATCCGTATAATGCACTTGTAATACTGCGGACGGGATATCAGTCACGTTTGTGATGGAGCATCCCATCCGTATAATGCACTTGTAATAAGGCGGACGGGATCGCAGCCACGTTTGTGATGGAGTATCCCATCCGTATAATGCACTTGTAATACGGTGGACGGGATATCAGCCACGTTTGTGATGGAGTATCCCATCTGTATAATGCACTTGTAATACTGCAGACGGGATATCAGCCACATTTATGATGGAGTATCCCATCCGTATAATGCACTTGTAATACGGTGGGCGGGTTATCAGCCACGTTTGTGATGGAGTATCCCATCCGTATAATGCACTTGTAATACGGCGGACGGGATCTCAGCCACGTTTGTGATGGAGTATCCCATCCGTATAATGCACTTGTAATACGGCGGACGGGATCTCAGCCACGTTTGTGATGGAGTATCCCATCCGTATAATGCACTTGTAATACGGCGGACGGGATATCAGCCACGTTTGTGATGGAGTATCCCATCCGTATAACGCACTTGTAATAGAGCGGACGGGATCTCAGCCACGTTTGTGCTGGAGTATCCCATCCGTATAATGCACTTGTAATACTGCGGACGGGATATCAGTCATGTTTGTGATGGAGTATCCCATCCGTATAATGCACTTGTAATACGGCGGACAGGATCTCAGCCACGTTTGTGATGGAGTATCCCATCCGTATAATGCACTTGTAATACTGCAGACGGGATATCAGCCACATTTGTGATGGAGTATCCCATCCGTATAATGCACTTGTAATACGGCGGACGGGTTATCACCCACGTTTGTGATGGAGTATCCCATCCGTATAATGCACTTGTAATACGGCGGACGGGATCTCAGCCACGTTTGTGATGGAGTATCCCATCCGTATAATGCACTTGTAATACGGCGGACGGGATCTCAGCCACGTTTGTGATGGAGTATCCCATCCGTATAATGCACTTGTAATACGGCGGACGGGATATCAGCCACGTTTGTGATGGAGTATCCCATCCGTATAATGCACTTGTAATAGAGCGGACGGGATCTCAGCCACGTTTGGGCTGGAGTATCCCATCCGTATAATGCACTTGTAATACAGCGGACGGGATATCAGTCATGTTTTTGATGGAGTATCCCATCCGTATTATGCACTTGTAATACGGCGGACAGGATCTCAGCCACGTTTGTGATGGAGTATCCCATCCGTATAATGCACTTGTAATACGGCGGACGGGATCTCAGCCACGTTTGTGATGGAGTATCCCATCCGTATAATGTACTTGTAATACGGCGGACGGGATATCAGTCATGTTTGTGAAGGATTATCCCATCCGTATAATGCACTTGTAATACGGCGGACGGGATATCAGCCACGTTTGTGATGGAGTATCCCATCTGTATAATGTACTTGTAATACGGGGGACGGGATCTCAGTCACGTTTGTGATGGAGTATCCCATCCGTATAATGTACTTGTAATACTGCGGACAGGATATCAGCCACATTTGTGATGGAGTATCCCATCCGTATAATGCACTTGTAATAGAGCGGATGGGATCTCAGCCACGTTTGTGCTGGAGTATCCCATCCGTATAATGCACTTGTAATACAGCGGACGGGATATCAGTCATGTTTGTGATGGAGTATCCCATCCGTATAATGCACTTGTAATACGGCGGACAGGATCTCAGCCACGTTTGTGATGGAGTATCCCATCCGTATAATGCACTTGTAATACAAGGACGGGATATCAGTCACGTTTGTGATGGAGTATCCCATCCGTATAATGCACTTGTAATAAGGCGGACGGGATCTCAGCCACGTTTGTAATGGAGTATCCCATCCGTATAATGCACTTGTAATACGGTGGACGGGATATCAGCCACGTTTGTGATGGAGTATCCCATCCGTATAATGCACTTGTAATACTGCAGACGGGATATCAGCCACATTTGTGATGGAGTATCCCATCCGTATAATGCACTTGTAATACGGCGGACGGGTTATCACCCACGTTTGTGATGGAGTATCCCATCCGTATAATGCACTTGTAATACGGCGGACGGGATCTCAGCCACGTTTGTGATGGAGTATCCCATCCGTATAATGCACTTGTAATACGGCGGACGGGATCTCAGCCACGTTTGTGATGGAGTATCCCATCCGTATAATGCACTTGTAATACGGCGGACGGGATATCAGCCACGTTTGTGATGGAGTATCCCATCCGTATAATGCACTTGTAATAGAGCGGACGGGATCTCAGCCACGTTTGGACTGGAGTATCCCATCCGTATAATGCACTTGTAATACAGCGGACGGGATATCAGTCATGTTTTTGATGGAGTATCCCATCCGTATAATGCACTTGTAATACGGCGGACAGGATCTCAGCCACGTTTGTGATGGAGTATCCCATCCGTATAATGCACTTGTAATACGGCGGACGGGATCTCAGCCACGTTTCTGATGGAGTATCCCATCCGTATAATGTACTTGTAATACGGCGGACGGGATATCAGTCATGTTTGTGAAGGATTATCCCATCCGTATAATGCACTTGTAATACGGCGGACGGGATCTCAGTCATGTTTGTGATGGAGTATCCCATCCGTATAATGTACTTGTAATACGGGGGACGGGATCTCAGTCACGTTTGTGATGGAGTATCCCATCCGTATAATGTACTTGTAATACTGCGGACAGGATATCAGCCACATTTGTGATGGAGTATCCCATCCGTATAATGCACTTGTAATACGGCGGACGGGTTATCAGCCACGTTTGTGATGGAGTATCCCATCCGTATAATGCACTTGTAATACAAGGACGGGATATCAGCCACGTTTGTGATGGAGTATCCCATCCGTATAATGCACTTGTAATACGGCGGACGGGATCTCAGTCATGTTTGTGATGGAGTATGCAATCCGTATAATGCACTTGTAATATGGCAGATGGGATATCAGGCATGTTTGTGATGGAGTATCCCATCCGTATAATGCACTCGTAATACAAGGACGGGATATCAGTCACGTTTGTGATGGAGTATCCCATCCGCCAATCTCGCACTCAGGCCCTGCGTTTCTTAGCGCCCCAACACTGCAGCTCATGGCGGCAGTTGAGGGACCGGTAAGCAAAGGAGGACCGGGAGTAACTAACCATGATCGGAAGCACAAACCGCAGCAGCACTCACCACCCTCCGAAGGACAGGAGGGGTCTTTCTGTGGGGACCTCAAGTCACAAAACTGCCACATTTTTTTTGAACTACTGAAAATGGAAGAAGGGGGTTGGAGATATGTCCCTGCTTGTGATAATGTTAGTAGATGTGGCTTTTGTGTCATGATTCTGAAGAGATTTTAGGTGTTTACTTGTAAGTGAATCAGTGACTTGGGGGCATATTAGGAAGAATCTTGTTAAAATTATCGCCGTTTTTGCGGCAGGAAATTGCAGCTAAAACGGCGATAATGGGCTTGTTAATATGCGTCATAGAATTCCAATAGAAGCCCAGGTTAGATGTCCTGCACATCTAACCTGGGCTGCTAGTATGTGCCACTTGTTCTCACGAGGTGCGAAAAATGGCAAACTGCACATTCATGAACAATTCATCACAATGCCGTGGGTGGCGGAAGTGACGTCACACGTCCTTTGATCTACGATGTCACTCACTCGCACATGCTTACACAGACACAAGTGCACACTCCCACTCTCTCTCACGTGAACACACACTCACCTGCACGCACGCACACAACTTACATTTAAAAACAGTGTTTTTACTCACCTGCCAGGGAAGGCTCAGTCCAGCAAACTTTACTGCATTTTTTATTGCACTAGTAGGGAATGATGAAACATTATTCAGTATTAGTGTGAAAAAAACACTGAGAGAAAACAGAGAGTGGGGTTCCAACCCAACCTACATCTATAGGACGAGCTGCCACTGGGCTCCTAGCAGTTGATTCTGCCACCTCTGAGGCCAGGGGTCGCAAAGAGGGTGCCAGGTCCAGAGTCGCAAAGACAGTGGCAGGGGCTGCGGCTGTGACCCTTGGCGACCCCTGAATGACGTCCGTGTGCACATTGTAGATTCCAGTATCACTTTCCGCTCACAGGTCACAGTGTGGGTTTCACGGCGCCTCGCCCTGCACTCTCTGACCCCAGACATCTCTGTACTTACAGTTTTCCGTCCCTCTGCCCCGTTTCCTGGGGGCTCAGACTTCTCGGGGTCCCCGGGGGTCTGGGGTGTATGGCCGCCGGGCAGGGACAGGAGAGGGGGGTCGTTTTACGTCATCAAAGACATTTACTACCAAACACCCCAAAGTTTGTGAAACGCGCCCTTATGTAAAATGCATCAGAGGCTTAAAGGTGACACGGGGGGGGGGGCGGGGGGGTCACCTGATGCGGAGTCCAAGGCCGGGTGGAGTCTGTCTCGGGAGCCCGGGGACAGAGAGCGGCGGCTCCTGCGGGAGCAGGGAGTGCGGGACCCCCTGCAGAGGAGCCGCCCATGAGGGGGTGAGGAATCCATGAGGGGGGGAGGAGTCCATGAGGGGGTGAGGAGTCCATGAGGGGGTGAGGAATCCATGAGGGGGCGCTGCCCCCCCTGCAGCCCCCCCACCCTCTCCACTCCCTGCAGCACCCCCACCCTACCCCCTGCAGCACCCCACCGTCTCCACCTCCTGCTGCACCCCCACCCTCTCCATTCCCTGCAGCACCCCCACCCAACCCCCTGCAGCACCCCACCGTCTCCACCTCCTGCTGCACCCCCACCCTCTCCATTCCCTGCAGCACCCCCACCCAACCCCCTGCAGCACCCCACCGTCTCCACCTCCTGCTGCACCCCCACCCTCTCCATTCCCTGCAGCACCCCCACCCAACCCCCTGCAGCACCCCACCCTCTCCATTCCCTGCAGCACCCCCACCCAGCCCCCGGCCTGTGGGTTACAGATGCTCAGAGGTCTCTGCAGTGAGCGCACTAACCTTCCGAGCTGCATCACTAGTGGAATCCGAACTCTAGCATTGGGGTTTCGTCCACGCGCTGAGTTTTCTTCCTGGGCTTTGAAAGGGACCCCCTGACCTCTACACCACCCTGAGACCCGCGCAGCAGGCGCGCAGCCCACTCAGCTGCCTCGGTGCAATGATAACCCCCGCTGTGCCCTCTCTTGCAGGTGCTGTGTGCCGGCACCCGACGCCACACCCGAGGAAGAGGAGGAGGGCGGCGGGGGGAGGCGGAAAGCGGACAGGTATGAACAGCAGGGGGGGTGACAGGTATGTACAGCGGGGGGGGGGGGGTTGACAGGTATGCACAGCAGGGGGGGTGAAAGGTATGCACAGCAGGGGGGTGACAGGTATGAACAGCGGGGGAGTGAGAGGTATGAACAGCAGAGGGGTGACAGGTATGAACAGCGGGGGAGTGAGAGGTATGAACAGCAGGGGGGGTGACAGGTATCAACAGCAGGGGGGTGACAGGTATGAACAGCAGGGGGGTGACAGGTATGTACAGCGGGGGGTGACAGGTATGAACAGCAGGGGGTGACAGGTATGAACAGCAGGGGGGGTGACAGGTATGTACAGCGGGGGGTGACAGGTATGAACAGCGGGGGGTGACAGGTATGAACAGCAGGGGGGGTGACAGGTATGAAAAGCAGGGGGGGTGACAGGTATGAACAGCGGGGGGGTGACAGGTATGAAAAGCAGGGGGGTGACAGGTATGTACAGCAGGAGGGTGACAGGTATGTACAGCAGGGGGGTGACAGGTATGTACAGCAGGAGGGTGACAGGTATGTACAGCAGGGGGGTGACAGGTATGAACAGCAGGGGGGTAACAGGTATGAACAGCAGGGGGTGACAGGTATGAACAGCAGGGGGTGACAGGTATGAACAGCAGGGGGGTGACAGGTATGTACAGCAGGGGAGTGACAGGTATGAACAGCAGGGGGGTGACAGGTATGAACAGCAGGGGGGTGACAGGTATGAACAGCAGGGGGGTGACAGGTATGTACAGCAGGGGGGGTGACAGGTATGTACAGCGGGGGAGTGAGAGGTATGAACAGCAGGGTGGTGACAGGTATGAACAGTAGGGGGTGACAGGTATGTACAGCAGGGGGGACAGGTATGTACAGCAGGGGGGTGACAGGTATGTACAGCAGGGGGGGTGACAGATATGAACAGCGGGGGGTGAGAGGTATGAACAGCAGGGGGGGTGACAGGTATGAACAGTAGGGAGGTGACAGGTATGTACAGCGGGGGAATGACAGGTATGAACAGCAGGGGGTGACAGGTATGTACAGCGGGGGGTGACAGATATGAACAACAGGGGGGGTGACAGGTATGAACAGCAGGGGGTGACAGGTATGCACAGCAGGGGGGTGACAGGTATGTACAGCAGGGGGGTGACAGATATGAACAGCGGGGGGTGAGAGGTATGAACAGCAGGGGGGGTGACAGGTATGAAAAGCAGGGGGGGGTGACAGGTATGAACAGCGGGGGGGTGACAGGTATGAAAAGCAGGGGGGTGACAGGTATGAACAGCGGGGGGGTGACAGGTATGAACAGCAGGGGGGTGACAGGTATGTACAGCAGGGGGGGTGACAGGTATGAAAAGCAGGGGGGGTGACAGGTATGAACAGCGGGGGGGTCACAGGTATGAACAGCAGGGGGTGACAGGTATGTACAGCGGGGGTGACAGGTATGTACAGCGGGGGGGTGACAGGTATGAACAGCAGGGGGGGTGACAGGTATGAACAGCGGGGGGTCACAGGTATGAACAGCAGGGGGGGTGAGAGGTATGAACAGCAGGCGGGTGACAGGTATGTACAGCAGGGGGGTGACAGGTATGTACAGCGGGGGGTGACAGGTATGAACAGCTGCGGGGTGACAGGTATGTACAGCAGGGGGGGTGGCAGGTATGAACAGTAGGGGGGTGACAGGTATGTACAGCGGGTGGTGACACGTATGAACAGCAGGAGGGTGACAGGTATGTACAGCGGGGGGTGACAGATATGAACAGCAGGGGGGGTGACAGGTATGAACAGCAGGGGGTGACAGGTATGTACAGCGGGGGGGTGACAGGTATGTACAGCGGGGGTGACAGGTATGAACAGCAGGGGGGTGACAGGTATGAACAGCAGGGGGTGACAGGTATGAACAGCAGGGGGGTGACAGGTATGTACAGCGGGGGGGTGACAGGTATGAACAGCAGGGGGGTGACAGGTATGTACAGCAGGGGAGGTGACAGGTATGTACAGCGGGGGGTGACAGGTATGAACAGCAGGGGGGTGACAGGTATGTACAGCGGGGGGGTGACAGGTATGAACAGCAGCGGGGTGACAGGTATGTACAGCAGGGGGGGTGACAGGTATGAACAGCAGGGGGGTGACAGATATGAACAGCAGGGGGTGACAGGTATGAACAGCAGGGTGAGGGGTGACAGGTATGAACAGCAGGCGGGGTGACAGATATGAACAGCGGGGGGGTGACAGGTACGAACAGCAAGGGGGGTGACAGGTATGAACAGCAGGGGGGGTGACATGTATGTACAGCGGGGGGGTGACAGGTATGAACAGCAGGGGGGTGACAGGTATGAACAGCAGGGGGGTGACAGATATGAACAGCAGGGGGGGTGACAGGTATGAACAGCGGGGGGGTCACAGGTATGAAAAGCAGGGGGTGACAGGTATGAACAGCAGGGGGGTGACAGGTATGAACAGCAGGGTGAGGGGTGACAGGTATGAACAGCAGGGGGGGTGACAGGTATGAACAGCAGGGGGGTGACAGGTATGAACAGCATGGGGGGTGACAGGTATGAACAGCAGGGGGTCACAGGTATTAACAGCAGGGGGGACAGGTATGAACAGCAGGGGGGTGACAGGTATGAACAGCAGGGGGTGACAGGTATGAACAGCAGGGGGGGTGACAGGTATCAACAGCAGGGGGGTTACAGGTATGAACAGCAGGGGAGGTGACAGGTATGCACAGCAGGGGGGTGACCGGTATGAATAGCAGGGGGGTGACCGGTATAAATAGCAGGGGGGGTGACAGGTATGAACAGCGGGGGAGGTGACAGGTATGCACAGCAGGGGGGTGACAGGTATGAACAGCAGGGGGGTGACCGGTATGAATAGCAGGGGGGGTGACAGGTATGAACAGCGGGGGAGGTGACAGGTATGCACAGCAGGGGGGGTCACAGATATGAACAGCGGGGGGGTCACAGATATGAACAGCGGGGGGGTCACAGGTATGAACAGCGGGGGGTCACAGGTATGAACAGCGGGGGGTCACAGGTATGAAGAGCGGGGGGTTGACAGGTATGAACAGCAGGGGGGGTGACAGGTATAAACAGCAGGGGGGGTGACAGATATGAACAGCAGGGGGGGTCACAGGTATGAACAGCGGGGGGGTCACAGGTATGAACAGCGGGGGGTCACAGGTATGAACAGCGGGGGGTGACAGGTATGAACAGCAGGGGGGGTGACAGATATGAACAGCAGGGGGGGTGACAGATATGAACAGCAGGGGGGGTCACAGGTATGAACAGCGGGGGGTGACAGGTATGAACAGCGGGGGGGTCACAGGTATGAACAGTGGGGGGGTTACAGGTATGAACAGCGGGGGGGGTTGACAGGTATGAACAGCAGGGGGGGTGACAGGTATGAACAGCAGGGGGGTGACAGGTATGAACAGCGGGGGGGGTTACAGGTATGAACAGCGGGGGGGCAGGTATGAACAGCAGGGGGTGACAGGTATGAACAGCAGGGGGGGTGACAGATATGAATAGCAGGGGGGGTCACAGGTATGAACAGCGGGGGGTGACAGGTATGAACAGCAGGGGGGGTTACAGGTATGAACAGCGGGGGGTGACAGGTATGAACAGCGGGGGGGGGTTACAGGTATGAACAGCGGGGGGTGACAGGTATGAACAGAAGGGGGGTGACAGGTATGAACAGCAGGAGGGGTGACGGATATGATCAGCAGGGGGGGTCACAGGTATGAACAGCGGGGGGGTGACAGGTATGAACAGCGGGGGGTGACAGGTATGAACAGCAGGGGGGTGACAGGTATGAACAGCAGGGGGGGTCACAGGTATGAACAGCAGGGGGTGTCACAGGTATGAACAGCAGGGGGGTCACAGGTATGAACAGCGGGGGATGGTCACAGGTATGAACCGCGGGGGGGTGACAGGTATGAACAGCAGGGGGCGCAGCCTGGGAGGGTAGAAGGGGGGGGGGTCACAGGTATGAACAGCGGGGGGGTCACAGGTATGAACAGCGGGGGGGGTCACAGGTATGAACAGCGGGGGGGGTGACAGGTATGAACAGCAGGGGGGGGTGACAGGTATGAACAGTAGGGGGGTGACAGGTATGTACAGCGGGGGGTGACACTTATGAACAGCAGGGGGGTGACAGGTATGTACAGCAGGGGGGGTGACAGGTATGTACAGCGGGGGTGACAGATATGAACAGCAGGGGGGGTGACAGGTATGAACAGCAGGGGGTAACAGGTATGCACAGCAGGGGGGTGACAGGTATGAACAGCAGGGGGGTGACAGGTATGTACAGCGGGGGGGTGACAGATATGAACAGCGGGGGTGAAAGGTATGAACAGCAGGGGGTGACACGTATGTACAGCGTGGGGGGTGACAGGTATGAACAGCAGGGGGGTGACAGGTATATACACAGCAGGGGGGGTGACAGGTATGAACAGCAGGGGGGTGACAGGTATATACAGCAGGGGGGGTGACAGGTATGAACAGCAGGGGGGGTGACAGATATGAACAGCAGGGGGGTGACAGGTATGTACAGCGGGGGGTGACAGGTATGAACAGCAGGGGGGTGACAGGTATGAACAGCAGGGGGGTGACAGGTATGTACAGCGGGGGGTGACAGGTATGAACAGCAGGGGGGTGACAGGTATGTACAGCAGGGGAGGTGACAGGTATGTACAGCGGGGGGGTGACAGGTATGAACAGCAGGGGGGTGACAGGTATGTACAGCAGGGGGGCGACAGGTATGAACAGCAGGGGGGTGACAGATATGAACAGCAGGGGGGTGACAGGTATGAACAGCAGGGTGAGGGGTGACAGGTATGAACAGCAGGCGGGGTGACAGGTATGAACAGCAGGGGGGGGTGACAGGTATGAACAGCAGGGGGGGTGACAGGTATGAACAGCAGGGGGGGTGACAGGTATGTACAGCGGGGGGGTGACAGGTATGAACAGCAGGGGGGTGACAGGTATGTACAGCAGGGGGGTGACAGGTATGAACAGCAGGGGGGTGACAGATATGAACAGCAGAGGGGGTGACAGGTATGAACAGCGGGGGGGTCACAGGTATGAACAGCGGGGGGTGAAAGGTATGAACAGCAGGGGGGTGACAGGTATGAACAGCAGGGTGAGGGGTGACAGGTATGAACAGCAGGGGGGGTGACAGGTATGAACAGCAGGGGGGGTGACAGATATGAACAGCATGGGGGGTGACAGGTATGAACAGCAGGGGGGTGACAGGTATTAACAGCAGGGGGGACAGGTATGAACAGCAGGGGGGTGACAGGTATGAACAGCAGGGGGTGACAGGTATGAACAGCAGGGGGGGTGACAGGTATCAACAGCAGGGGGGTTACAGGTATGAACAGCAGGGGAGGTGACAGGTATGCATAGCAGGGGGGTGACAGGTATGAACAGCAGGGGGGTGACCGGTATGAATAGCAGGGGGGGTGACAGGTATGAACAGCGGGGGAGGTGACAGGTATGCACAGCAGGGGGGGTCACAGGTATTAACAGCAGGGGGTCACAGGTATGAACAGCGGGGGGGTCACAGGTATGAACAGCGGGGGGGGGTCCACAGGTATGAACAGCGGGGGGGTGACAGGTATGAACAGCAGGGGGTGACAGGTATGAACAGCAGGGGGGTGACAGATATGAACAGCAGGGGGGGTCACAGGTATGAACAGCAGGGGGGTCACAGGTATGAACAGCGGGGGGGTCACAGGTATGAACAGCGGGGGGGGGTCACAGGTATGAACAGCAGGGGGGGTGACAGGTATGAACAGCAGGGGGTGACAGGTATGAACAGCAGGGGGGTGACAGATATGAACAGCAGGGGGGGTCACAGGTATGAACAGCGGGGGGGTCACAGGTATGAACAGCGGGGGGGTCACAGGTATGAAGAGCGGGGGGTTGACAGGTATGAACAGCAGGGGGGTGACAGGTATAAACAGCAGGGGGGTGACAGATATGAACAGCAGGGGGCGTCACAGGTATGAACAGCGGGGAGGGTCACAGGTATGAACAGCGGGGGGGTCACAGGTATGAACAGCGGGGGGGTCACAGGTATGAACAGCGGGGGGGTGACAGGTATGAACAGCAGGGGGGGTGACAGATATGAACAGCGGGGGAGTGACAGGTATGAACAGCAGGGGGGTCACAGGTATGAACAGCGGGGGGGGTCACAGGTATGAACAGCGGGGGGGGTCACAGGTATGAACAGCGGGGGGTTACAGGTATGAACAGCGGGGGGTTACAGGTATGAACAGCGGGGGGGTGACAGGTATGAACAGCAGGGGGGGGTGACAGGTATGAACAGCAGTAGGGGTAACAGATATGAACAGCAGGGGGGGTCACAGGAATGAACAGCGGGGGGGGTCAAAGGTATGAACAGCGGGGGGGTTACAGGTATGAACAGCGGGGGGGTGACAGGTATGAACAGCAGGGGGGTGACAGGTATGAACAGCAGTAGGGGTAACAGATATGAACAGCAGGGGGGGTCACAGGAATGAACAGCGGGGGGGGTCACAGGTATGAACAGCGGGGGGTGACAGGTATGAACAGCAGGGGGGGTTACAGGTATGAACAGCGGGGGGGGTGACAGGTATGAACAGCGGGGGGGGTTACAGGTATGAACAGCGGGGGGGGGGTGACAGGTATGAACAGCAGGAGGGGTGACAGATATGAACAGCAGGGGTGGTCACAGGTATGATCAGCGGGGGGGTCAAAGGTATGAACAGCGGGGGGGGTCACAGGTATGAACAGCGGGGGGGTGACAGGTATGAACAGCAGGGGGGGTGACAGGTATGAACAGCAGGGGGGGTGACAGGTATGAACAGCAGGGTGAGGGGTGACAGGTATGAACAGCGGGGGGGTCACAGGTATGAACAGCGGGGGGTCACAGGTATGAACAACGGGGGGGGTCACAGGTATGAACAGCGGGGGGGTCACAGGTATGAACAGGGGGGTGACAGGCATGAACAGCAGGGGGGGTGACAGATATGAACAGCAGGGGGGGTGACAGATATGAACAGCAGGGGGGGTCACAGGTATGAACAGCGGGGGGGTCACAGGTATGAACAGCGGGGGGGTCACAGGTATGAACAGCGGGGGGATTACAGGTATGAACAGCGGGGGGTTACAGGTATGAACAGCGGGGGTGACAGGTATGAACAGCAGGGGGGGTGACAGGTATGAACAGCAGAGGGGGTGACAGGTATGAACAGCGGGGGGGTTACAGGTATGAACAGCGGGGGGGTGACAGGTATGAACAGCGGGGGGTGACAGGTATGAACAGCAGTAGGGGTAACAGATATGAACAGCAGGGGGGGTCACAGGTATGAACAGCGGGGGGTGACAGGTATGAACAGCAGGGGGGATTACAGGTATGAACAGCGGGGGGGGTGACAGGTATGAACAGCGGGGGGGGTTACAGGTATGAACAGCGGGGGGTGACAGGTATGAACAGCAAGGGGGTGACAGGTATGAACAGCAGGAGGGGTGACAGATATGAACAGCAGGGGGGTCACAGGTATGATCAGCGGGGGGGTCAAAGGTATGAACAGCGGGGGGGGTCACAGGTATGATCAGCGGGGGGTGACAGGTATGAACAGCAGGGGGGTGACAGGTATGAACAGCAGGGGGGGTGACAGGTATGAACAGCAGGAGGGGTCACAGGTATGAACAGCGGGGGGGTCACAGGTATGAACAACGGGGGGTCACAGGTATGAACAACGGGGGGGTCACAGGTATGAACAGCGGGGGAGTGACAGGTCTGAACAGCAGGGGGGGTGACAGATATGAACAGCAGGGGGGGTGACAGATATGAACAGCAGGGGGGGTCACAGGTATGAACAGCGGGGGGGGTCACAGGTATGAACAGCGGGGGGGGTCACAGGTATGAACAGCGGGGGGGTTACAGGTATGAACAGCGGGGGGTTACAGGTATGAACAGCGGGGGGGTGACAGATATGAACAGCAGGGGGGGTGACAGGTATGAACAGCAGGGGGGGTGACAGGTATGAACAGCGGGGGGGTTACAGGTATGAACAGCGGGGGGTGACAGGTATGAACAGCAGGGGGGGTGACAGGTATGAACAGCAGTAGGGGTGACAGGTATGAACAGCAGGGGGGGTGACAGGTATGAACAGCAGGGGGGGTGACAGGTATGAATAGCGGGGGGTGACAGGTATGAACAGCGGGGGGGTGACAGGTATGAACAGCAGTAGGGGTGACAGGTATGAACAGCAGGGGGGGTGACAGGTATGAACAGCAGGGGGGGTGACAGGTATGAACAGCAGGGGGGGTAACAGATATGAACAGCAGGGGGGGTCACAGGAATGAACAGCGGGGGCGTGACAGGTATGAACAGCAGGGGGGGTTACAGGTATGAACAGCGGGGGGTGACAGGTATGAACAGCGGGGGGGGTTACAGGTATGAACAGCGGGGGGTGACAGGTATGAACAGCAGGAGGGGTCACAGGTATGAACAGCGGGGGGGTCACAGGTATGAACAACGGGGGGTCACAGGTATGAACAACGGGGGGTCACAGGTATGAACAGCAGGGGGGTCACAGGTATGAACAGCGGGGGAGTGACAGGTCTGAACAGCAGGGGGGGTGACAGATATGAACAGCAGGGGGGGTGACAGATATGAACAGCAGGGGGGGTCACAGGTATGAACAGCGGGGGGGTCACAGGTATGAACAGCGGGGGGTTACAGGTATGAACAGCGGGGGGTTACAGGTATGAACAGCGGGGGGGTGACAGGTATGAACAGCAGGGGGGTGACAGGTATGAACAGCAGGGGGGGTCACAGGAATGAACAGCGGGGGGGTCACAGGTATGAACAGCGGGGGGGTGACAGGTATGAACAGCAGGGGGGGTTACAGGTATGAACAGCGGGGGGGGTGACAGGTATGAACAGCGGGGGGGGTTACAGGTATGAACAGCGGGGGGGGTGACAGGTATGATCAGCAAGGGGGTGACAGGTATGAACAGCAGGAGGGGTGACAGATATGAACAGCAGGGGTGGTCACAGGTATGATCAGCGGGGGGGTCAAAGGTATGAACAGCGGGGGGGGTCACAGGTATGAACAGCGGGGGGCTGACAGGTATGAACAGCAGGGGGGGTGACAGGTATGAACAGCAGGGGGGGTGACAGGTATGAACAGCAGGGTGAGGGGTGACAGGTATGAACAGCGGGGGGGTCACAGGTATGAACAGCGGGGGGTCACAGGTATGAACAACGGGGGGGGTCACAGGTATGAACAGCGGGGGGGTCACAGGTATGAACAGGGGGGGTGACAGGCATGAACAGCAGGGGGGGTGACAGATATGAACAGCAGGGGGGGTGACAGATATGAACAGCAGGGGGGGTCACAGGTATGAACAGCGGGGGGGGTCACAGGTATGAACAGCGGGGGGGTCACAGGTATGAACAGCGGGGGGATTACAGGTATGAACAGCGGGGGGTTACAGGTATGAACAGCGGGGGTGACAGGTATGAACAGCAGGGGGGGTGACAGGTATGAACAGCAGAGGGGGTGACAGGTATGAACAGCGGGGGGGTTACAGGTATGAACAGCGGGGGGGTGACAGGTATGAACAGCGGGGGGTGACAGGTATGAACAGCAGTAGGGGTAACAGATATGAACAGCAGGGGGGGTCACAGGTATGAACAGCGGGGGGTGACAGGTATGAACAGCAGGGGGGGTTACAGGTATGAACAGCGGGGGGGGTGACAGGTATGAACAGCGGGGGGGGGTTACAGGTATGAACAGCGGGGGGTGACAGGTATGAACAGCAAGGGGGTGACAGGTATGAACAGCAGGAGGGGTGACAGATATGAACAGCAGGGGGGTCACAGGTATGATCAGCGGGGGGGTCAAAGGTATGAACAGCGGGGGGGGTCACAGGTATGATCAGCGGGGGGTGACAGGTATGAACAGCAGGGGGGGTGACAGGTATGAACAGCAGGGGGGGTGACAGGTATGAACAGCAGGAGGGGTCACAGGTATGAACAGCGGGGGGGTCACAGGTATGAACAACGGGGGGTCACAGGTATGAACAACGGGGGGGTCACAGGTATGAACAGCGGGGGGGTCACAGGTATGAACAGCGGGGGAGTGACAGGTCTGAACAGCAGGGGGGGTGACAGATATGGACAGCAGGGGGGGTGACAGGTATGAACAGCGGGGGGGGTCACAGGTATGAACAGCGGGGGGGGTCACAGGTATGAACAGCGGGGGGGTTACAGGTATGAACAGCGGGGGGTTACAGGTATGAACAGCGGGGGGTGACAGGTATGAACAGCAGGGGGGGTGACAGGTATGAACAGCAGGGGGGTGACAGGTATGAACAGCGGGGGGGTTACAGGTATGAACAGCGGGGGGTGACAGGTATGAACAGCAGGGGGGGTGACAGGTATGAACAGCAGTAGGGGTGACAGGTATGAACAGCAGGGGGGGTGACAGGTATGAACAGCAGGGGGGGTCACAGGTATGAACAGCGGGGGGTGACAGGTATGAACAGCAGGGGGGGTGACAGGTATGAACAGCAGTAGGGGTGACAGGTATGAACAGCAGGGGGGGTGACAGGTATGAACAGCAGGGGGGGTGACAGGTATGAACAGCAGGGGGGGGTGACAGGTATGAACAGCAGGGGGGGTAACAGATATGAACAGCAGGGGGGGTCGCAGGAATGAACAGCGGGGGGTGACAGGTATGAACAGCAGGGGGGGTTACAGGTATGAACAGCGGGGGGTGACAGGTATGAACAGCGGGGGGGGTTACAGGTATGAACAGCGGGGGTGACAGGTATGAACAGCAGGAGGGGTGACAGATATGAACAGCAGGGGGGTCACAGGTATGATCAGCGGGAGGGTCAAAGGTATGAACAGCGGGGGGGGTCACAGGTATGAACAGCGGGGGGGTGACAGGTATGAACAGCAGGGGGGGTGACAGGTGTGAACAGCAGGGGGGGTGACAGGTATGAACAGCAGGGGGGGTCACAGGTATGAACAGCGGGGGGGTGACAGGTATGAACAGCGGGGGGGTCACAGGTATGAACAGCGGGGGGGGTCACAGGTATGAACAGCGGGGGGGTGACAGGTATGAACAGCAGGGGGGGTGACAGGTATGAACAGCAGGGGGGGTGACAGGTATGAACAGCAGGGGGGGTCACAGGTATGAACAGCGGGGGGGGTGACAGGTATGAACAGTGGGGGGGTCACAGGTATGAACAGCGGGGGGGGTCACAGGTATGAACAGCGGGGGGGGTCACAGGTATGAACAGCGGTGGGCGCAGCCTGGGAGGGTAGAAGGGGGGGGGGGTTGTACCATGCAAACAATTTCGAGCAGGCGACCGAATGAATGAATGAATGGATGAAAAATGGATGATGGCTAAATGAACGAATAGAACACACTGCATCCATGCAATATTGGATCTATAAAGGAACCGCCTCAAGGCGCTAGTTTCCCCAGGGAGGGTCGCTGAGGGTTTGGGGTATTTGTGGAAGATCGGGGGTCTGCGCCCTACGGGGCGGGAGGAAAGCGCTGTGAGCACTTCTGCGCTATTAAAAGCCCCCGGGGCCTTTAAGCTCTTTAATGGCGTGCACGCGCTTCACTTCTACTTCTATAAAGGAGCGGCTCCTGTGGGCCCCGGGGTGGGGGCCCTGGGACCCTTGGGGCCCCTTTACCTCGGGGCCCGAGGCCGAAGGAGGCCGCAGCTCGCCTCCATCAATAATTCACCCCCGGCTGCCTTCAGTCATCGAGTGACTGCTTAAAATTCCTCCCTGCCCACCCCCCCCCCCTGCACAGAGGGTGGGTATCGGATGGCATGGGCAGCATGACTCACCCCGCGGCATCACTTTATTTATTTATTTATTTATTTATGCATTTTTATATAGCGCAGACTTTACCCGAAGGCGTCAGAGCGCTTCACATTAGGAACAGACATGAAACATAATGAGAAACATTACAAAAGAACAGATTGCAAAAACATACGTTACTTACATAAGGTAATAGTGAGCAAACAAAATACATGAGGTAGTAAAGGTAATAGTGACAATCGTGAGCAAACAAAATACTTGAGTAAAAATTGTGAGCAACCAAAATACATGAGGTAGTAAAGGTAAAAGTGACAATCGTGAGCAAACAAAATACTTGAGTAAAAATTGTGAGCAACCAAAATACATGAGGTAGTCAAAAGTGCACAAGAGGAAAAGAAAGTGACAAGTGTGCAGTTATAAGAGAAAACAGAGTATAATTAGAGGTATAGTCCTGCAATAGGTGCTAGACACTCAGGCTCAGGAACAAGCGTTACGTGGGCCAGGTGGCACTTGTGCAAGTATCAAGGGTAAAGACATGTGAGAGGTAGCAGCCGTGTGTTGCAAGGGCAGAGTGGTGTGTGCATGTTACAAAAGGGCACCGAACACCAGTACATGGAAAATACTGCAAAAAGGCAGACCCTCCAATCACAGGCATACACTGGGAAGGCACTTCCATGGTCATGGAAAGTAGAAATTATCAGTAGTGGGAAGTCTTCCTCACAAATAGCAAGAGGACGTGAGTTACTTTTGGAGGTGTCTCTGGAGGAGGAGAACTTTGAGGTCCCTTTTGAAGGCCTGGGAGGAGGCGGTGGTCCGGAGTTGAGGTGGAAAGGAGTTCCAGATTCTCACTGCGTTGCCTGAAAAGGATTGGGCCATTGTTCTTTCCTTCTTGAAAGTGGGAGGTTCAAGCAGTAGATTCTCCGCATTGCGTGAACGTCTAGAGCCACCAGAGAGTTTCAGTTTATTCGCCAGGTAGCTGGGAGATGAGGAGTGCAAGGCTTTGTGGGTAATGCAGGCAGTCTTGTAGATAGCTCTAGCCTCGAAGGGAAGCCAGCGGAGGGTGGATAACATCGGCGTGATGTGATCGCTTCTTTTGGCCCCATAAATGAAACGAGCTGCTGAATGGAAGACAGACTTAAGTGGGGACAGGTGAGATTTGGGGAGGCCAGTAAGTAGAGAATTGCAGTAGTCTAGTCTAGAGAGGACCAGCGATTGCACCAGGGTTATAAGGTCCTGCTCCGGGAAGAAGCGACGGATTCCCCAAAGAAGGCGCAGTTGGTAGCGAGCAGATTTTGCAATAGAGTTGATGTGGGGAGTTAGATTGAGTTTTTTATCAAGAATGACACCAAGGGATTTTGCACTGTCGACAATGATGGGTTTATTGTTTAGTAGATTCATCTGATCCATCCATGATTGAACCGGGGGAGGAGAGAGTGAGGAGGAATTCAGTTTTGGAGGGATTCAGAATCAATTGATGAGTAGATCACGGCGCCTCCCTCCGCGCCGGTGACCGTCGGCAGCTCTGAGGCACATGAGATCTGCAGAGGGTCAGTGAGTGTGGAGGGGGCGCTGGGATCCAGACAGCTGTGCGTGGGGCAGGGGCTCTCGGGAGAGTGTATTATATATATTATTGTATAGCGCTTACTACTCCTGTAAGGGGCGCGCCGGAGAGGCGCTTGTCCACTTGAGCAGCGCTCTCATGGTGTGGTCGTTGCAGCGCCCCCATGCTGTGTAGCGCCTGGTGAGCACCGAGGCGCTGTTACCGTGCTAATGGACTCAGCGCTTAGAAGCGGGTTGCATCATTGTATGAGGACGTGTGAGAGACACGCGTGCTTTTTATCACTTGTAGCATGCTGGCAGCTCGGGTGACCTCTTCTGGGACCCTCTTCTGATGTTCTGGAGGGTGTTTCATCTGCTGGGTGCGGCAGGGGGCGCCACCTCTGTGCCCAGTGCGTCCAGGGGGTCAGTACCGAACCCCATCACAGGAGCATTTGTAAAACACATGGACATAAGTCACCCCTCAGCCTTCACTCATTTAACTGTTTGCAAACCTCATTAGTCAGCACTCAGCCTGCTCCCACTCAGCTGTTTGCCAATTTCATTGGCCTACACTCAGTCTGCACTCACTCAAGTATTTGTGAGCCTCGCTGGTTGGCACTCACCCTTCACTCTCTCAACTGTTTAATCAATCTATCTTCAAATATGGGGCAACCCTGTGACCCTGGGAACCCGTGTAATCAATACTAGTTAAGAGAACAGTGGCTGTCTCCACTAAAAGCCTCAAGCCTCAGTTTCCTGCCCTAACAAGCAACAAGCACACAGATCGAATATTAACAGAATGGACTGTCCCCTGGAGGATAAAACAAATACAGACTCATATACAATCTATAGATGCTCCAGTGAACGGTGCAGTGAGAGAGACATTTGTGAATAAATGTCTGCCAAAAATGTAAACAAAGTAGAAATGTTGTAGACACATTTGCAATGCAATTCATTATTGTTTCAAAATTAGAGTAACACTCAGACGGGAACCAATAAATAGCGTCCACATGTCAAAAGCGTTGATGTCAGAGTTATCAGGGGTGCTATTTACTAGGGACTTACAGGGGCGGCTGAAGCTGGGCAAATCCTGGTACAGGTTTAGGGCAAAGAATACTGGGAGCCTGGCGGGCAGGGGCTCAGTACCCCTCAGTGAAAGTTGCATCAGAAACCAGGCGAAAAGTGTGTGTGTGTGTGTGTGAGGGGGGGGGGCTGCCACGGGTTCTCACAGTTTGCACACCTGATTCCACAAAACCATTAGGTCCTTATGTCCTGGTTTGAGCAGACTTCCAAGCCCTTGCAAAAGCAGTTTAGAGCAAACTTCTAACGGCCATATGTAGGAAGGTGTTTGCGAATCGCAAACGGTGCTTTGGTATGTATGGGCCACATAGCAAAATAAGGAATCGCAAAAATTGTGATTCCTTATTTTGCTCAAGCATTTAAGGAGTCGCAATTTTGCGATTCCTTAAATGCTATGTAGGGGTGCCTCGCAAACTGCGATTTTGGCTCAAGGAATCGCAAAATACCTCCCACTCCAAGTAGATGGTATTTTGCAATTTCCTGTCAAATGCATTTTTTTTAAATTCAAAGTGCCATGTGGCGCACTGACATGCCCTTAGGGCATGTATGTGCGCCACATGTACTTACAGGCACATTCCAGGGGTGCAACAGGTGTCCTTTGGACACCCTGGCACCCTTGGAATTGCGATTCTCAAATTGTGATTTTCTCATAGAAAATCACAATTTGAGAATGTATCCCCATTCATTCCTATGGGCCTCTTGGCCCATAGGAATGAATGGGACACTAATTCCTTAATTGCGATTCGCAATTTGCGAATCGCAATTAAGGAATTTTAGAGATTCGCAAAAAAATTGCGATTAATTACCTACATTCCATTTTGCAATTCTCAAATAGCGATTCCTTAAAAATTGCTATTTGACAATCGCAAAATGTAAATTACCTACATATGCCCCTAAATGTTTAATTCATGAGTTGAGGCAAGACATTTTACTGACATTAGTAATGCTGAGAGCACGCACGTTCATGTTACAGAACTGGATCTTGGCTACCTGCCGAAGGAGGTTATTTTTAACCTGTGCCTTCAAAATGTTTCCTGGACAAACCTGCCTTAGAACATGAGGTGCCGAGCACTACACGCAACTAGTGGCCAGGCGCTGTACACACAGGTGCACCAGGGTTCAAGTGGCCTAGTTGCAACTTCCAAGAAGAACAAAAAGCCATGATGGAAAGCTTGGATTCATCCCAGTCACTGGATATTACTCTGAGCCGCATTCCAGACCACAGTGTCCTTACTCACTGTGCCACTATACACAGGGACAAACCATTAGGGGTGGGCAAAATTTGCGTAATCGCGTTACACAAATCTCCGCGAAATGGTAAAAAATCTCCGCGAACACGCAAAAATTCTGCAAACAGGCGGAATTACTTGTTAGCGATGCTTTTTTACTGTTCGCAATCGCTGTTTGCGTGCTCGGGGGGAAATATCTCACGAACACGCATTTTGAGAACGCGAACAAGCAAAAAATTTCACAAAGTTGCGGAATGCAGAATTTGGGGCAATTTCGCATTCGCTGCGGAACGCGAAATTACCCACATTCTGCAAATTCCGCGAGCGGAACGGAATTTACCGCCCAGGCCTACAGACCATATGGCAGTCAGTCTAGGCCCCGCCCCAATAGGAATATCAATCGCAGGTTACTTGACCACCACCCCGCTGATGTACAGACCCTGCCTTTCTTTTCTCTGTATCTCCACAAGTTCTGTTGAATGTTATAGTGATAGAGCGCGCGAGGCCACCCGACCAATAGTTTTCGCCGTTTCCGGCTTCAGGGCCCATATACTTTCAAATCACCATATACATTGATCAGGTGACTTCACGAGCTCTACCAATTTGTGTGTGTGTTCCCTTCTATTATTTCTCAGTGCACCCGACTTACCATCCACCGATGCGAGTACCTAATGACCACAATGAATCAGGGAGCTAGCTGTAAAAAGAAAGGCAGCAAAATACAAACCCAACCAATAACATTCAAAATACTGTTGAAATGACCACGGACAACTGGAAGTTTTAAAATGTTTATCTAAAGTTCATTTGCTTCGTGTATAAGGTACAGTAAAATAAGGCAATCAATAACCAAGAAAACGTAAATGATATAGCTGTAAAGAAACAATGACAGAGTAATCATTGAAATACTGATATAAAGTATAACGAGAAGATACTTATGCTAATCAGAATTATTTGAGCAGGGGCAGACTATGTAGGTATAACTACAGGAGGGCCTATAAAGAGTAACACGCTTCACTTAAGGTGAAGGGCCTTTGAACAATCTAGGCCATGAGGTTCTAGACCATATCAGAAAATGACAAACTGCAATGCAAAATATAATTTCTAACAAGTGTGAAGACATAGGAACAAACTTATGTGAAAAATGCAAATGACTTTCAATATTTGCGGAAAGACATGGAAAAATAACATATGCAATGGTGAACTTTATTAAAGCAAAAGTTAGAAATTCAGAAGGTGCAAGAATTTTAAGAGGTTCAGATCAATATTTACCTAGAAAGGTGTGGAAACCAAACCCTGGCCACGGGTCAGTTAAGGACAGGAAACCCTCAAGGAAGGATACCCTTCAAAGGACAGCAGGTGCAGAATGGACACCCCGGGTAGGACAGGATACCCTCGGATAAGGAATCAGGACAGGACCTCAGGACAGGACAGCAAACCCTCAGGACAGGACCTCTCAGGACAGGACCGGAACCCACAGTTCGGAAGCAACGCCTGCGCTCCACCCGCTCTGCAGCTATCGATCAAGACCCCGATTGGGTCAGCGAACTCCCAGCAAAGTGCTTCGCCAGCACTTTAAGGTTCAGTAGAACCTTAGTCTATGGTCAAATTCGGACAGAGTGCTCCGCAGCGCTCTGTATCTTCAGTCACCTATTGAGTACGATGGGTCAGTGACAGGTCAGCTAAACCAGACAAGTCGGACGGTTCCCTAGGGGAACCCAGGGTAGATATACAGTTTGGGGACAGTGTACCACCCCCCAATGTTGCAAAGTGTCAGAATCCCTCAATTTCGATTGGTCCTAAGGTAGGATTTGGGTAACACACCAATCACAATACAAGATTTTAAGCCTTCATTAGCATACTTGGGTACCGCCTAGTAAGTTTGGGGTTCCCAGGAGAAACTGTGCAGAAACACAATGACATTTTAACAATGTAACGTAGTAGGGTCATGTGACTCCGCTCAGCCGAGCTTGCAGGTCAGTTCTCAGGAGCATCTTGCCCACTAGTGCCAGCTGGCTAAGTTCCATCAGCCAAGGTTGTCAGGTCCCCGGAAAGTCGCATCTGCGCAGAAGGGACCTCCAAGATGGCTCTCAGTACAGACAGACCCCCATTCCCCGCGGTACATGAAAAGTAAGCGAAAACAAATTAATACATAATAATGTCATCATGAAAACACATCACAGGGTTTGTACTTTTAACTCATCATCAAGAAATAAACTTATGCATTCTAAATGTTAGCTACATTGATACGAGCACAAGAGCAGTGGCACGAGCAGTACCACATGATGAGCACAGCTATGAATTACGCATGCGCATAAATTTCCCTCCACTTCTGCAGACGCGTCAGGACACGTGAGTGTGGCTGACGCATGCGCAGTAACTAAAATACAAGCGGCGGCCATGTTAAAGTACACGGGGTAAGTGTATTAGAAATACACGTAGGCAAGCTTCATAAACTTTGCCTAAACAAAAATAAACGTTAGTAAAACATACTTATGTTACCTTATTACACATAAACGAGGTTTTTGACTTCGGCAAGCCGCAAAATATGCGAAGCTTTGCTTCATCAATCCCCTCTTTGATGATATTTACTATCATCACAAAAAAAATGGAACCAGATGCCAACTTTCTTTCACACCTTATAAAGTTCTATCTCTTCCAGCAATCGTTCTAACTTTTCTCTCTCAGTTCTAGTAGGGTGAGAAGTCTTCACCTTTTTGTATATCTGATCATTCACTTCCTCCAATTCAATCTCATCCACACTCCGTTTCAACCCTCTTGCATTTACCTCGTGTTTCTTGGTGCGCTTACGGCATTTACAACAGATAAAAATGAGAAATATAATAAGACCTATAATACCAATTGGCATCAGTATCTTGAACAACAAGCTTTTACCTACACTAGCAAGCCAATGACCTACATTTGAGAGACCATCTACCAGTCTCTTCCAGGCACTATCAACCTCGAGTGGTTTGAGTTCCTTTGTCAAATTAGTAATGTTTTTCACATATCTTTTGATCTGTACACTTTTATCCGGAATATAAGTGCAACAATGTTGCGCCTTCAACATCCGGCAGACTCCGCCCTCTTTCGCTAATAAGGTGTCAAGAGCAAGTCGATTCTGTAAAACCATTGATCTGATCGCAACCATTTCGGTATTGACCAGCAGAAATCCATGAGCTGTTTCAGTAGACAGCACATCCACTATAGTAGACAATTTGCAAATTCTGTGAGTGTTCAGAACCACTCCCACTCCAGGTATCAGTGCACTGAAAATACTACCCATAATTTCACCTATACTTTCTCTTTTACTACGCACTAAGCCATTAGTATCTTCATTGCTTCCAGCTTTTCCATTCACATGGTATATTTTCGGGAAGACAATGCCAAAATAGCAGCTTCCATACCAGTGATCCGGCAATTTGAAATAAGCCTTGTCCCCACAAATATAATAAATTCCAGGAAACACAGGCTCGGACCCATTTTTGAAACCCCAACCTCCAATTACCTTGTAATTATGTTCGCATTCACTGGAACCAATGAAAACATTATTATAATAGCTAGTCTTCTCGCGGTGAAGACATAGCTTGCCTTTCTTTTCAAAATCCAGCAACAGAGCAGGTCCCGCCCCACCATTTGAGGTGCCTTCCATGTTCTCTGCCCACTTTGGCTTTTTCTGACTTTCGTCATTAGCCTTCTTTTGTATTTTAATTCTTCTTTTCTCTGCCATGTTCAGGAACATCTTTTCCTGTTCACGCAAAGAACAAGTCAAGTTATCTCTGTGTGCATCAGCTATGTCAATGTTACCTATAGTCAAGAAGTAGTCTCCCATATATCTTATGGTGTCGCTTTTGGTATGTACAGGATTCAAGTTCCCACGTATAGGAAGTTCAGAAAAGATTACATCATTATTAGAGTAATAGTACTGTAACGGTCCTCTTTTGTAAAATAAACTAGCTAAAATGCTACAGGAGATTCCATATGTTAATGGCAAGTGATGGTATGTCACGCCTTCAGCCACAGAAGTAGGTAGCTTCATGCAGACATAGCAATCTTCAATTTCCATAGTCTCTACATAGTGTATTAACAAGTTTGCAAAAACATTTAAGTGTGTCCTGTTCTTAATTCCATGATAATGTAGTCCTCCCTCATCTGATGCTTCTAAGTCTCGTTTTGTTTGTCTCAGTGCTCTCTCATGTCTTGCTACACTCTGGGTTGTCAACTCCTCACTGTCTGTATTTACAATTTCAGTAGGGACAATGTTAATATCTTTACTTACAGTGAAGGGTATAAAGATTGTTAGTCCTATCCAAATTACTATCAGTACTACTATACTACATATACACACCTTGCAGCACGTCTTGAAACGACTGCAACTAGGTCTACCATTCACAGTTGAATCAGACATTTCGGCTCAGAAGAAGTTTCTTGACCCCTCTTTGTGTCTTTACACAGCTAGCTTACTTTGTGCAAATTCACGGTGGTTCGTCTTCTTCTTCAGCAGAGTACTCAGGGACGGGGTCTCCGTCGCTTACGTCAGTTATATCAAGATCTTCAAGTTCTTCCAAAACGAGTGTCCATTCAGGAGACTTGTACTTCTTGTTTTGTCTTTTTATTCGTTCACTCCTTCTTTTGGAAGAGTTTTCTTCTTGCTCTGCTATCCGTGCACTTCTCCTTGCTTCTGCACGTTTTTCTTCCACCGTCTTTATCCTTAGCCTTAGTCTCTTTACGAACCTAGGCTCAAGGTTGTTTCTTTTCTTTATTCTCTTAGTGGGTACTTGGACTTCACCTTCTTCTCTTATCCTCTTGTTCTCTTTAGCTTGTGGCAATTCTGCTTCACTTTCTTCTTCTTCTTCTCATATCTCGCTAGTTCCAGGGCTAGCATCAAATTCTTCTGCCTGGTTACTAATCTGGCCTTGTTCAGGAATATTTTGTTTTTGGCTTTCGATTGTCTCTGTTTCTGTTTCTGTTTCCTGAACCCGTTCTTCTAACCCTATCTGATCCTGTTCAAGCACTTCGATCTCTTGATTTTCTTCTGCTCGAACTATTACTCTATTTCTAAGCTGTCCCTTATCCACATCAGGAGTTAGTGGAGGTGTATCAAACACCTGTTCTGTCCCTGTCTGACCTTCTCCTTCCTCAGTTTTGATGTGAATCTCAGGCGGCTGAGGTTCTTCGCCTGTGCCTTGCTTTTCCTGACTAGTCCACTCTCTACCTTCACTAAGTCGCTCTCTTGTTCTGATAGGATCTTCGGTCAGATCAATCATCGGTATCCATTCTTCTGGCCATATGCTTGGCAGCTCGTCATCAGCTACTCCTGGCTCAGCTTCCTGGACCTCTTCAGCAGGCTGGATTCTTGGCAGTTCGTAGTCAACTACTCCTGGGCCAACGTCTGCTGTTCCTGCAGCCTGACTGGTGCTGGGCTGCTCGTTGTCAGCTGCTTCTGGTCTGGCTCCTGCAGAGTCCTCTGCTGTATGCCCTTCTTCTTCAAATCCCTTGTCTGGCAATACCTTCTGGGTGTGGCCAGCGTGGATCCACTGGGGAACACCTGCGACCTTCACTGCAGTGGTTGTTACCAGGATTACTTGGCGTTTCTTTCCCCACCTTGGTGCCAGACAGCTTGATCGAGTGTGCTTCTTTATTTTGACCCAGTCTCCTGGAACCAAGCTGTGGAGAGGAGTCGTTGGATTGAGGATGCCGTCGTCTCCAATCTGGCGAGAGATAGAACGCACTTGGTCACCCAATCTTCTGCAGTATTCAAGCACCAAATCATCAGTAATACTCAACAGTTTGCTTCCTGGCACCCATGCTTGTCTCATCACTCTTCCCATAATGATTTCATGGGGACTTAGGCCTGTCTTGCGGTCAGGAACACTTCTCAGTCCCATCAGGACCAGGGGCAGAGCCTTCACCCAGGTCATGCCAGTTGCATCAGTCAGCTTTGCTAGTCTGTTTTTGATAGTTCCATTTACTTGTTCCACTATTCCAGAAGCCTCTGGATGATATGCACAGTGTAGTTTTTGCCTTATTCCAAAGGCCTTACAGAGTTCAGCCAGTATTTCATTCTGGAAATGTCCACCCTTATCTGATTCAATAATGAATGGCACCCCGAATCTAGGTATCAGCTCTTTTAGTAAACACTTCGCTACTGTCAGTGCGTCACTTTGGGGAGTAGGGTAAGCTTCTACCCATTTTGAAAATACGCAAACAATGACAAGGACATATCGCTTCCCTTCACAACGGGGCATGGTGATGAAATCAATTTGTATCCTTACAAAGGGACCCCCTGATCTCCCAATTTTGCTCAGCTCAACCATTGTCCTCTTGCCTGGGTTCATCTGTTGACATGACAGGCACCTCTGGCAGAGGGACTCTGCTACCTTCCTGAACTTCTTACTATACCAAGTCTGTTGAAATACCAGAATCATGGCATCCCTACCAATGTGTGACCCTTCGTGTATTAATCTTGCCATTGTGCCAAGCAAGTGTCGGGGTAATACAGGCATACCAGTTGGGCCCAAGATGACACCATCCACACGTCTCGGTCTACACCCATCCTCCTTCCATTTCTCTCTTTCTTGCCAAGGAGCCGACTCCTGCCATTCTCTCACTTCATCCCAAGTAGGCACTTCCTCAAACACCTGAAGTTGGCAGCTGGTTCCTGGCCCCCCTCGTTTTGGATTTACGATATACCGATCTCTGGCGCACCATTGGGCCACTCGATCAGCATAATCGTTTCCCAGTGATACTTTGTCCATGCTCTTCTTATGAGCACCGCATTTTACCACTGCCAGTTCCTTGGGTAACTGGATGGCCTCTAAAAGGTCATGCACAACCTTTGCATTCCGAATGGGAGTACCTGAGGAAGTCAGGAATTCCCTCTGTAGCCACAATTGGCCAAAGTCATGCACAACTCCATAACAGTACTGACTGTCAGTATACACTGTTATGCGTATGTTCTTCCCAATTTTGCAAGCTTTTATCATAGCAATCAATTCGGCTACTTGTGCAGACTTGATGTTATATAGGTAACCTGCTTCTTCAATTTTTGTTAAAGAGACTACTGCATAAGCAGCACTCAGGCCTCCTAGTTCATGTCTTAGACAGGAGCCATCTACAAACAGCTCTTTATCATGCTCAGGCAATGGCGTTTCTTTTATGTCTGGGCGGGGTTTTGTGCTGAACTCTGTCAGATCAATGCAATCATGTTCATCATCATCCCCACCTTCCATTTCCAGGGAGTCGGGGAGTAAAGTGGCAGGATTCAGAATACCGCACCTGACAATGCTTACATTTGCTGCACCCACAAGAATCCTCTCGTATTTAGTCAGCCGACTAGGGGTGAGATACTGCGTTTTAGTTCTGGTCAATAGAATTACCACTCCATGTGAAACATACACAGTCACAGGATGTCCCATGACTATGGACTCACTCTGTTCCAAACTTGCACAGGTAGCAGCTACTGCTTTCAGACAGCCTGGTAACCCAGCAGCTACTGGGTCCAAGGTGGCAGAGAAATAGGCCACAGGCCTTCTGGTCGTGCCATGTTCTTGAGTCAGGACTGACAATGCGCAATTATCGCGAGTGTCACAGAATAGGGCAAACTCTTTGGAATAATCTGGCATTCCCAGCGCAGGGGCTGTACACAGACAGTTTTTCAGTCTTGTGAAAGCCATTAGGCTTTCATCGTCCCATTCTACAATGTCTGGCATTCCTCTCGTGGTCATTTTTATCAAAGGCCTGGCTAAGACTGCAAATCCCAGAATCCACTGCCTGCAGTATCCTAGTACACCCAGGAACATTCTGACGTCTTTTTGAGTACGGGGCAACTGCATCTTTTGAATTATTCTCACTCTTTCTGATGTGACTTTTCTGACACCCTTTTCTATCTGGTGTCCTAGATATTTCACTGATTTTGCACAGAACTGTAGTTTGTCAGGGGCCACTTTATGCCCTTTCTCACACAGATGATTTAGTAGGGCAATGGTGTCAACTACACAGTCCCTATGACTTTTAGACGCCAATAGAAGGTCGTCTATGTACTGCACTAAGACAGAGTTCCCAGGTAAGATCAAGGTCTCTAGACATTTTTTCAAGATCTGATTAAAGATAGAAGGGCTCTCTGTATACCCCTGAGGGACCCGGTTCCAGCAATACACGTGACCTTCGAAGGCAAATGAGAAAAGAAATTTGCTGTCGGGGTGCAGGGGTATCGAAAAGAATGCATGACACAAATCAATCACAGTGAACCACTCAGCATCCCAAGGAATCTGGTACAATATCACTGCTGGGTTCGGGACAATAGGGCAGCAAGGAACTACAATTTTGTTTACCTTTCTCAGGTCTTGCACTACCCTATACTTGCCACTAGGCTTCTTGATGCCCATAATCGGTGAGTTGCATGGGCTGCTCATCACTTCCTGTATGATGTTTCCTTCTAATAATTTTTGTATTTCCAGAGTGACACCTGCTTTCACTTCAGCATTCATTCGGTAGGGCTTAGTGTTAGGATATACTGCATTGTCCTTGATGGCTATCTGTATGGGGTCCACATCTTTCATTAATCCCACATCTTTTCCAGTAAAATCCCACACCTCTGGCTTTACCGCTTCCTGGAGTTCTTGGGGCAAATCCTGCAGGGTCAATCCTTTAATTTCTGAGTCAGGTCTAAGTAACAATAGTTTATAAATGCCATCTTCATCCGGGGTCTGTATTTCAACACCTTTTGGTGTGCAAAAGATGGTACAGTTCATTTTGCACAGCAAATCACGACCCAGTAGATTCACTGGACTGGTGTCACAGACGACAAACCTATGCATTTGTTTAAAATTTCCAATTGAAATCTCCATTGGTTCGGTAACAGGAGTACTAATCAATTGATTAGATACACCCACTACTTGGATGTTTTCTCCCGAGAGGGGTAGGTTTGGAACGTCCACTGTTCTTACAGTAGAACGGGTAGCGCCAGTGTCCAATAGAAAGGTGACATCATTTCCGTCGACCTTTCCTTCAATGTATGGTCCAGACTGGTCTACCGGCAAGGAAGCGCCAAGTACGCACTCCTCGTCCTCCCCTCTCAGGCCCCGTCAGTACTGATCATTACAAAGGAAGGTATCATTTAGCAGATACTGCGAAGTTGCTGTATTTCTGTTCTCACCGCTTTCCCAAACCTCTATCTCCTCACCCTCTCCCTGTTTTCCCCTGTATACTTGCTTTGGCGCACGAGGCACCTGAACTGTTTTTACCTGAGGTTGAGTCTTTCTTGGTCTTTCTTTCTGCGTCTGTGGAGTTAAATCAGGTGTTTTTGCATTATCATCTATTAATTGGGGACACTCGTTTCGCCAGTGTCCAATTTCGCCGCACTGATGGCAGGGAAATTTCTTCATAGCCTCTTCCCTGCTAAATTTGGGCCGGGGCTTTCCTCCACCCCCTCCCCCAGGACTTTTGTTCTCAGCATTTTTAACCATGTTACTTAATTGTTTTTCCTGCTGTTCTGCGAGCTTTACTTGAGCCCACATCACCTTTTCCTTAAGGGCCTTTTTCTTTTCTGCCATCTCGTCCTCGCAGTACTTAGCGTACCGCAGGACCTCATCCATTTTCTTGGTATGCCAACAGATTTTATTATCCTTTATCCACTGACAAATTTCAGGTCTTAACCCATTTACAAACCTGTAAATAAAGTGCGTCATGTCCTTCAAATCGATGTTATCAATACCACTGTATGTTTTAAATACCTGCAATAACCTCTCATAGAAGGAGTGCACTGTCTCGTCCCTTTCCTGTGTTGTTCTATCTATTTTTGTCCAATCAGTTTCCTTTGCGGGCACCTTTTCTTTCAAATGCTGAATTACCTGCTCATATTTTCGCATGACATCCTTTGATGGCTCCCCTGTTTCCTTATTTCTTGGGTACTCCTCACTGGGCCAGTCTATGGCTATTTTACACTGGGTCCATAAATCTACCGGAACCACAATGTCGAAAAACCCATCCAGGTCTTTCCACAGACATTTCTGCACCTTCACGAACCTTTCCACCTGCCTGTACCAGTCTACTGGTTTCTCTCGTAATTTTGGAAAATCGTTCGTAAAGGACACAATATCCTGTCTAGACCAGGGGACATGCACATATTTCCCTCCAGGTACTTCGCGCATGGGGCATAACTGTTCAGGTTTCTCCACCTCCCTTAAAGCAAATTCAGGAGTCACTTGTCGGGAGCGAGCCTCTTCCCTCTTTTTCGCCCACCTGCTTCTCCATCTTTCCACATCTCCCCATTTCTGTAGTACTCCCAATAATTCTTTAATCTGCAGCTTTTTCCCTGCCACATTCAAGTGCTCTATATCTTTGTCTGAGAAGTCTGCTCTGTACGGTTTCTGTAAGGGCTTGGATTTTGAGATATCTACCCCCATACTAACTGCTGTTTCGGTCAGTTTTTCGTGGAGCACTCTGGTGTTCCTTGTTAAGCTTTTACATATAAACGACAATTCTTCTTCAGAGTAGGTATTCAATCGATCCAACCCCACATTTCCTGCCATTAATTCTTCTATTTCTACCCTCAGTTTGTAGAGGTCTAAAGGTTTCGTTTGTGGAGTCTGTTTCTCTAATTCACGACTCCAACTCTCAATTTCATCTGGAGTTACCAGAGAGACATTCCTAGTGCCTGTTGCTGATTCTAATTTAATCTCTTTCGCATTAAAAGGGTTATGCCTCTGCTGCATTCCCTTTCCGGTCGGTTTGTTTGGCAAGTCCAAGAACGCAACTTCAGACTCGCACTCACTGGACTGATCATCTATGATTATCGGTTCCTGTCTCCGGGGTGCCATGACTGGGGTCATAACTGGAGTAATCGGATTTCCCTGACCATTTCCATATAACGGGACTACTGGTCCAATAGTTACTGGAATAGTCAATGCCTCAGGACTGGTATTTAACTGGGAGATTTTCTGAATTATTTCTGTCCTTTGTCTAGCTAGAGCCTCTTGCTCCTTTTCCACTAGTATCCTTCTTAAAGTCGTATCATGTAATATCTGTGGGGTCAAGGGAGGAGTAACGCTCGGGGCAGTAGGATGCGTTTCACTTGGTCCCCCACCATAATTTGGTTTCGGGAATAAAGTTCCAGTGTTAAAGGACCTGCGTTCTTCCTCATATGGAGGTTGAACAAAAGGCAGTCCTGAATTCGATAGTTTCTCTTCTTTTTCATACAAGGGTCTGGGAAAGAAAACTTTCGTACGTGAATATTTTTCTTCCTGGCTTGCGGGCACTTTGGGATATATATCCCTTGTTTCCGCCGGTTCAGGTTTTTCAAAATAGGGCAATACTTGACCACCCCCTCCCAGTCCTAGGGATCTGTCTTCTTCCTTGAGGAAGTGGCGTCGGGGAGCATCTCCTACACTGGAAGGTCGGGTTCCCTCGTTATAAGGTGGCGGACTTCTAGTACAGATGTCATCTATCAATTCATCATCTGACTCCCCAAGGGCCCCCCAATGTTTACACTTTTCGGTACTTTTCTCACCCGCTGCAGGATTATGACATGCCGGCATCATGGGAAACAGACCCTCAACAATCATGCTCTGCCTCCACTGTTTCATCCTTTTATCCCTGGACTCCTGTTTCAGCCTGGGGTACCACCTGGTCAAACCCTTGTCCATTCGGGGTCTTTCTCTTTCAAAAGCCTCAATTTCCCATTCCTCTAATGCCTCATACTGCGTTAGTCTCGGTCTGGGATGCAGTTCATTCATCCGAGTTCTTAAATTAAATAAGATCCTACCATTGAAAGTACCATCTAACGGAAAAGCCAATACTCCGTCATCTTTTGTGTACTTCACCCAATTCTCCAACCACACACAGGTATTGTACCCTCGGTCAAACATCATGAATGAGGCAGGAGTATTGGGTGGTGGGACAAGAACACCTTCTCTAGATTTAATTGGTTTGTCCGTTTTAAAATAATTTTTCACCTTACTTACAAGGGACAATTTTCTCTTTGTTCCGTACATAATATCGTATCTATTAGTTTTCCACTGATCCCTTTCAAACCCTAGGTGCCTTGGATCAGGTCGAGTTCCTGTAGTCTGCGAGTGCCACATACGACTTCTACGCTAAACTTTGTTTACAAACTACCTCCAATCAGAACGCGCTTCAGAAATCTGTGCAACCAATGGGTGCGCGACTCTAAATAATCTCCGCCAATGGGTGCGCGGCCCCTTCGTGAGACAGTTCCCACGCTCTGGCGCTCACCCCTCCTTTACAATCTCAGCTCCGCTACCCGCCCGCTGCTTCTACCAATCCCAGCGCGGCACAGAGTGACGTCAGAGGCGCTTCGCGACTGACTCCCTCCCTTCACAAGGTAACGGAAACTTTCTTTCTTTTAAAGTGCTCAGTGCTTGGTTATTTTACAACAAATACACATTCGCCACAGTGCTCAAGTGTCTAGACAGAGAAAGAATTATTTTACTGCAAGTAAACTACTTCCATTTACTTTTCACTCGCTGCGAGTAGATCTCTTCCGCCTACCCTTCACTTTAGCATCGGTGAACCTGTTATTCCCCTAAACTCATCCACTTCTTTCCGGGATATATTCCGAGTTTAGGGTTTCCCAGCGGACCCCTCTGCTTTCACGCTAGCTCCGAGGAACCTGCTACTCTTCCGATGTGACCCTTACCAGGTTACGCCACTATGGGAATTTTGCCAATGAACCCCGTTACTGACATTTATTCACTCATGTATTCAGAAAACCCTAGTTAGTGCTTCCCGGTTATCTTAACCTGCACCTAACTTTCCTCGAGCCCGTGACCTCAGGACAATGGATTCTATTCACCAATTGCCCTTTCAATTCCCCGGGGAGTTCGGACAACAAGAAACTAAAAGGTTGACAAACGCATGGATTAATACATATAACAATATAAGAACAAGAATAATAATGAAAAAACACAATTCATGAACTGTTTTTACAAGAGATTATTCGTGCGTATTCACAAGAGATTGATCAGGTCTCTTAGAACAGCCGCTCTTATAGCAGCATTAATGTACTAGCAGCCTCCGACTCAACTAGTCTAACTAATCCTGCCTAACCTTTAGCTAGTCCCTAACCATACCTCTGCTTACCAGTAAAACTGATAGAGCGCGCGAGGCCACCCGACCAATAGTTTTCGCCGTTTCCGGCTTCAGGGCCCATATACTTTCAAATCACCATATACATTGATCAGGTGACTTCACGAGCTCTACCAATTTGTGTGTGTGTTCCCTACTATTATTTCTCAGTGCACCCGACTTACCATCCACCGATGCGAGTACCTAATGACCACAATGAATCAGGGAGCTAGCTGTAAAAAGAAAGGCAGCAAAATACAAACCCAACCAATAACATTCAAAATACTGTTGAAATGACCACGGACAACTGGAAGTTTTAAAATGTTTATCTAAAGTTCATTTGCTTCGTGTATAAGGTACAGTAAAATAAGGCAATCAATAACCAAGAAAACGTAAATGATATAGCTGTAAAGAAACAATGACAGAGTAATCATTGAAATACTGATATAAAGTATAACGAGAAGATACTTATGCTAATCAGAATTATTTGAGCAGGGGCAGACTATGTAGGTATAACTACAGGAGGGCCTATAAAGAGTAACACGCTTCACTTAAGGTGAAGGGCCTTTGAACAATCTAGGCCATGAGGTTCTAGACCATATCAGAAAATGACAAACTGCAATGCAAAATATAATTTCTAACAAGTGTGAAGACATAGGAACAAACTTATGTGAAAAATGCAAATGACTTTCAATATTTGCGGAAAGACATGGAAAAATAACATATGCAATGGTGAACTTTATTAAAGCAAAAGTTAGAAATTCAGAAGGTGCAAGAATTTTAAGAGGTTCAGATCAATATTTACCTAGAAAGGTGTGGAAACCAAACCCTGGCCACGGGTCAGTTAAGGACAGGAAACCCTCAAGGAAGGATACCCTTCAAAGGACAGCAGGTGCAGAATGGACACCCCGGGTAGGACAGGATACCCTCGGATAAGGAATCAGGACAGGACCTCAGGACAGGACAGCAAACCCTCAGGACAGGACCTCTCAGGACAGGACCGGAACCCACAGTTCGGAAGCAACGCCTGCGCTCCACCCGCTCTGCAGCTATCGATCAAGACCCCGATTGGGTCAGCGAACTCCCAGCAAAGTGCTTCGCCAGCACTTTAAGGTTCAGTAGAACCTTAGTCTATGGTCAAATTCGGACAGAGTGCTCCGCAGCGCTCTGTATCTTCAGTCACCTATTGAGTACGATGGGTCAGTGACAGGTCAGCTAAACCAGACAAGTCGGACGGTTCCCTAGGGGAACCCAGGGTAGATATACAGTTTGGGGACAGTGTACCACCCCCCAATGTTGCAAAGTGTCAGAATCCCTCAATTTCGATTGGTCCTAAGGTAGGATTTGGGTAACACACCAATCACAATACAAGATTTTAAGCCTTCATTAGCATACTTGGGTACCGCCTAGTAAGTTTGGGGTTCCCAGGAGAAACTGTGCAGAAACACAATGACATTTTAACAATGTAACGTAGTAGGGTCATGTGACTCCGCTCAGCCGAGCTTGCAGGTCAGTTCTCAGGAGCATCTTGCCCACTAGTGCCAGCTGGCTAAGTTCCATCAGCCAAGGTTGTCAGGTCCCCGGAAAGTCGCATCTGCGCAGAAGGGACCTCCAAGATGGCTCTCAGTACAGACAGACCCCCATTCCCCGCGGTACATGAAAAGTAAGCGAAAACAAATTAATACATAATAATGTCATCATGAAAACACATCACAGGGTTTGTACTTTTAACTCATCAAGAAATAAACTTATGCATTCTAAATGTTAGCTACATTGATACGAGCACAAGAGCAGTGGCACGAGCAGTACCACATGATGAGCACAGCTATGAATTACGCATGCGCATAAATTTCCCTCCACTTCTGCAGACGCATCAGGACACGTGAGTGTGGCTGACGCATGCGCAGTAACTAAAATACAAGCGGCGGCCATGTTAAAGTACACGGGGTAAGTGTATTAGAAATACACGTAGGCAAGCTTCATAAACTTTGCCTAAACAAAAATAAACGTTAGTAAAACATACTTATGTTACCTTATTACACATAAACGAGGTTTTTGACTTCGGCAAGCCGCAAAATATGCGAAGCTTTGCTTCATCAGTAGCACTGTGGAGGGGGGTCGGGTGCAGAGGCGGTGGGAACGGAGAGGTTACAACTGTTCCCGACTCCAACAGCTCCTGCTGTTTATGTGGAAACACCAGGAGAGGTAAGGAAGGACAGGGATGCTTCTATTTCTCCAGCTGCAAAAATAAACAAGCACTGGCAAAGCCAATAGGCCCGACCTTGTGCTAAGGGAAATATTTGATAATAGTTTGGTGACTTTGTGTGTGTTGCACCCAGCTACCCTATAAAGAGAAATCCACAGTAAAGGAAACTGTTAGAATTGGGGGTCTCTAGTTGGCACATGTGGGTACTTGTGACAAATAGAGACCCTCTCCCCTAGTCAGGGTAAGGGGGTACACCCCTAAAATAACCCCTGCTCACCCCCTTGGTCAGAACAAAATAGAGGAGGAAGGCAAAAAGTTCAGGGAGGACCCTGCAAAAAGGGCCAAGTCCAACAGAAACCATGTGCCAATATGGAAGCTAGAAGAAGGAACCCTTCAACAGGCTGTGTCGGTATAGTTCAGCACGTAATTACGACAGCAGAATTAAACACAAATGCACAAGGACATTTTGTAAAGAGCACTGTGTCTTTATTTTTTATTTATTTATTTTTAAACCAGATTTTATTGACTTTTCGAGTATTCATATCTCGTATCTCATGCCTACAGTATTGTACACTTAGTGCCGTAATCATACATTCTGGTTCGACCCAACAACAACATAGAACTATTCTCCCTCCCTCCCCACTGCCCCCCTTGACTTGCACGCGTTTCCGGGTAAACGCCTGCTCGTCAGGTGTTCGCGCGGGGTGGACCTTTTGCTATCCCCTGGCACTATGTGTTCTCATATAGTAGGACAGTACCTCATAGAGGAAGAGCCATTCCAGGCTATCGAAGGCCTTCTCAATGTCTACGGCTAACACCACCGCTTCTGGCCTATCGTAATCCTTTATATCTATCATAGTTAGCAGTCGCCGTACGTTTATGGCTGTGTCCTGCCGCAGGATAAACCTGGCCTGGTCTGGGTGGACCAATGTCGACATGTGCGGTACAAGTCAGGTTGCCAATATCTTACTTAATATTTTGTAATCCATTTTCAGCATGGATAATGGCCTGTAGGCCGGGTGATCATGTACCGAATTTCCTGGTTCAGCACCGGAACAGTGAGGGCTTCCCTGGTGCTTTCCGGCAGCATCCCTATTTTTTGGGCTACAGTATATAGTGAGACCAATCTGGGGGCCAGTTCCTTCCTCGTATGTTGCATAAAATTCCGCCGGAAAACCATCGGTGCCTGGCGTCTTGTTATGTACCATATGTTTGACGGCCGCCCGCACCTCTTGCAATGTAATGTCCACCCCTATCCCCTCAGCCTCTTCTGGATCCAGGCGCCGTAGCCGTAGCCCCTCCAAGTATTCCCGCGCCGCCGTTCTATCGCCCTGCGCTGAGCCCCTATATCGCCCAGCATAGTACTCAGCAAAGCTATCATTAATCCTCTCCTGTGTGTATTGTCTGGAATGGAATGGAAGTGAATTTATAAAGTGCATGGTTACCCGGGAGCGTCCCAGCGCTGTAGAGCAGAGATTACTGTGAGTGAAAAACCGTGTTTAAGGATCCTGGGGGAAGAGGAAAGTTTTGAGGAGCTTCCGAAACTTCGAATAGCTAGGTTCGATTCGAATCTTGAGAGGAAGTGCATTCCACAGAGTCGCTGCGTTAACGGAGAACCGACGTTAACGGCACCCTCCTCGTCGTCTAACTCTACTATCGGGGAGCACTTGCCTATGAGATTAGCCAACCACACAAGAAGGGACCCAGATGTGTCCCTCTCCGCATGTGCTCGCTCTAGGTAGTGTTTATTATCACAGCACCTGAGCCTCTCGGCCTGTCTCGCTTCCTCCTCTTTGGCCTCCTGAATGGTCTGTCGTCCGGGAAGAGTCTCCACGTAGGGATTGCGGGACTAGGGCGCGCGGACTTTAGGCTTGGTAGTACTGGGTTATGGTCTGAAATTGTGCGAGATAAATTTTCTGCGGTGTGTGCTAGGCTCTGTATGTCTGCCGTGCATAGAGAGGTGTCCAGTCTCGCGTGAACCTCATGCACAGCTGAAAAGTAAGAGTAATCCCTGTCCGGAGGATGCAGGGTTCTCCAGGAATCTAACAGTCCCCCACGGTGTTGCCAGTTACTGAATGCCTGTGCTGATGGCACTGTCGGAGATTCTCATAGTGAGGGTGGGACCTGTCTAGATACACATCGTCTATTCTGTTAAAGTCTCCCCCCATTATCGTAGTGCCGGTTAAAAATGGAGCCGGACAGTGGGTCAAGAAGGTGTATTGATCAGTATTGGGGGCATATACACTCACTATGCTCAGTTCCTGGCCTTCTATTGCCCCGTACTACCACATAGCGCTCCTCCGGGTCTATAGGGAATCTATGAGCAGGAATGGGACCCCTGCTTGGATCCATATAATTGCCCCTCGTGCGTAGGCCGAATAAGCGGCTTGCCCTCTCCTGCGCCTCTGTAACCCTAATCCCTCTTTCCGCGTGAGGTGTGTTTCTTGTAGTAGGACTATTTCGATTCCCCGCCTTCGGAGGTAAGAAAGGACTTTATATCTCTCTGTCATTGTGTGCATTCCTCTAATGTTCCAAGTCATGCATTTATACGTTTGTGTGCCTGCCATCTAAAGGTACATGTCCTCGTCCGCCTCCATGACCCTGTTTCTTCAATTGCCACAAACTCCCTTTGATCTGTGACACATTCTGTAGGCGGTGCAGCTCAAGACCCTCCCTCATTTGAAACAACAAACAATTCCCCCAAATCCCACTCCCCAGCACAAGTAGAAAATGCCTCCCATCTAAACTAGTAAATTAGTTCTGCAAGCGGCTGCTTGTGGATCGTTCTGTCAGAGGAGGTGGCCCATTGCTCCTCCACCCCTCGTGGCCGCCACCCAGCTCATAGATATCAGGAAATCCCTTCGGGTCCGTCCCCATAGCAACCCTAGTACCTTGCTTCAGGGCCAATTAAACTGAGTGTCCCTCAGGCTCCTATCTTGGGTACCACACCCACACGTCTCTCGAATGGATGTATGACATCACAACGCATGCTTTTACTCCGCATGCCAATACAACGCAGTTTTTACAACGCAAGTCATTACAACGACTTGCGTTTAGGGGCGCTGGATAGCGGAATAGTTTAATTTTCTATTCCAACTCCAGTCCCCGTGGATAGTAGGGAAGGTGTTATATAGAAAATTAAACTATTCCCTATCCTACAGCGCAAGTCGTTGTAACGACTTGCGTTGTAATAGCTGCGTCGTAATGGTAGTGCGGAGTAAAAGTTGCATTGTAAAGGATGTTCCCCCTCTCAAATGGTTCCATCAGCTTTTTTCGGTGTCTCCTCTGAAAGCACCATACTTAGGGTCTTGGGCGCACGGGATTCCTACTCGGAGTTCGACTCCATCAGGGCGTCACTGTCTTCTGGGGGCAATTGATCCTGCCCCTTTCCGCTCATCAGCGCCACCATCTTCATTGCATTTTGCCTTTCCGTTTGTGCCGCCTCCTACGTGGGGGCTAGCGTGTCTCTTTTGGCCATTCTGCTGCGGGACCTGCCGTCTAGCCTTCTTCTCTGTCCTAGCTCCTGGGATGATCCTGCTCTGCCGTGATTCTCCAGCCACTCCCAAGCCTCTTGTGAGGTTCGGAAGAACTTTGGGGCATATTAGCAAGAACCTCGTTAAAATTATCGCCGTTTTAGCATCAGGAAACTGCTGATAAAACTGCGATAATGGGCTTCCTAATATGCGTTATAGAATTCGAATAGAAGCGCAGGTTAGATGTCCTGCACATGGATGAATGAGTGAGTGAAAGTATAGATGGCTGAGTGAAAGGGTGGATTGATGGAAGAATGAACAAGCAGAAGGATTGATGTATGGAGTGAAAGGATGGATGGATGAGTGAAAAGGTGGATGGATACGTGAAAGGATGTATGATGACTGAAAGGCTGGATGAATGGATGATGGGGAACGGATAAGTGAAAGGATGGATATGTTTGATGGATAGGTTTGAAGATGATTGGATAGGTTTGGATATGGATGGGCGGACAGATGGATGGAATAATGACAGACTGAATGTTGGATGAGTGACTGAATTGATGACAGCATGTAAAATGAAATGGCTGGGGTGTTGTTAACCAACTTCTTTAGCAGATACAGCGGGGTTGGTGCTTCGGTGGGCCTTATCTGTCTACAACTCAGCAGACAAAGGTTCATAATTAACGTGAAAGGGTGAGAAGGTGGGTGAGTGGGTGAGTGAGTGAGTGAGTGAGAGGATGGATGGATAGATGTGTGAGTAAGCAAAATGGTGTATGGGTGAGTGAGTGAAAGGGTGGATAGATAGATGGATAGATGCATGGACGAATGTGTGTAAGGGTGGATGTAAGGATGGATGAGTGAAAGTGAGAAAGAATGGATGGATGGGTGTGTAAAAGGGGAGATGAATGATGAGAGAAAGGATAGATGGATGAGTGAAACATGGATGATGAGTGAAAGGGTGGATGATGAGTGAAAGAGTGGGTGGGTGTATGGAGTGAATGGCTAGATGCTGGTCTGAATTGAAAAGGTGGAAGGATCTGTGAAAGGATGGATGGTGAAGGCATGGATGGATGAGTAAAAGGATGGATGGATGAGTGAAAGGGTAAATGGATGGATGGCCGGATGAATGAAAGAATGGATGAATGAGTGAAAGGGAGGACAGTGGATGGCTGGATGAAAGGGTGAGCCCATAGATGAGGGAAATGATGAATGGATGGAAAAGTAAGTGAAAGGATGGTGGATGAGTGAAAGGGAAAATGGATGGATGGATGTTTGAGTGAAAATGTGGATGATATTTGCATTGATGAAAGAGTGAAAGGATGGAAGTAAGGGTGGCTGAGTGAAAAGGAAGAAGAAATATGGATGTATGGGTGAAAGGGTGAGTGATTGGACAGATGAGTGAAAGAGCATACGGATGGATAGATGGATGAACTGAGTGAAAAGGTGGATGGATGATGAGTGTAAAAGGGAGGGTAAATGGATGCTGCATGAAAGATGAATGAGTAAAAGGGTGAATAGATGGACGAATGAGTGAAAAGACTAGATGGATGAGTGAAACGGTAAATGGATGGATGAGTGAAAGGATGGATGGATGAGTGAAAGGGTGGAAAAATGGACGAATGAGTGAAAGGATGGATGAGTGAGTGAAAGACTGGATGGATGAGTGAAAGAGTAAATGGATGGATGAGTGAAAGGATGGATGGCTGAGTGAAAGGATGGATGGGTGAATGGATAAAGGTGGATGGATAAGCGAAAGGATGGATATATTTAATGGACAGATTTGAAGCTCGATGTATAGGTTTGGATATGGATCGGCGGACGGAATGGTGACAGACTGAATGTTGGATGAAAGACTAAATGGATGACCGAATGTAAAGGTGAAATAGTGATTGTCAGCGTGTGGCTGGAAGGATGAAAGGATGAATGTATAGATGCTTGAATGGAAAAGACAATGTGGAAAAGATTGTTTATGTCAGGAAGGTTTCCCTTTCTGCACATAAACAATCATTTTAAAAATGACGAGTTCCAATTTCTGTGTGCTGCACGGAGCAGCACACGTAGAAGTTACAAATCGCCATTTAAGACTGTTTATGTGAAGGGACACCTTCCTGTACATAAACAATCATGCATGGCGTTTTACATTTTTTTTACTTAGTGCTGCGCAATGCAGAAACAGCAAAAATGAGAAGAAATAATGCATTTCTCCTCGTTGCGCCATGTTAGGATCGGGTTTTTTTTGTTTTTTATTTTGGACCTGCCCCATATTCACAGAACAAGGAAGAATTTCCACGTGGCCTTATTTTACTCTATAAGTATCACAGATTCAACTTTCAAAGACGTCCTTCAAAACATGGCAACCACTTTTGTTATTTTCATTTTTATCACTTTTATTATTTCCTTCATATTCGTTTTACAAAATTATTTTTATACTTTTTTCTTCTTTTAAGTTCATCATGATCATTTCTCATAAAAAAACAGTACAATGATTTAATTAACCATACATATGTAAACAATTAAAATATACCATACAGAGAACACATCTAATTCACTCTCACCATTGTCTCATGCATACACATTCATACACTACACACTCGATCTTTATTCTGTGTCTAAGGAGTCACAGATTTGACTGTGAGCTATTACGCTAGGTCGACGCGTTTCGGTGGGTTCAAACCACCTTCCTCAGGACCATAAGCAGAACAAAGTTCATCTCCACACTTTTTTGGACTCTGTATGTATATCCTAACAGAAGATTAGGAAATGGTCTTCATCTCGAGATTCATTCTCCAATGAATAAGGGTATGATCCAAATGCAAAACAACTCCTAGTAATAATTATACTTCAACTCGATTTTGGACAGGTGTCCTCCTTTTTTCGATTATGCAGTCTGTGAATTATCTTGTCTGAAAAATTGTCTCATAGATATTCTTGGCTACAGATGCAAGGGTGACTTAGATTTTTCTAAATAGTCAAGTTATTTCAATTTGGAGCATCAAGACTTAATCGCCGTACTCCCCGTTTTGCAATAAATGCGTCTCCCGATCCTTATGGGTGTGCTGGATGCTGCGCAATGCAGAAACAGCAAAAATGAGAAGAAATAATGCATTTCTCCTCGTTGCGCCATGTTAGGATGGTTTTTTTTTTTGCTTTTTATTTTGGCCCTGCCCCATATTCACGCCACCCTTGTAAATATGGGGCAGCGTCGAAATCAATGGGTGTTTCAGGGAAACACCCAACGCAATACCCATTGCCCACACCTTTCAGTATAGCGTGAAAGGGGGCCTTATTTACAAGGCAGCATTAAGTGGCTTAACGCTGCCTTGTAAATAAGGTGAAGCTCGTATTGACACAGGAACGTCAAAAAGTGACATTTCTGTAGTGATAGGGGCTCGTAAATATGCCCCTTAATGCGGGCTTCTCTTAAAGGTTCTTCCATTTTTGCAGATGCACCAAGCACCTGTTTCTAAGTATTAAAATAAACATAGCTCTGTTTGTGTAGATGCAACAAGCACGTTTTTATAGTATTGTAATAAACCTAGGGCCATATTATCAAGAAAGGGTGATACATTATCTCCGCTTTTATGGGCAGGAAATTGGCGATAATGGCCTTGATAATATGCCCTTGTGAATTCCCATAGAAGGCCATGTTCTGGTTGGCCCTTAGTCTGTGAAAATAGAAATCATGGCTTCTGCCGCCATCTAGTGGTATAGACTGGTAAACTGCTTCATCCTCAAGGACAGCAGGTGACCCACTCCTTTCATCTACTTTTGAAGCAGGAGAACGGGGCCCTCGATACCTGGCCCTGGTGCATAAGGGGCGGATTAATGAGCTATAAAAACAGCACAGTTGGCAAAAAAAAAAGCTTTAACCAAGTTTATTTAGAATCATTGGAGCCAAGGGTGTGAGGCGCTGCTGTTTGCATGACCTAAATGAGGACAGACAGAAACTTAATGTCCAGTCAGAGCTAAATCTTCTAGAAAGAAGAGGCCTTGTTACCTATAGAAAGTGTAGGGTCAGAGTCACGAAGCCTGTCTGTGGTTTTTAATAACTAAGTTGTGAATGTCAGTTGCCAGCAGTATTGTGCACATTAAATACAACATTGTGCAAAAGCAAAAATAATTTGTGATAGAAATCAGTGACCAGCAACATTTCACACTAGTATGTAAGTGCCTCTGTGTAAACGGTGTATTAGTGGTATAGGCTCATACAGTAACTTACATGAGGAAATGTAAAGGTGCAAGAACATGGCGACCTGGGTGCATTTTGAAAGGGAGTAGCACTCGCCCATCCTAAAGTATTTTACAGCTCGGCAAGGATAGCACTGTGCTAGTCCTATGCATAACCGCATCCGTGCTAGCGGTTTTCCCGCTGTGCGCAGCGTTTTTTTTAAAAACGCGTTACATGACGAGCTCAGCTCGTCATGAGCGTACGAGCGTCGTAGCTCATGATGAGCTGAGCTCGTCATGAGTGGGGAAGGGGTTAAACACTTTACTGTAGAAATGGCAAAATACTTAGGGCCAGATGTAGGTAGCCTAATAGTAGTCGGTAACGGCAGAAATGACCGAATTTCGACCGTTACCGACCGATCTTAGGCTTTTCAGATGTAGGGGCCTAAATTAAGGAATCGGTAATTTACTGAATCGGTAATTTAAGGAATCGGCAAATTACCGGATTCTTAAATACCGATTTGGTAAATTACCGAATCCTAAATGTAGGGAGCGCTCAAATGAGTGCTTTTCCCATTTTAAGATTCGGTATTTACTACCAACTACAAGTTGGTGGTAAATATCGAAAAACTTTGAAAAAGCAATTTTGTGCTTTTTCAACAGTGCCATGTGGCAGACATACATGCCCTTAGGGCATGTATGTGTGCCACATGTGCACCCATGCACCATTCAGGGGTGCAACAGGGTGTCAAACTGATACCCTGCCACCCTTCAATGTGTTCCCCCTTTTACCGAATCGGTATTTACCGATTCGGTAATTCCCATTCATTCCTATGGGCCTGGAGGCCCATAGGAATGAATGGGAATTACCGAATCGGTAAATACCGATTCGGTATTTACAGAATCTTACCGATTCGGTAATACTTACCGAATGAATACCTACATCCCATTTACCGATTCTAAAATACCGAATCGGTAAAATTCGGTATTTTAGAATCGGTAAATCTGGATTACCTACATCTGGCCCTAATGGTCTGGAGGCCCATAGGAATGAATGGGAATTAGGTAAAAGGGAGAACACATTGAAGGGTGGCAGGGTGTTACTTTGACACCCTGTTGCACCCCTGAATAGTGTATGGGTGCACATGTGGCACACATACATGCCCGTATGTCTGCCACATGGCACTGTAATCATTTGCAAAAAATTGCTTCTTTTGGGGCTTTTGATATTTTGATATTTTTTTATTATATATATATATTTTTTTATATATATTATATTATATATATATAATATATAATATAAATAATATATATATATATATTTATTTTTTATTTTTTTTTATTTTTTGTGCAAGACCTTTATTAACACAAGTAGTTTACACAGCATGACACTACAACCCGGGGGCCGGCTCGCCACGTTTGTATGAACATTCATCATTGCATAATCGTGTGTAACATAAACATTTCTTCACTGTGAGGTTGAGTCACCCCACGTGCCTCACGGCGGCTATCAGCTGACAACAAGACGTGAGTCTTACATTTTCTTCTTTTATAGGTAAGAAAAAACAGAAAACAACATACCCCAACTAAGACCGTACAGTGCTATCCCTTACATGCTAGACTTCAACTGTGACGTTGATTCCAGTTCCCACCCATAGACCGTTGCCACTGGGCTCGACCTCGTGCGCCAAGCATCTCAATTCCTAACTTATTCAAACGAGGTGTACATCCTCCTCATCATCCTGTATTGAGGCGAGGTATGCCTCTAAATAACACCAAATATTCTTTGGCCTGGATTTTGCTGGTAACTGCTCCTCATAAGTTTGTAGTCTGTCACGACAGGTGGACATGTCATGCAACCATATTTTTCTTGTCGGCACCTTCCGACTGTGCCAGCATTGTGCCACCTGACGTTTCGCTAATAATAAGGCTATCGCACAAAACCTGCGTTTTAATGCTCTAAATTGTGGCACTATTCCCAACAAGCAGACCTTGGGCGTGCACTGCACCTCTTCCTCCAGTATGACCGATAATGTGGCAGTGACCTCCACCCAGTACCTCGCTATTTTGGCGCAGTCCCAGGCCAAATGTGTAAACCCCGCTCCCTCCCTGCTGCATCTTTTACACCTGTCCTCTTCTTGTAACCCGAATCTAAGCAGTTTTGTCGGCGTGTAGTACACCTGGTGGAGAAATTTAAAATGAATAATTCGTAAGTTACCGTTAGGTGTCAACATTTGTGTCAGGGCGCAAGCGCTGGTCCACTCTACATCTGTCAATGGTGTGTCTAAGATTGTGTCCCACCGCCCTTTGGCCTTCAGTGCGTGTCCTGCTAATTCCGTTTGTGCAGCTGAGTACAGCCTAGATACTAAGTGGGATAAGTCGTTAGTTGTGATCAATAATTGCAGTGGTGCAAGGCATTCTGGTTCTGATGGAAACAACGGGTAATGCTCTCTCAATGCTCTGGTCAGCCTATAATACGTAAAGCGAAACATGGGGGTTTGGTTCTGTATATAAGTCAGTTGGTCCAGGCGCACGAATGTGCCCCCTCGGAATACATCCCCCAGTTTGTCAATTCCAGCCCTGCTCAGCAAGTTCATTCCGACTTTCTCCCCTGTAACCGACAGTGCCTGGTGATGGTGTAATGGCATGGCCGGCGCGTACAGTGGGGTTTTATGCGCCAGCTGCCCAAGCCTGTGCCACGCTTTGATCGTAGTATCCACCGTGTTTATATCCCTGCCATGTAGTGGGGGACGTGCATGCGAGATTATTGCCGAGAGGGGAACAGGATGCGCATCACTCTCCTCTATAGCCACATGTGTGATGTATGGGACCGTATGGTACCAGTATGCCGCATATTGCGCCTGTGCACAGAGATAGTATAGAAGGAAATCGGGCACACTGAAGCCTCCTTGTGCAAATGGGAGAGTCAGAGTCTGCAGGTCAACACGGGCCTGCTTGCCCGCCCATATCAGGGTCCTCACCAGGGAGTTAATGCGACGGAATATTGCTTGTGGCGGCGTGATCGGTATGTTAGTAAACAAGTATAACAATTTAGGCAACACGTTCATTTTAACAATTGCTATCCTATCGGCCAGCGATAGTGGCAAATGTATCCAGCGTTGGATGCTGTCCTCCAGCTTTGAGAGTACCGCCCCGTAGTTCGCTCGCAGGACCTCCTCTGGGTCTCTGTGATACATGACCCCCAGGTATCTAATCGGGTCTCGTTGCCACTCCAACGGAAAATCCACAGCAAAGGGGGAGGTGGTGTCCGTAAGGGGTATAATAGAGGATTTAGCCCAATTGATCGCTAGCCCCGAGTGTCCGCCAAATCTGATGTATTCCCTTAACAATGGGTTTAGGTGCGTCTCTGGGTCACGAACATAGAGCAACATATCGTCCGCATATAGCGATATGTGTAGTGGTCTGGCTATAAATTGCAAAGCAGATTCTTTGTAGTTCTGACGTATTAGGCAGGCCAGCGGCTCCAGCGCTAGAGCAAACAAGAGAGGCGAGAGCGGACAGCCCTGCCTCGTGCCCCGTTCAATTGCAAATTTGTCCGACACATAGCCATTAATTTTAACCCTGGCACACGGTTGTGTATAGAGCAAGGAGATCCAGTCCACAAACCGTTTAGGAAACCCCATTCTATTCAGGACTGTAAGCATGTAGCGCCATTCAATGGAATCGAACGCTTTTGCGGCGTCGAGCATGACAGCCACCGCTTTAACCGAGGGTTGAAGATAGTGTGAGAGCGCAAACAGGGATCTGGTGTTATGTGTGGTTGATCTGGTTGGCACAAAGCCAGATTGGTCCGGCAGGACTAGACTAGTCATTAGGGGGGACAGTCGCCCCGCTATCAGTTTCGCAAGGATTTTTGAGTCCACATTGATCAGAGATAGTGGTCTGTATGAATCACACTCCTCCGGATCTTTGGATGGTTTAAGGAGAGCGATGATCATGGCCTCTCGCAGTGTGGGGGGGAGCATCGATTTTTCAAAGGAGGTGCCGTACATGGCCACCAAATGTGGCGCAAGGACGTCCGCATACTGTTTATAAAATTCCGAGGTGTACCCGTCAGGGCCTGGCGCCTTACCATTCGGAAGAGACCCGATCACCTCGGTCACCTCGTCCACCGTGATGGGCCTAGCTAGGTATTCCCTGTGCGCATCCGACAGCCAGCCAATCGCCACATTGTGTAGGTAGTCATACGTTTCTGCCGCAGGAGCTGTGGGTTGTGACTGATAGAGCGACCCAAAGGAGTCGACAAAGCATTTCAATATGTCTGTAGCGTGCGTTTGCAGTATGCCCTCCCTAGTCCTCACTTTGAGTATCGCTGTTGGACCACGGCCTTCACAGATTTTCCGGGCTAATGCAGCCCCCGGCCTACCCCCCTCTCCAAAGGATCTAGCTAAGTGTTTGCGATCTCGGTACTTTATTTCGGACTCCAGGAAGTCCGCGTGTTCAGTGTGCACTTCGCGCAACTTAGATAGAAGGGAAACATCCTGAGTTGCCTCATACAACGATTCCAAGTCTCTCATCTGTTGCTCGCAACAGTGAATTTGGCCCCTAATATCCTTCAGTACCCCTATTGTTGTGCTAATACAGACCCCTCTGATCGTGGCTTTAAATGCCTCCCAGAGGAGACACGGGTCGTCAGTAGTCTGTGCATTAATGTCAAAGTAATCCCTAATCGCTTTTTTAATGGTGTCTGCATACACCGTGTCAGTGAGGGCTTGTGAATTGAAGCGCCATTGAAAGGGAGGGGGTGTGTATTGTGGAATTTCTAGTTGTAACAGGACCGGATTATGGTCCGATAGCGTGCGGGGTAGTACCTGCAGGTGACGAACCCAAAGTGCCAGGTCCTTAGAGCCTAGCCAGTAATCCAACCTGGACCAGCTGTTATGCGATGCTGTTATGTGTGTGGCCCCGGGTGCGTCAGTGTGTTTCAGCCTCCAGAGATCCTCCAGAGCTAGGTCTTTCATCATGTGACTCACCAGTAGGCGTGATTGTTTGTGTTGTTCCTGGGAATTAGATGAGCGGTCCAAGCCGTCTTGTAGGGTCAAATTCCAGTCACCCCCGCATAATATGTGTGTACTAGTATGTCGTTGCAAGTGGTCCCAGACTTCCCGAAAGAAGTCCGGAGCGTCAGTGTTCGGGCCATACACATTAAACAACGTTACTCGCTGTCCCCTTAGTGTACCTGATACTAACACAAACCTGCCAGAGGGATCTTGTGTAACGTGGTGAGACTCGAAACCAACCCCCCGCTTAATCAATATGATCACCCCTCTAGAGTAGGAGGAGTATGAGGCCCTGTAGGCCGCCTCCGCCCACCTCGTCCCCAATTGTGCGTGAGTGCATGGTGCTAGGTGTGATTCCTGTAGGAACGCTATGTCTACATTCCACCTCTCCAGGCTAGCAAAAATCTGCCTGATTTTACGAGGTTGTGAGAACCCTCTAATGTTCCAGGTAATAATGTTCAAGCTTCTCCTACCCGTACCCCTAGAACCCATCAATATCGATTAATACATTACTTGACAGTTTTACCCATTTCAACACCTGAAGGTTTGTTAGCCGATCATTAGCATAAAGCCTAAGCACTACAATGGCAGTCCGTACCCACAGGGGAACAAAAAGGATAGATACCTTGAACTCTGTCGGTCTTTGCATACATTTAAACAACCCCCCACCCCACAACCCACCCACTCCAGCAACCCCAATCTGCCGAAGCCTCACCCCTACAGTGCACCATTCCCCAGAACTATTAACCATAAATACAGTGCCCAGACTAGAACTCTTAGTGGGTTTTACCCTCATGGAGGTCCGCTAGGAGCACAACTCTCCACCCGATAGACGGGTGCAGGCGATGCTATAGTAACAGTTTAGTTACGCAGTTTGAGTGATCGTTCACCGCCGCCCCCATCACTCCCCAATAACACATCAACAACGTCACAACAATATCCCCATGTGAGGGGCAGAACCAGTTGACATCAATTCCAGCATACGGCAGTAATCAGTACAGTTCACATCTCGACCCGTGTCTTAAATACCCCATATAGTATATGTGCGGTCGGCAATAGTAGCATTGTCTTAGACGTGCAGAGGTGGATGCATAGTTACCGGCCTACATTACACAAGGTTCATCAGCCATATGGTCGTCTCACCTTAGTGTGCACGATGAGAAGATACAACAATGGGTACTGAGGGCGGGATCCAGTCCTCCTCCAGCAGTCAGTGCAGTGTGAAGGGGGGCACGGTAAAGTGGGGCAGCCAAAAGCCATAGACAAAATTATTACTATACAAATGAACCGCAGTCCCGGCTGCCCCAACAGTCGACCAACACCCAGTTAGACAGTCAGTACAGCACCATCCTTAGAACACTGCATGCAAGAGTCCGGCGCCATTTTCGTCCCACCAGAGCACATATCAGCGGCCGAGTTATGACACACATAGGTGAACAGCACAATACAACTCACCGCTGGTTGATCTGGAATCTAGCCACTGGTGTCAATCCGAGTCTTGATGTTGGTCCTTTTGCAAGTCGTCCCTCATCTCGCGCTGCACCTTTTTTACAAAGTCTTGGGCTGTCTTTGGTGTCGCCAGCACAATCGCTTTCTCCTTCCATACCACCCTGAGTCTTGCTGGATACAACATTGAGTACACAATGTTCAGGTCACGCAGTTTGGCCTTCACGGCGGTGTACTCCTTTCGGGCCTGTTGGACCGCTACCGTGTGGTCTGGATAGAACTCCAAGGAGTTACCTTGATGTTGAATTTTCCCCTTTTCCCTTGCAAGTCGAAGGATCGTGTCTCTGTCACGATAATTGAGGATCCGCGCCACTACTGGCCTCGGTGTGGCACCAGGCGGTGGTCTCGGGGCCAGCGATCTATGTGCCCGCTCCACGATGAAAAGTGGCGATAAGGCCTCCGCACCAAATAGATCCTTGCACAGATTCTCAATGTAGGTCTCCATCCTCCCTGTGTTGGTAGTCTCCGGCAGGCCTGCGATGCGTACGTTATTGCGCCTCGAGCGCGCTTCCAAATCCTCCTCCTTCGCTTTGATCACCTCCAGGAGACGTTCCATACCTGCGCACTTTGAAGTGGAGGCCCGCGCTTCATCCTCGACCGCGGATATTCTTGTTTCGGCCTCATCTAAACGTTCACCATGCTTCTCCTGTCGAGCGGCCATGTTGTCCATTCTGCAAGTCAGATTATCCAGCTTGCCATTTATATCCTGCAAATTGGACTGGATCGCCAACAGAATCTTCTCTATGTTGTTGTTCGGCGCAGGCCCGGCATTATCGCTGTCGTCCCCCACATCTCCCGTGTGTTTCGTCGCCTTTTTGCTCTCAAACGATAGTTTCTGCTGTTGCTTTTCTGGCTTTCCCATGTTGGCGGTTGGGGATGTTATCTTCTTGCTTGTGGGCACAGATGCCCTCGTGACTCTAGCTGCGGCCGCCGTGGTGCACCTCACAGGGTGCACAGCAATCTTTACGATATTGTTCCACAGATTAGCAAGGGGCCACCACAGCTAGCCACCCAATTGTGTGGCTATGGGGGAGATCGCCAGCGGTTGTCCCACGTCGCAGCGCGGCGCAATACGGTTAGTTACCGGTCACGCGCTAGTGCAGTCCTCGGGGCAGTCGATTTCAAACTGGCGCGCCGGTTAACACCCGGACCCCATCACTCCTGTGGCTGCTGGCATGTGCTGTGGGATCCCCCTGACTCCACGCCGACCTGCCCTCTCAACATAGCCTGCGCAGTATTCACGTCGATTGTGCCCGTACAGTAGCGCTACAGGCAGCAGAGAGCGCAGTATCCCGCCGGGAAACCAGCCAGGAAGAGGTGGGTTTGTGTCTGCCGGAGAAAAGGCGACAGTCCTTTCTGTCCGGTGCCGGCCGCCGCCATATTGTCAGGCATCGTGTACTGGGACGCAGCAGAAGCACCCTGTCACCCGCTTGGGCAGGGGGCGAGACACCGATACCGGAAGGCTCAGGGAGTAGGTCCTTACCCCTGCGGTGGTATCGCTGGCGTGGGAGGGTGATTATTCGCTGTCGGCTCCATGCTCGTCCGACGGCTGTCCACCAGTGTCGGCCATCTTGTCAGGCAGCCAAACGCGCCAAAGTTTCACACGGAGTGAAAGTACTTAATGGTCGTTCTTTGGAGCGTGTGCTGTACCGCAATCGGCGCAGCACATCTTCCCCCAACAGCTGATGTGCCTGGAGAGCGGTTAGCGGGAGCGATAACGGCAAACGATCACCCAGTTGATGATCGCCCGGCGGAGCTGCAGCTCAGGCAGCCATTCCGATGAGCGCCCCCTAGCGCCTCCCCAAATAATATATATATTGATATACCGAAGAAGTCCGTCACTGGCGAGGCCCAGGTATTTACCTTGCGCTGCCCCCGAGGCTCAGCCCCCCTGCCTGCCTTCTGAACATCCTCGCGCCGCCCTAAATCTGAGCTGCTGCCTCAGGCCAGGCCCAGCAGCAGGCCCGGCCGGCCCTGAGTGAGTCTGTCTCCTCTGCGTCGTCACGGTTTGAGTTTGACCAGGATAGGCAGGAGCCAGGAGTGGCTCGGGTGGGGTGGGGGCGAGCGCGAGGAGGATTGACAACACTGCATGCCCAGGGTGCCAGTCTGCGCGTTCAAAGTTCCCGGAAGTTGCGTTTGGCCTTAGAAGAGCTCATCTCTGAACTGAAGTCCAACAGTAGCAGAGATTACGATGTCAGGCTAGTAGGCTACCTTCGACTGCAGCACAACACACAAGCTTTCTCCACCTGAGTGCAGCACCTAATGTTCTCATATGACCTCCAACTGCAGCACAAGTCACAATTTTATTCAAGCTGGTTCAGCGGCCAAATTGCCTTCAGCTGCTGCAGAGCCCCTATTGTCCATAAACTCCACTAAAGACCACAGCGCAGCCCTCAACAGCAGACTCGCCCTCCCCAAGTAAACCTTTTGCAGAACTCTCTTGAGATGCCCCTGCTACAGCAGAGCCCTGTAAATGTCGACTCTTCAGCTTCAGCAGAGCCCCCCAAACTACATTGAAAGGCAACAACAGAATCCCTATCCCTCCCCAGACACCCCCTGCTCCCCAAGGCCTCCAGCTGCAGCACAGAACCTGCTTCCGAGCCGAAATCCGGTGCGTTCCATCACATCGTGACTTAAGCTGCAGGAGAGCCCCCCCCCCCCCCCCCAGGCATTCTGTTAGTTGCACGTGAAAGAAACCCGGAGCCGGTGACCAACTCCAAGCTCCCGTGGAGGACAGGTGAGAGTCACTGCCTGGTGCTCACCGGAGGAGTCAGCTGTGTGAGTGGAAATGCACGTACAATAACCTGCAAAGCCAAGCTAATAAACCAACCTCACTGCAGTGCTATGTTGGCCCCACAGCAGGGTTTTAAACGGGATGAAAAAGCTGGGGGGGTCGCTCAAAGGGGCGTGGACAATCTAATTAAGGGCATTGCTTAAAAACATGTAAACTAAAAATCTGTGTTTAGCACAGTGTGCCACCCGACTTGTATTTTGCTGTTTCTGTCAGTGCATCCAGATATGACACAATAAGTAACATTATACCTACAAGTCTGGACTATTGGCTTTGTCATTGGTTGCTAGTTGCATAAGATTAATAAGCAGCAACTATGGCTTGTATTTAATATTGAAAACGCTTCCACTTAAAGCCCAGGTGACCCACGACAGTGTTGCTGCTTCTGAGTTTCAAAAAGAGAAGGGAAATCCAGAGAGAAAATGAACCTCTTTGAGTGATTCCTACGACGCTCACCTGGCATGATGTCATGCCGTAACTTCTCCACTAATGCGAAGTGAGCAGAGCACATGATGTGCCTGCTGTCACTGCAGTCTGAAAAAAAAACAGACCGCCTGTGCTAGGGCACAAAACAGAACCCCATGGAGACCCATTTCCAGGCCTCCTTTAAAAAACTGCCGGTGCTCAGTACCAGTGAGACCCAGCCCATTTAAAGCCCTGGCCCAGAGACAAGTTACCACTGCCTACCTCAAATAACTCAGCAAAATATCTAAATCGTTGTGTGTGTGTGTGAATGTCACCGACCAGACATAAAACAGCTCCGTGATGTAAGTTGATATTTCCGAGATGTTACAATTATACCATCGGCATAAAATGATAAATGAACCTGTAGTTCTATAAAATCAATGGATCCGGCACTGGGTGTACGCTCTGCGGCGGAGTAACACTCTTCACTCATTCGGTCTTTTCTAGGACCACATACGTTGCTGCACACACGGCTGTAATCCACTGCACAGGTCAGGAGGCTTTCCACCTTGGTAGTGTGGGCCCCACATTCTATGCAGCCCAGTCCGAAGGTCTTTGCTCTGCAAGTCTTCATCCACTACCAGGAAGTCACGATCTCTGCACTGGGTTTACATTCTGCATGGGTTAAAACTGTGGTCACATCCTGTGCTGCCCAGTTTCACGTTTTGTTTTGCACAATCACTCATTCGAAGCAACCCGGTCCCAAATTCCAAGCTGCATAGTCCCACATTTCGCAGTAAGCAGTCTACCATTCTACCTGTAGGAAGGGGGAGTCTCTGGTTGGCGCAGTGCAACACTGGCGACAATCAGGGCCTCTCTCTTCCTCGTCAGGGCTGAGGGTTACCTTCAAGACAACCTCTGCTTACCCTCTAGGTAGTGTGGCTTAAGCAGTCTTAGGCTAATCTCTGGGGCATGTAGGGTTAAACATTTGCAATATTACACCATCACAACCAACCCACCACACAATGACACCAAACTGTATTTGTAAAAATATATGTTCTTTATATAAATCTCAAGCAGGCTTGTAAATACAGTCTTGGTTACTTTTGCAATTGCACGACTCCAGTTACTCTTAATGTGCCACAGTTCTTATTCAGCTCTTTAAAATAGTTCTTTACTTCCAAGAAAGGGGGGGTATAGGTTCTCCAAAGTACTTCTCCAGTTCTACACGCAAAAATCCCTGGTCAGCAAGGGTTCCCCTGACGTCCCGTGTGCCTCCCTGCGCCTCTGGGATCCTTCGCGTAGGAGGATCGGGCCCGGCCCGCCCAAGCTCACGCTTCTCGCGCTCGGCTCGGCCGGGTCTATCTAGGCGTGCGGCTCGCACTGCAGGGAGTGCGCGCTGTGAGGCGGATCGGGGACGGCAGGCTGGGGAAACGTACTAGTGCCGCTCAGAGGGTGATGCGAGCCTGGCTTTCAAGGCGGCTCGTGTCGCAAGTGCGCACAGTACCTGGAGTGTTCGTTGGAGAGCTTCTCGACGCAGTGCCGGTGTCAGCTTCGATGTCCCGCGACGCGGTGTCTTCCTCCTGGGTTGCGAGCCACGGCTCGAGGCGATTCAGGGGGTGGACGTTGCGGGCCGGGCCGGATCTGTCGGGCACAGCGTCTCAGGTCGCGGAAAGAGGGGGCGGGGCCCCGGGCAGCACTGTGAGGCGCGAGCAACGCGTCTCAGTTACACAGCGGGTAACTCTTCTCCCCCCACGCCGCTGCAGGTCACGATCGGCGGCTGGGGTTTCAGGAGCGCTTCTCTCGTCAGGAAGCAGGCAGGCACAAGGCAGGGTCCGTTCTTGCGGGGCAGACGGCAGATAGGCAGGCGACAGGGACGGTGCTGGGGCCAGCGAGGCTGGTCTTCGGCGATGTCAGCTGGGGCCTGCCAGTTAGCGATCTGCGGTGCTTGGCGGGACGAGTGTGCCCAGAGCCTTCCTTGCGAGGACAGATGCAAGGCTCACAGCAGCTTCTCTTTCCAGGAAGGGTAGCGCCCACTGTTCCTGGGGCGCTGGTCAGGGGGCAAGTTCACAGGCAAGCCCTTGGAGATCTTTAGCAGAGTTTGGCACAAAGTTAAATAAAGCAAAAGTCTCTTGTAGTCTCTTCTTTTTCCTCTCCTTCTGCAGCAAGGCACCAGACACAGGCCAGAGACAGCACTCCTCCTTGTCCTTCCAGGTCCTTCTCTTCGGGCAGAGTTTCTTCTGTAGCGCAAACAGGATCTAATTTACAAGGAGCAGGGCTCCTACTTTTATACACAGTTTCTTTTGTTCTCACTGGCCAGGGGGGCCTCTGCATAACTGCTCTCAGCTCCTGAGCACTTGTGGTGGGTACTTCTGCTTCTGCATTCAGTGTGAGGGCAGGCACATCAGCCGCTCCCCAGGGGGGCGGAGCCGGCATTGTGAGGACAGGAGTAGCCTGAGCACTTTGTTGACAAGCTTCGGTCCTTCCTGGACCAGGTGCAGGCTGAGTCATCAGTCGCTCCCCAGGAGGGCGGAGCCAGCATTGTGGTGGCAGAGCACAGCCTGATGCATCATTCAGGGTAAACTCCCACCACCCACTAAGGTGTCATCTGGCTATTCACTACCTGTCAACTCCCAGCCCTGTCACTCACACACACCAGACAGTCAGATCCACATCCAAGCAGAGGCGGGCTGAAATGGTTAGGCAAGCAAATGCTAACTTTCTAAAAGTAGCATTTGCAAACACAGGATATTAAAATAAACTTTACTAAAAGAAGTATTTTATTATTCTGAGTTCAGGCATACTAAACATGAATTTCTACCATGTTCCCTGAGCCTGCTGGGATTATAGAGTGTAATAATTCCAGCAGCCCATCTGGCCTAGAAGGGAACAGGTAGCCTTACAATAGTGAAAAACGAATTTGGTAGTAATTCACTATTAGAACATGCCACACACATCAGGGCATGTTCTACCTTACACTTACAATGCACCCTGCCCTCAGGCCTACCATAGGGGTGACTAATATGAAGTTTAAGGGAAGGTTTAGGGGCTGGCAAGTGTGTGCACTTGCCCAGCCAGGGTGACAGTACCAGACTGCACGCAGGTTCTGCAATGGCAGACCCTAGACACATTTTAAGGCTGCTTCTGTGGGTGGCGCAACCAGCGCTGCAGGCCCACTAGCAGTATTGGCATTCACAAGCCCTGGCACTCCTAGTGCACTTTACTAGGGACTAACAGTAAATCCAATGAACCAATCATGGACATCAATCACATGTACACTTTACAGTAGGGAGCACTTGCACTGCGGCACGGGTTGGCCGTGGCGCAGTGCCCTGAGTAGCCGACACCAGCAAAACATTTGAGGCACAACAGCAAAAAGTGGAAGGGAAACTCACGCCAAGGTGCCAGGTCTAACACGTGTCCCCTCCAGCTGAAATGTGGGGAGAACTACCCTTCCCCAGGGAGTTCCTCATCACTAAGGCGGAAAAATCTGGACAGACCATCAGCGTTGGCGTGATCTGTGCCAGGGCGGTGTTCCACCGTGAAGTCCATACCCTGTAGGGAGATGGACCACCTCAACAGTTTTGGGTTTTCACCCCTCATTTGCATCAACCATCTGAGGGGCCTGTGGTCCGTCTGAACCCGGAAGTGAGACCCAAACAAGTAGGGTCTTAGCTTCTTCAGCGCCCAGACCACAGCAAATGCTTCTCGCTCTATTGCACTCCACCTACTTTCCCGTTAAATTAACCTCCTACTGATGAAGGCTACGGGTTGGTCCCAGCCCTCCTCAGTCATCTGTGAGAGAACAGCCCCTACACCATGCTCTGAAGCGTCTGTTTGCACTATGAATTCCTTGGAGAAATCAGGAGCCAGGAGCACGGGCGCCGTGCACATGGCAGTCTTCAGGGTGTCAAAAGCCTTCTGACAGGTGTCAGTCCAAATCACATTCCTGGGCTGCTTCTTAGAAGTCAGTTCTGTCAAGGGGGTCACAATAGTGCCATAGCCCTTGACAAACCTCCTGTAATACCCAGTGAGCCCCAGGAAGGCTCTCACTGCAGTCTGGGTCTTGGGGGGTTCCCAAGCCAGGATGGTCTCAATTTTGGGTTGCAAGGGTGCCACCTTGCCACTCCCCACTTGGTGTCCCAAGTACACCACTGAACCCTGCCCAATCTGGCACTTGCTTGCCTTGATTGTGAGGCCTGCCTTGCGCAGCGCCATCAACACTTCCCAGAGGTGTCGCAGGTGTTCTGGCCAGGTGCCACTGAACACTGCGATGTCATCCAGGTAGGCGGCACTGAACTCATCCAGCCCAACCAACACCTGGTTGACCAACCTCTGAAAGGTGGCAGGGGCATTCTTCATCCCAAATGGCATAACCCGGAACTGGAAATGCCCATCTGGTGTGGAGAATGCGGACCTCTCCTTTGCCCCATCGGTCAAGGCGATCTGCCAGTACCCAGACGTTAAATCAAACGTGCTGAGGAACCGGGCAGCCCCTAGCCGATCAATGAGCTCATCAGCTCTGGGGATAGGGTGCGCGTCAGTCTTGGTGACTGAATTGAGTCCTCTGTAGTCCACACAGAACCGGAGTTCAGGTGTGGCTCCCGGCGCAGCAGCCTTTGGGACCAAGACCACGGGGCTGGACCAAGGACTGCTGGAAGACTCAACCACCCTAAGAGCAAGCATCTTGGAGACCTCCTCCTTGATGCAGGCCCTGACCCTGTCAGTCACTCTGTAAGCCTTATGCTTCACAGGTAAGCTGTCTCCTGTGTCCACATCATGGACGCACCAATCTGTGACACTAGGAACCAGGGAGAACAGATCTGGAAACTGCCCCAGCAATTGGCGGCAGTCTTCCTGTTGCTCAGGGGTCAGGGTGGGTGAGAGGTTAACTCCATCCACTGACCCATCCTTCTCACAGGCCACTAAGAGGTCAGGAAGAGGCTCAGACTCCTCTTCCATTCCATCATCAGTGGCCAACAGCATGCCCACTTCGGACCTTTTCAAGTGGGGCTTGAGGCGGTTGACATGTAAGACCCTTAAAGGATTCCTGGGCGTCTTCATGTCCACCAAGTATGTCACTGAGCTCTTGCGCTCCACAACCTCAAATGGGCCTGTCCACTTATCCTGAAGTGCACAGGGTTCCACTGGGGCCAAGACATACACCTCTTGACCAGGCTGAAGCTCTACCAGAGTGGCATTCTGGTCGTACCACCGCTTCATCTCCTCCTGGCTAGCTTCCAGATTTGCCTCAGCAAGTTGTCTGAAGCGCCTGGTTTGGTTTCTGAAGGCCAGCATGTAGCTATATACATTCTGGGGAGGTTTCCTGGGAGATTGCTCCCAGCCTTCCTTTACCAAACTCAGTGGTCCTCTCACGGGGTGACCATACAGCAGCTCAAAGGGGCTGAACCCTAGAGACTTCTGCGGCACCTCGCGGTATGCAAAGAGCAGGCATGGTAAGAGGACGTCCCACTTACGCCTCATTGGACCTTCCAGGCCCATGATCATGCCCTTCAGGGTTCGGTTGAATCTTTCAACCAACCCATTTCCTTGGGGATGGTAAGGTGTGGTGAACTTGTAGGTTACACCACACTCTTGCCAAAGGGACTTCATATACTTGGATATGAAGTTGGTCCCCCTGTCGCTCACCACCTCTAGAGGGAATCCCACTCTGGAGAAAATTCCCATCAGTGCACGCCCCACCACGGGGGCCGTCACTGTCCTCAGAGGGATGGCTTCAGGGTACCGGGTGGCATGATCCACCAAGACCAGGATGAACCTGTTGCCCATGGCTGTCTTGGGGTCCAGAGGCCCAACAATGTCAATACCCACTCGTTGGAATGGAGTACTGACCACAGGGAAGGGTTGGAGGGGAGCCTTGATCTTCCCTCCGCTCTTCCCACTTGCCTGGCAAGTTGGACAGGTCCTACAATGAGCATCTGAGCTCTTGTGCATTTGGGGCCAGTAGAAGTGGGTGACAAGCCTGTCATAGGTCTTGTCCATCCCCAAATGTCCTGCTAAAGGCACATCATGAGCCAGTCCCAGTAGGAAGGCTCTGAACTTCTGGGGTACCACCAGCACACGGGCTGACCCAGGTTCAGCAGCCTTAGGCTCTGAGTACAGGAGGTCATTCTCCCAGTACACATAATGTGTTTTGGCCTGAACACCATTGGCCTGGTCTGCAGCCTGCTGCCGCATACCCACGAGAGAAGGGCATTCTTTCTGCTCCCTGCAGAATTCCTCCCTGGAGGGGCCTCCTTCTTGCTGCCAATAGGTCAGCTCAGGCAGGTCCCCCAGTTCGGCAATCTGTTCCCCAGTAGGCTCCAGGGCATCCCCCTCAAGGTCTGCTTCCTCCTGGACCGTGGGAACTTCAGGGGCCGGTTTCCTGCGCCCCCTGCGCCTTCTCCCTAAGGCCGGTTCCTGGGCCTCTCCTTCAGGCCCCAGGACCTCTTGATCACCCCTACTGGCTGCCATTGACCGGGTGGTCACGCACGCCCAGTCAGGTAGACCCACCATCCTCAGGTGAGTCGTTTTCTCCACCTTTTCCCAAGGGGAGTCCTCCAAGTCATTCCCTAGCAAACAGTCAACAGGCATGGCTTTCCTCACACAGACCTGCAGAGTACCAGAGACCCCCCCCACTCGAAGGGAACTTGAGCCATCGGACACTGACTCTCTGAATTGTCAGCGTTGACAACCCTACAGTAGGCATGGGGTACAACCTGCTCTTGAGACACCAGGTGATGCCTCACTGCAGTCACGCTGGCTCCTGTGTCTCTAAGAGCCTCAGCTTTCTTACCATTGATGGTAACCACCTGCCCATATTTTTTAGTGTTAGAGGGCAGGTAGCTTGTAGGGACCATCTCACTGTCTCCTAGTGAGACTAGGGTCATCTGAACAGGATCTCCACCCCCCGGGACCATCACTTCCTCTCCTAAGTGAACACTGGTCACTTGTCGGGGCGGAGCACCAGTGGGTGCTGGTTTTCCAAACAGGCGACACTTGGGGTCACTGGCTATGTGCCCCGGGTCACCACATTTGTAACAATTGAAGGGCCCCTTTGGAACAGGTCTACCTGTCGGGGCCCCATTCTGCTTTGGGGGTGGGGGAGGCTGAGAACCTTTCTGCTGGTCCCCTTGGGGATTACTTTGGGGGCCTTTTTGGAACCCTTTCTGTTTTCCCTTGTCCCCCCCACTCTTCTGCTGGGGACCCTGCCCACCCTTGGCAGAGTCTCCCACTGGACCCTTGTGGACCCTGGTGCTGAGCCAGCGGTCCGCCTCCTCAGCAAGTTTCCTCGGGTTGGACAACTTGCTATCAATCAGGTGCTGGCGTAACTCAGGAAAACATTGATCAGACAAGTGCTCCCATGCAATTAAATCAAAGAGACCTTGAAAATCATTCACTTTGTTACCCTTCACCCAACCATCCAGTGCTCTGCAAAAAAAAGTCACAAACTCCACATACGTACTCCCAGGCCGCTTATTACACCCCCTAAACTTCTGCCTATACATTTCAGGGGTAAGCCCATACCTGGTCATTAAAGCTTCTTTCATATGGGGATAGGATCTCTGGTCTTCAGTGGGCAAATCTAGCAGGGTGTCCCGCCCTTCGCTAAGGAACCTTCCCCATAACCCCGCTCCCCAATCCTTCTCAGGGACCCGGTGGGAAAACATGGCTACCTCATATGCCCTAAACCACTGTCCTATGTCATCCCCCTTAAAGAACTCTTTAACTACATCTTTGGGGATGTGCACTCTTGACTCTACCTGCACCGGCATTGCGCTGCCACCAGAGGGAGGATGATCCAAGGTTTTCTCTTTTAGACTCATCTCCCTCATTTTCACATCATACTCCAATTGGAGTTTTCTTTCTTCCAGAGCCATTTTTTTGCTTTCAAGCTCCATTTGGCCCTTCAACTTCAACTCTGCCAACTTTATCTCATGATCCCTGGTTGCTTGTCTGTCTGCCAGCTCCTCTGGCGACAGGCCTCTGCCAAAGCTGTGGACGCTGTCTGGTCGCTCAGGTATCACAAGATCCACAGGCGCATCCCTTGATTCACTCCAGGCTTTCAGCGCTCTGTGGAAATCCTCCTTGTTCCTGCAGCCTGCATGTGGAACCTTAAATTTCTTTATAAAGCTCCACAATTCTTTCTTCTTATAGTCATCCAACTTTGAGGCGTCCCATTCTATCTCCAACACCTCAGAGGTCATGGATTCCGCCCCATCAACGCTGTTGGTGCCAGGCATGATTTCAACACTAGGGATCTTCTTCTTTAGCAGAATTGAAAAACAAAAAGTCTGTGGCTAAGTTGCTGGACTGTAATCACTTATGCAATGGTCAGTAGCTAAGGTAAAACACTGCAAATGTAAATTCGTGAATCCTCACCGCTGCGTCCAATGTAGGAAGGGGGAGTCTCTGGTTGGCGCAGTGCAACACTGGCGACAATCAGGGCCTCTCTCTTCCTCGTCAGGGCTGAGGGTTACCTTCAAGACAACCTCTGCTTACCCTCTAGGTAGTGTGGCTTAAGCAGTCTTAGGCTAATCTCTGGGGCATGTAGGGTTAAACATTTGCAATATTACACCATCACAACCAACCCACCACACAATGACACCAAACTGTATTTGTAAAAATATATGTTCTTTATATAAATCTCAAGCAGGCTTGTAAATACAGTCTTGGTTACTTTTGCAATTGCACGACTCCAGTTACTCTTAATGTGCCACAGTTCTTATTCAGCTCTTTAAAATAGTTCTTTACTTCCAAGAAAGGGGGGTATAGGTTCTCCAAAGTACTTCTCCAGTTCTACACGCAAAAATCCCTGGTCAGCAAGGGTTCCCCTGACGTCCCGTGTGCCTCCCTGCGCCTCTGGGATCCTTCGCGTAGGAGGATCGGGCCCGGCCCGGCCAAGCTCACGCTTCTCGCGCTCGGCTCGGCCGGGTCTATCTAGGCGTGCGGCTCGCACTGCAGGGAGTGCGCGCTGTGAGGCGGATCGGGGACGGCAGGCTGGGGAAACGTACTAGTGCCGCTCAGAGGGTGATGCGAGCCTGGCTTTCAAGGCGGCTCGTGTCGCAAGTGCGCACAGTACCTGGAGTGTTCGTTGGAGAGCTTCTCGACGCAGTGCCGGTGTCAGCTTCGATGTCCCGCGACGCGGTGTCTTCCTCCTGGGTTGCGAGCCACGGCTCGAGGCGATTCAGGGGGTGGACGTTGCGGGCCGGGCCGGATCTGTCGGGCACAGCGTCTCAGGTCGCGGAAAGAGGGGGCGGGGCCCCGGGCAGCACTGTGAGGCGCGAGCAACGCGTCTCAGTTACACAGCGGGTAACTCTTCTCCCCCCACGCCGCTGCAGGTCACGATCGGCGGCTGGGGTTTCAGGAGCGCTTCTCTCGTCAGGAAGCAGGCAGGCACAAGGCAGGGTCCGTTCTTGCGGGGCAGACGGCAGATAGGCAGGCGACAGGGACGGTGCTGGGGCCAGCGAGGCTGGTCTTCGGCGATGTCAGCTGGGGCCTGCCAGTTAGCGATCTGCGGTGCTTGGCGGGACGAGTGTGCCCAGAGCCTTCCTTGCGAGGACAGATGCAAGGCTCACAGCAGCTTCTCTTTCCAGGAAGGGTAGCGCCCACTGTTCCTGGGGCGCTGGTCAGGGGGCAAGTTCACAGGCAAGCCCTTGGAGATCTTTAGCAGAGTTTGGCACAAAGTTAAATAAAGCAAAAGTCTCTTGTAGTCTCTTCTTTTTCCTCTCCTTCTGCAGCAAGGCACCAGACACAGGCCAGAGACAGCACTCCTCCTTGTCCTTCCAGGTCCTTCTCTTCGGGCAGAGTTTCTTCTGTAGCGCAAACAGGATCTAATTTACAAGGAGCAGGGCTCCTACTTTTATACACAGTTTCTTTTGTTCTCACTGGCCAGGGGAGCCTCTGCATAACTGCTCTCAGCTCCTGAGCACTTGTGGTGGGTACTTCTGCTTCTGCATTCAGTGTGAGGGCAGGCACATCAGCCGCTCCCCAGGGGGGCGGAGCCGGCATTGTGAGGACAGGAGTAGCCTGAGCACTTTGTTGACAAGCTTCGGTCCTTCCTGGACCAGGTGCAGGCTGAGTCATCAGTCGCTCCCCAGGAGGGCGGAGCCAGCATTGTGGTGGCAGAGCACAGCCTGATGCATCATTCAGGGGAAACTCCCACCACCCACTAAGGTGTCATCTGGCTATTCACTACCTGTCAACTCCCAGCCCTGTCACTCACACACACCAGACAGTCAGATCCACATCCAAGCAGAGGCGGGCTGAAATGGTTAGGCAAGCAAATGCTAACTTTCTAAAAGTAGCATTTGCAAACACAGGATATTAAAATAAACTTTACTAAAAGAAGTATTTTATTATTCTGAGTTCGGGCATACTAAACATGAATTTCTACCATGTTCCCTGAGCCTGCTGGGATTATAGAGTGTAATAATTCCAGCAGCCCATCTGGCCTAGAAGGGAACAGGTAGCCTTACAATAGTGAAAAACGAATTTGGTAGTAATTCACTATTAGAACATGCCACACACATCAGGGCATGTTCTACCTTACACTTACAATGCACCCTGCCCTCAGGCCTACCATAGGGGTGACTAATATGAAGTTTAAGGGAAGGTTTAGGGGCTGGCAAGTGTGTGCACTTGCCCAGCCAGGGTGACAGTACCAGACTGCACGCAGGTTCTGCAATGGCAGACCCTAGACACATTTTAAGGCTGCTTCTGTGGGTGGCGCAACCAGCGCTGCAGGCCCACTAGCAGTATTGGCATTCACAAGCCCTGGCACTCCTAGTGCACTTTACTAGGGACTAACAGTAAATCCAATGAACCAATCATGGACATCAATCACATGTACACTTTACAGTAGGGAGCACTTGCACTGCGGCACGGGTTGGCCGTGGCGCAGTGCCCTGAGTAGCCGACACCAGCAAAACATTTGAGGCACAACAGCAAAAAGTGGAAGGGAAACTCACGCCAAGGTGCCAGGTCTAACACTACCATTCTATGTAACTAGGTCCCTCTTCTGTGATACATAGTTCGCTATTCTCCTGCCCAATGTGCTACCCAGTCCCACACTCAGCGCCTGTGTTATCCAATGGGCAGAGATGCACAGAAAGACATTTAATGCACAGCCACATCCTACGTAGCTTATTCTTTCTTCCGAGGGGCCAAAGACCACATTTTGCACTGCCCAGACTAGTCCAATGTACTTGTCTGTCCAGTCCCACATTCTTCTACGTGCAGTCTCACTCTCAGACTAGCGAGCCACACACTCTAGGGTGCATAGAATTTACATTATGCACAGGTGTAACATTTTGCCCTCCCAGACCCATATGTCGTACTACTACATCACACCTTGCACATTGCCTAGTCCAGTGTTTTGTGCTGCGGTCCCGCGCTCTGTGCAGTCCAATCATCTGTACTGCAATGCACAATGCAATGTGCTGCATAGTGCAATGCCCTCTCTCTGACCTGAATAGACTCGTATTCTGCATTGAGCATTCACCTTCAAACGGCTCTGTCCCATTCTCCTTACACGCGTACCCTACGCGTTGTCTCTTTGTGCACCAGCGCTTGTCAATCAGTGTACATTACATACAAGCATTACGAGAAAGAACAGATTCCTTTAAAATAGACCAGGCTATTGATATGCCATGGGTGAAGTTCCCTCTCACATTTGCTTGGTTTTGTGCCCACGAGAACACTTTGGTGTGCAGTGTACCATGTTACGCTTTGTTCTGTGTGCCACTGTGATTGTTGTATTTCATTGTACTGTGCACTTCACTGCCTGTGTGTGCAATCATAATCATATAGTTTCACTGCTAACATATTTCCATCTACCCTGCCCTGCCTGCGCCTTGCCCTGTATGTTGAGAGTGTTTCCCACTTTCTGACTAGAACTTACAGAAAGATAATATAGAGGCATTTCATTTAAATGTTGGAGGTTTCAAAGCAAAATATGCTAGATTTCTGGGTGGTAGGGCAAAGTGGTACATGGTGGTCCGTGCCGCCGGGTGATAGGGGGCCCCCTCCATGTGCTTTGCAGGGGGGCCCCCTCAAGTTTCGTTACGCCACTGGTGTGTGTGTGTGTGTGTGTGTGCGCCTGCCTGCGTGTGTGTGTGCGCATGTGTGTGTGTATGTTTGAGACAGCCTGTATAAAACACTGAAAGTATTATGTAGCTAAGTTTCATGTATTTATTTTTTCATGTATGTGTTTATGGCATGCAGCCATGTTGCAGGAAACACTTCAAAATGCGAACAGAACTGCGACAAGAATCTGCTGCATCACTAAAAAAAATTACGGACTCTGTAACTTAACACTGCTACATGGAAAGGCTGGTGTTTTGTAGGCCATGTGTACTTTCTAGTGTAGTTGTTTTGGAGTCAGATGTAGCTTATGATGCTAGATAGAACTGATGTTAACTAATTAAGTTCTTAGACGTTGCACGTTTGGTCTATAGGTGGAAATATCGGTTTTGGTGGCAATTTGAATTTTCACATATGGTACATGGAGGTTGATTGTGCTTCCTATAAGTGTTGCACTGTATCCGAAAACATTAAATAACTAAACGTGGCATGTGGCCATGTTGCAGGAAAACACGTTATTTATAAGCAACCTGTGTAAAAGAACGAAACTATTATGGCGCTATGTTTAATGTATTTATTTATGTTTCTGTAACATATAGCATAAACTTTCCCTAAAGGGTGTCTGAGCACTTCACAATACGAACATAATTGACACAAGAATCTGTTGTGCTACGAACATTTTTACTAACTTTGTAAGCTAACACTGCTAGATGGGAAGGCTAGTGTTTTGGAGGCCATTTGTACTTTCTGTTGTAGCTGATTTGGGGATAGATGTAGTTTATGATGCTAGATAGAACGGGTGTCAGCTAATTTAGCTCCTGGACGTTGCAGCTTTGGTCTTTAGGTGGAAATATTGCTGTTTATAGGTGGAAATATCGTTTTTGGTGGCAATTTGAATTTTCACATATGTTACATGGAGGTTGATTGTGCTTCCTATAAGTGTTGCACTGTATCCGAAAGCATTAAATAACTAAACGTGGCATGTGGCCATGTTGCAGGAAAACACGTTATTTATAAGCAGCATGTGTAAAAGAACAAAACTATTATGGCGCTATGTTTAGTGCGGGGCGCTGTAGATTGCGGGGCGCTGTAGAGTGCGGGGCGCTGCAGAGTGCGCTGTAGAGTGCCGTGCGCTGTAGAGTGCCGTGCGCTGCGGTGCGCTGTAGAGTGCAGTGCGCTGTAGAGTGTGGTGCGCTGTAGAATGCGGTGTGCTGTAGAGTGCCGTGCGCTGCGGTGCGCTGTAGAGTGCGGTGCGCTGTAGAGGTCGGTGCGCTGCAGAGTACGGGGCGCTGTAGAGTGCAGGGCACTGAGGGGCGCTGTAGAGTGCGGGGCGCTGTAGAGTGCGGGGCGCTGTAGAGTGCGGGGCGCTGTGGGCGCTGTAGAGCGTGGTGCGCTGTAGAGCGTGGTGCGCTGTAGAGTGTAGTGCGCTGTAGAGCGCGGGGCGCTGCGCTGCAGAGTGCGGGGCGCTGCAGAGTGCGGGGCGCTGCAGAGTGCGGGGCGCTGTTAAGTGCGGTGCGCTATAGCGTGCGTTGCGCTGCGTTGTAGAGTGCGGTGCGCTGCAGAGTGCGGGGCGCTGTAGAGTGCAGGGCACTGCGGGGCGCTGTAGAGTGTGGGGCGCTGTAGAGTGTGGGGCGCTGTAGAGTGCGGTGTAGAGTGCGGTGCGCTGTAGAGTGTGGGGCACTGTCGAGCGCGGGACGCTGTAGAGTGCATGGCGCTGCGGGGCGCTGTAGAGTGCGGGCGCTGTAGAGTGCGGGGCACTGTAGAGTGCAGGGCGCTGTAGAGTGCAGGGCGCTGCGGGGCGCTATAGAGTGTGGGGAGCTGTAGAGTGCGGCGAGCTGTAGAGTGTGGGGCGCTGCGGTGCGCTGTAGAGTGTGGTGCGCTGTAGAGCGCTGTAGAGTGCGGTGCGCTGTAGAGGTCAGTGCGCTGCAGAGTACGGGCGCTGTAGAGTGCAGGGCACTGCGGGGCGCTGTAGAGTGCAGGGCACTGCGGGGCGCTGTAGAGTGCGGGGCGCTGTAGAGTGCGGGGCGCTGTAGAGTGCGGGCACTGTAGAGTGCGGGGCGCTGTAGAGTGCGGGGCGCTGTAGAGTGCGGGGCGCTGTAGAGTGCGGGGCGCTGTAGAGTGCCGTGCGCTGCGGTGCACTGTAGAGTGCGGTGCACTGTAGAGATCAGTGCGCTGCAGAGTACGGGGCGCTGTAGAGTGCAGGGCACTGCGGGGCGCTGTAGAGTGCGGGGCGCAGTTGAGTGCGGGGCGCAGTTGAGTGCGGGGCGCTGTAGAGTGCGGGGCGCTGTAGAGTGCGGGGCGCTGTAGAGTGCGGGGCGCTGTAGAGTGCGGGGCGCTGTAGAGTGCGGGGCGCTGTAGAGTGCGGGGCGCTGTGGGCGCTGTAGAGTGCGGGGCGCTGTGGGCGCTGTAGAGCGTGGTGCGCTGTAGAGCGCGGGGCGTTGTAGAGTGCGTTGCGGTGCGCTGCAGAGTGCAGGGCACTGCAGAGTGCGGGGCGCTGTCTAGTATGGTGCGCTGTAGAGTGTGTTGCACTGCGTTGTAGATTGCGGTGCGCTGCGGTGCAGAGTGCGGGGCGCTGTAGAGTGCAGGGCACTGCGGGGCGCTGTAGAGTGCGGGGCGCTGTAGAATGTGGGGCGCTGTAGAGTGCGGGGAGCTGTAGAGTGCGGGGAGCTGCGGTGCGCTGTAGAGTGCGGTGCGCTGTAGAGCGCGGTGCGCTGCGGGGCGCTGTAGAGCACGGTGCGCTGTAGAGCGCGGTGCGCTGTAAAGTGCGGGGCGCTGCGGTGCGCTGTAGAGTGCGGTGCGCTGTAGAGTGTGGGGCGCTGTAGTGCGCTGTAGAGTGCGGTGCGCTGTAGAGTGCGGTGCGCTGCGGTGTGCTGTAGAGTGTGGGGCGCTGTGGTGTGCTGTAGAGTGCGGGGAGCTGTAGAGTGCGGGGCGCTGTAGAGTGCGGGGCGCTGCAGGGCGCTGTAGAGTGCGGGGCGCTGCAGAGTGTGGGGCGCTGTAGAGTGCGGGGTGCTGCGGGGCACTGTAGAGTGTGGGGCGCTGTAGAGTGCGGGGCGCTGCGGGGCGCTGTAGAGTGCGGGGCGCTGCGGGGGCCTGTAGAGTGCGGGGAACTGCGGGGCGCTGTAGAGTGTGGGGTGCTGCGGGGCGCTGCGTGGCGCTGTAGAGCACGGGGCGCTGTAGAGCGTGGGGCGCTGTAGAGTGCGGTGCGCTGTTGAGTGCGCTGAAGAGTGCGGGGCGCTGTAGCTTGTGGGGCGCTGTAGAGTGTGCTGTAGAGCGCTGGCGCTGTAGAGTGCAGGGTGCCGCGGGGCGCTGTAGAGTGCGGGGCGCTGCGGTGCGCTGTAGAGTGCGGGGCGCTGTGGTGCGGTGCGCTGCAGAGTGCGGTGTGCTGTAGAGTGTGGTGCACTGGTGCGCTGCAGAGTGCGTGGCGCTGCAGAGTGCTGTAGAGTGCAGGGCGCTGCGGGGTGCTGTAGAGTGCGGGGTGCTGTAGAGTGCGTTGCGCTGTACAGTGCGTTGCGCTGTAGAGTGCGTTGCGCTGTAGAGTGCATTGCGCTGTAGAGTGCGGGGCGCTGCGGGGTGCTGTAGAGTGCGGGGCGCTGTAGAGTGCGGGGCGCTGTGGGGCGCTGTAGAGTGCGGGGCACTGCGGGGCGCTGTAGGGTGCGGGGCACTGCGGGGCGCTGTACAGTGCAGGGTGCTGCGGGGCGCTGTAGGCTGCGGGGCGCTGTAGAGTGCGGGGCGCTGTAGAGTGCAGGGCGCTGCGGGGTGCTGTAGAGCGCGGGCGCAGTAGAGTGCAGTGCTATGTGATGTAGAGTGCGGGGCTCTGTAGAGTGCGGGGCGCTGTAGAGTGCGGGGCGCTGTAGAGTTCGGGGCGCTGCGGTATGCTGTAGAGTGCGGGGCGCTGCGGTGTGCTGTAGAGTGCGGGGCGCTGCGGTGTGCTGTAGAGTGCGGGGCGCTGTAGAGTGCGGGGCGCTGTAGAGTGCGGTGTGCTGCGGGGCGCTGTAGAGGGCGGGGCGCTGCAGAGTGTGGGGCGCTGTAGAGTGCGGGACGCTGCGGGGCGCTGTAGAGTGTGGGGCGCTGTAGAGTGCGGGGCGCTGCGGGGCGCTGTAGAGTGTGGGGCGCTGCGGGGCGCTGTAGAGTGCGGGGCGCTGCGGGGCACTGCGTGGCGCTGTAGAGCGCGGGGCGCTGTAGAGCGCAGGGCGCTGTAGAGTGCGGTGCGCTGTTGAGTGCGCTGTAGAGTGCGGGGCGCTGTAGAGTGCGGGGTGCTGTAGAGTGCGCTGTAGAGCGCGGGCGCTGTAGAGTGCAGGGCGACGCGGGGCGCTGTAGAGTGCGGGGCGCTGCGGTGCGCTGTAGAGTGCGGGACGCTGTGGTGCGGTGCGCTGTAGAGTGCGGTGTGCTGTAGAGTGTGGTGCACTGGTGCACTGCAGAGTGCGTGGCGCTGCAGAGTGCGTGGCGCTGCAAAGTGCTGTAGAGTGCAGGGCGCTGCGGGGTGCTGTAGAGTGCGGGGTGCTGTAGAGTGCGTTGCGCTGTAGAGTGCGTTGCGCTGTAGAGTGCGTTGCGCTGTAGAGTGCATTGCGCTGTAGAGTGCAGGGCGCTGAGGGGTGCTGTAGAGTGCGGGGCGCTGTAGAGTGCGGGGCGCTGTAGAGTGCGGGGCGCTGCGGGCGCTGTCGAGCACAGGGCGCTGTCGAGTGCATGGCGCTGCGGGGCGCATTAGAGTGCGGGGTGCTGTAGAATGCGGGGCGCTGTAGAGTGCGGGGCGCTGTAGAGTGCAGGGTGCTGCGGGGTGCTGTAGAGTGCGGGGCGCTGTAGAGTGCGGGGCGCTGTAGAGTGCAGGGTGCTGCGGGGCGCTGTAGAGTGTGGGGCGCTGTAGAGTGTGGGGTGCTGTAGAGTGCAGGGCACTGCGGGGCGCTGTAGAGTGCAGGGCGCTGCGGGGCGCTTTAGAGCGCGGTGCGCTGTGGAGCGAGGGGCGCTGCAGAGTGCAGGGCGCTGCAGAGTGCGGAACGCTGCGGGGCGCTGCAGCATGCGGGGCGCTGCGGGGTGCTGCAGAGTGCGGGGCGCTGCAGGGCGCTGTAGAGTGCGGGGCGCTGCAGAGTGTGGGGCGCTGTAGAGTGCGGGGTGCTGCGGGGCACTGTAGAGTGTGGGGCGCTGTAGAGTGCGGGGCGCTGCGGGGCGCTGTAGAGTGCGGGGCGCTGCGGGGGCCTGTAGAGTGCGGGGAACTGCGGGGCGCTGTAGAGTGTGGGGTGCTGCGGGGCGCTGCGTGGCGCTGTAGAGCATGGGGCGCTGTAGAGCGTGGGGCGCTGTAGAGTGCGGTGCGCTGTTGAGTGCACTGAAGAGTGCGGGGCGCTGTAGCTTGTGGGGCGCTGTAGAGTGTGCTGTAGAGCGCTGGCGCTGTAGAGTGCAGGGTGCCGCGGGGCGCTGTAGAGTGCGGGGCGCTGCGGTGCGCTGTAGAGTGCGGGGCGCTGTGTTGCGGTGCGCTGCAGAGTGCGGTGTGCTGTAGAGTGTGGTGCACTGGTGCGCTGCAGAGTGCGTGGCGCTGCAGAGTGCTGTAGAGTGCAGGGCGCTGCGGGGTGCTGTAGAGTGCGGGGTGCTGTAGAGTGCGTTGCGCTGTAGAGTGCGTTGCGCTGTAGAGTGCGTTGCGCTGTAGAGTGCATTGCGCTGTAGAGTGCGGGGCGCTGCGGGGCGCTGTAGAGTGCGGGGCGCTGTAGAGTGCGGGGCGCTGTGGGGCGCTGTAGAGTGCGGGGCACTGCGGGGCGCTGTAGGGTGCGGGGCACTGCGGGGCGCTGTAGAGTGCAGGGTGCTGCGGGGCGCTGTAGGCTGCGGGGCGCTGTAGAGTGCGGGGCGCTGTAGAGTGCGGGGCGCTGTAGAGTTCGGGGCGCTGCGGTATGCTGTAGAGTGCGGGGCGCTGCGGTGTGCTGTAGAGTGCGGGGTGCTGCGGTGTGCTGTAGAGTGCGGGGCGCTGTAGAGTGCGGGGCGCTGTAGAGTGCGGTGTGCTGCGGGGCGCTGTAGAGGGCGGGGCGCTGCAGAGTGTGGGGCGCTGTAGAGTGCGGGACGCTGTGGGGCGCTGTAGAGTGTGGGGCGCTGTAGAGTGCGGGGCGCTGCGGGGCGCTGTAGAGTGTGGGGCGCTGCGGGGTGCTGTAGAGTGCGGGGCGCTGCGGGGCACTGCGTGGCGCTGTAGAGCGCGGGGCGCTGTAGAGCGCAGGGCGCTGTAGAGTGCGGTGCGCTGTTGAGTGCGCTGTAGAGTGCGGGGCGCTGTAGAGTGCGGGGTGCTGTAGAGTGCGCTGTAGAGCGCGGGCGCTGTAGAGTGCAGGGCGACGCGGGGCGCTGTAGAGTGCGGGGCGCTGCGGTGCGCTGTAGAGTGCGGGACGCTGTGGTGCTGTGCGCTGTAGAGTGCGGTGTGCTGTAGAGTGTGGTGCACTGGTGCACTGCAGAGTGCGTGGCGCTGCAGAGTGCGTGGCGCTGCAAAGTGCTGTAGAGTGCAGGGCGCTGCGGGGTGCTGTAGAGTGCGGGGTGCTGTAGAGTGCGTTGCGCTGTAGAGTGCGTTGCGCTGTAGAGTGCGTTGCTCTGTAGAGTGCATTGCGCTGTAGAGTGCAGGGCGCTGAGGGGTGCTGTAGAGTGCTGGGCGCTGTAGAGTGCGGGGCGCTGTAGAGTGCGGGGCGCTGCGGGCGCTGTCGAGCACAGGGCGCTGTCTAGTGCATGGCGCTGCGGGGCGCATTAGAGTGCGGGGTGCTGTAGAATGCGGGGCGCTGTAGAGTGCGGGGCGCTGTAGAGTGTGGGGCGCTGCGGGGTGCTGTAGAGCGCAGTGCGCTGTAGAGTGCAGGGTGCTGCGGGGCGCTGAAGAGTGCGGGGCCCTGTAGAGTGCGGGGCGCTGTAGAGTGCAGGGTGCTGCGGGGCGCTGTAGAGTGTGGGGCGCTGTAGAGTGTGGGGTGCTGTAGAGTGCAGGGCACTGCGGGGCGCTGTAGAGTGCAGGGCGCTGCGGGGCGCTGTAGAGCGCGGTGCGCTGTGGAGCGAGGGGCGCTGCAGAGTGCAGGGCGCTGCAGAGTGCGGAACGCTGCGGGGCGCTGCAGCATGCGGGGCGCTGCGGGGTGCTGCAGAGTGCGGGGCGCTGCAGGGCGCTGTAGAGTGCGGGGCGCTGTAGAGTGCGGGGCGCTGTAGAGTGCGGGGCGCTGTGGGGCGCTGTAGAGTGCGGGGCACTGCGGGGCACTGTAGAGTGCGGGGCGCTGTAGAGTGCGGGGCGCTGCGGGGCACTGCGTGGCGCTGTAGAGCGCGGGCGCTGTAGAGTGTGGTGCGCTGTTGAGTGCGCTGTAGAGTGCGGGTGCTGTAGAGTGCGCTGTAGAGCGCGGGCGCTGTAGAGTGTAGGGCGACACGGGGCGCTGTAGAGTGCGGGGCGCTGCGGTGCGCTGTAGAGTGCGGGGCGCTGTGGTGCGGTGCGCTGTAGAGTGCGGTGTGCTGTAGAGTGTGGTGCACTGGTGCGCTGCAGAGTGTGTGGCGCTGCAGAGCGCGTGGTGCTGCAAAGTGCTGTAGAGTGCAGGGCGCTGCGGGGTGCTGTAGAGTGTGGGGTGCTGTAGAGTGCGTTGCGCTGTAGAGTGCGTTGCGCTGTAGAGTGCAGGGCGCTGAGGGGTGCTGTAGAGTGCGGGGCGCTGTAGAGTGCGGGGGGCTGTAGAGTGCGGGGCGCTGCGGGCGCTGTCGAGTGCATGGCGCTGTGGGGCGCATTAGAATGCGGGGTGCTGTAGAATGCGGGGCGCTGTAGAGTGCGGGGCGCTGTAGAGTGTGGGGCGCTGCGGGGTGCTGTAGAGCGCAGTGCGCTGTAGAGTGCAGGGTGCTGCGGGGCGCTGTAGAGTGCGGGGCGCTGTAGAGTGCGGGGCGCTGTAGAGTGCAGGGTGCTGCGGGGCGCTGTAGAGTGTGGGGCGCTGTAGAGTGTGGGGTGCTGTAGAGTGCAGGGCACTGCGGGGCGCTGTAGAGTGCAGGGCGCTGCGGGGCGCTGTAGAGCGCGGTGCGCTGTGGAGCGAGGGGCGCTGCAGAGTGCAGGGCGCTGCAGAGTGCGGAACGCTGCGGGGCGCTGCAGCATGCGGGGCGCTGTGGGGTGCTGCAGAGTGCGGGGCGCTGTAGAGTGCGGGGCGCTGTAGAGTGCGGGGCGCTGTGGGGCGCTGTAGAGTGCGGGGCACTGCGGGGCACTGTAGAGTGCGGGGCGCTGCGGGGCGCTGTAGAGTGCGGGGCGCTGCGGGGCACTGCGGGGCGCTGTAGAGCGCGGGCGCTGTAGAGTGCGGGGCGCTGTAGAGTGCGCTGTAGAGCGCGGGCGCTGTAGAGTGCAGGGCGACGCGGGGCGCTGTAGAGTGCGGGGCGCTGCGGTGCGCTGTAGAGTGCGGGGCGCTGTGGTGCGGTGCGCTGTAGAGTGCGGTGTGCTGTAGAGTGTGGTGCACTGGTGCGCTGCAGAGTGTGTGGCGCTGCAGAGTGCGTGGCGCTGCAAAGTGCTGTAGAGTGCAGGGCGCTGCGGGGTGCTGTAGAGTGCGTTGCGCTGTAGAGTGCGTTGCGCTGTAGAGTGCGTTGCGCTGTAGAGTGCGTTGCGCTGTAGAGTGCATTGCGCTGTAGAGTGCAGGGCGCTGAGGGGCGCTGTAGAGAGCGGGGCGCTGTAGAGTGCGGGGCGCTGTAGAGTGCGGGGCACTGTAGAGTGCGGGGCGCTGCGGGACCTGTCGAGCACAGGGCGCTGTAGAGTGCATGGCGCTGCGGGGCGCATTAGAGTGCGGGGTGCTGTAGAATGCGGGGCGCTGTAGAGTGCGGGGCGCTGTAGAGTGTGGGGCGCTGCGGGGTGCTGTAGAGCGCGGTGCGCTGTAGAGTGCAGGGTGCTGCGGGGCGCTGTAGAGTGCGGGGCGCTGTAGAGTGCAGGGTGCTGCGGGGCGCTGTAGAGTGTGGGGCACTGTAGAGTGTGGGGTGCTGTAGAGTGCAGGGCACTGCGGGGCGCTGTAGAGTGCAGGGCGCTGTAGAGTGCAGGGCGCTGCGGGGCGCTGTAGAGCACGGTGCGCTGTGGAGCGAGGGGCGCTGCAGAGTGCGGAGCGCTGCAGAGTGCGGGACGCTGCAGGGCGCTGCAGCGTGCGGGGCGCTGCGGGGTGCTGCAGAGTGCGGGGCGCTGCAGGGCGCTGCAGAGTGCGGGGCGCTGCAGAGTGCGGGGCGCTGTAGAGTGCGGGGCGCTGTAGAGTGCGGGGCGCTGTAGAGTGCGGGGCGCTGTGGGGCGCTGTAGAGTGCGGGGCGCTGTGGGGCGCTGTAGAGTGCGGGGCACTGCGGGGCGCTGTAGAGTGCGGGGCACTGCGTAGCGCTGTAGAGTGCAGGGTGCTGCGGAGCGCGGGCGCTGTAGAGTGCAGTGCTATGTGATGTAGAGTGCGGGGCGCTGTAGAGTGCGGGGCGCTGTAGAGTGCGGGGCGCTGCGGGGCGCTGTAGAGTGCGGGGCGCTGTAGAGTGCGGGGCGCTGTAGAGTGCGGGGCGCTGCTGGGCGCTGTAGAGTGCGGGGCGCTGCAGAGTGCATTGCGCTGTAGAGTGCAGGGCGCTGAGGGGTGCTGTAGAGTGCGGGGCGCTGTAGAGTGTGGGGCGCTGCGGGCGCTGTCGAGCACAGGGCGCTGTAGAGTGCATGGCGCTGCGGGGCGCATTAGAGTGCGGGGTGCTGTAGAATGCGGGGCGCTGTAGAGTGTGGGGCGCTGCAGGGTGCTGTAGAGCGCGGTGCGCTGTAGAGTGCAGGGTGCTGTGGGGCGCTGTAGAGTGCGGGGCGCTGTAGAGTGCGGGCGCTGTAGAGTGCAGGGTGCTGTGGGGCGCTGTAGAGTGTGGGGCGCTGTAGAGTGTGGGGCGCTGTAGAGTGCAGGGCACTGCGGGGCGCTGTAGAGCGCAGGGCACTGCGGGGCGCTGTAGAGCGCAGGGCACTGCGGGGCGCTGTAGAGCGCGGTGCGCTGTGGAGCGAGGGGCGCTGCAGAGTGCGGGGCACTGCAGCGTGCGGGACGCTGCGGGGCGCTGCAGCGTGCGGGGCGCTGCGGGGTGCTGCAGAGTGCAGTGCGCTGCGGGGCGCTGCAGAGTGCGGGGCGCTGCAGAGTGTGGGGCGCTGTAGAGTGCGGGGCGCTGTGGGGCGCTGTAGAGTGCGGGGCACTGCGGGGCGCTGTAGAGTGCGGGGCACTGCGTAGCGCTGTAGAGTGCAGGGTGCTGCGGGGCGCTGTAGGCTGCAGGGCGCTGTAGAGTGCGGGGCGCTGTAGAGTGCAGGGCGCTGCGGGGTGCTGTAGAGCGCGGGCGCTGTAGAGTGCAGTGCTATGTGATGTAGAGTGCGGGGCGCTGTAGAGTGCGGGGCGTTGTAGAGTGTGGGGCGCTGTAGGCTGCGGGCCGCTGTAGAGTGCGGGGCGCTGCTGGGCGCTGTAGAGTGCGGGGCGCTGCTGGGCGCTGTAGAGTGCGGGGCGCTGCTGGGCGCTGTAGAGTGCGGGGCGCTGCGGGTCGCTGTAGAGTGCGGGGCGCTGCGGGGCGCTGTATAGTGCAGGGCGCTGTGGGGCGCTGTAGAGTGCGGGGCGCTGCGGGGCGCTGTAGAGTGCAGGGTGCTGCGGGGCGCTGTAGAGTGCGGGGCGCTGTAGAGTGCGGGGCGCTGTAGAGTGCGGGGCGCTGTAGAGTGCAGGGTGCTGCGGGGCGCTGTAGAGTGTGGGGCGCTGTAGAGTGTGGGGTGCTGTAGAGTGCAGGGCACTACGGGGCGCTGTAGAGTGCAGGGCGCTGCGGGGCGCTGTAGAGCGCGGTGCGCTGTGGAGCGAGGGGCGCTGCAGAGTGCAGGGTGCTGCAGAGTGCGGAACGCTGCGGGGCGCTGCAGCATGCGGGGCGCTGCGGGGTGCTGCAGAGTGCGGGGCGCTGCAGGGCGCTGCAGAGTGCGGGGCGCGGCAGAGTGCGGGGCGCTGTAGAGTGCGGGGCGCTGTAGAGTGCGGGGCGCTGTGGGGCGCTGTAGAGTGCGGGGCGCTGTGGGGCACTGTAGAGTGCGGGGCGCTGCGGGGCGCTGTAGAGTGCGGGGCGCTGCGGGGCACTGCGGGGCGCTGTAGAGCACGGGCGCTGTAGAGTGCGGTGCGCTGTTGAGTGCGCTGTAGAGTGCGGGGCGCTGTAGAGTGCGCTGTAGAGCGCGGGCGCTGTAGAGTGCAGGGCGACGCGGGGCGCTGTAGAGTGCGGGGCGCTGCGGTGCGCTGTAGAGTGCGGGGCGCTGTGGTGCGGTGCGCTGTAGAGTGCGGTGTGCTGTAGAGTGTGGTGCACTGGTGCGCTGCAGAGTGTGTGGCGCTGCAGAGTGCGTGGCGCTGCAAAGTGCTGTAGAGTGCAGGGCGCTGCGGGGTGCTGTAGAGTGTGGGGTGCTGTAGAGTGCGTTGCGCTGTAGAGTGCGTTGCGCTGTAGAGTGCGTTGCGCTGTAGAGTGCATTGCGCTGTAGAGTGCAGGGCGCTGAGGGGCGCTGTAGAGTGCGGGGCGCTGTAGAGTGCAGGGCGCTGTAGAGTGCAGGGCGCTGCGGGGCGCTGTAGAGCGCGGTGCGCTGTGGAGCGAGGGGCGCTGCAGAGTGCGGGGCGCTGCAGAGTGCGGGACGCTGCGGGGCGCTGCAGCGTGCGGGGCGCTGCGGGGTGCTGCAGAGTGCGGGGCGCTGCAGGGCGCTGTAGAGTGCGGGGCGCTGTAGAGTGCGGGGCGCTGTAGAGTGCGGGGCGCTGTAGAGTGCGGGGCACTGCGGGGCGCTGTAGAGTGCGGGGCACTGCGTAGCGCTGTAGAGTGCAGGGTGCTGCGGAGCGCGGGCGCTGTAGAGTGCAGTGCTATGTGATGTAGAGTGCGGGGCGCTGTAGAGTGCGGGGCGCTGTAGAGTGCGGGGCGCTGCGGGGCGCTGTAGAGTGCGGGGCGCTGTAGAGTGCGGGGCGCTGTAGAGTGCATTGCGCTGTAGAGTGCAGGGCGCAGAGGGGTGCTGTAGAGTGCGGGGCACTGCGTAGCGCTGTAGAGTGCAGGGTGCTGCGGAGCGCGGGCGCTGTAGAGTGCAGTGCTATGTGATGTAGAGTGCGGGGCGCTGTAGAGTGCGGGGCGCTGTAGAGTGCGGGGCGCTGCGGGGCGCTGTAGAATGCTGGGCGCTGTAGAGTGCGGGGCGCTGCAGAGTGCATTGCGCTGTAGAGTGCAGGGCGCTGAGGGGTGCTGTAGAGTGCGGGGCGCTGTAGAGTGTGGGGCGCTGCGGGCGCTGTCGAGCACAGGGCGCTGTAGAGTGCATGGCGCTGCGGGGCGCATTAGAGTGCGGGGTGCTGTAGAATGCGGGGCGCTGTAGAGTGTGGGGCGCTGCAGGGTGCTGTAGAGCGCGGTGCGCTGTAGAGTGCAGGGTGCTGTGGGGCGCTGTAGAGTGCGGGGCGCTGTAGAGTGCGGGCGCTGTAGAATGCAGGGTGCTGCGGGGCGCTGTAGAGTGTGGGGCGCTGTAGAGTGTGGGGCGCTGTAGAGTGCAGGGCACTGCGGGGCGCTGTAGAGTGCAGGGCGCTGCGGGGCGCTGTAGAGCGCGGTGCGCTGTGGAGCGAGGGGCGCTGCAGAGTGCGGGGCACTGCAGAGTGCGGGACGCTGCGGGGCGCTGCAGCGTGCGGGGCGCTGCGGGGCGCTGCAGAGTGCGGGGCGCTGCGGGGCGCTGCAGAGTGCGGGGCGCTGCAGAGTGCGGGGCGCTGTAGAGTGCGGGGCGCTGTGGGGCGCTGTAGAGTGCGGGGCACTGCAGGGCGCTGTAGAGTGCGGGGCACTGCGTAGTGCTGTAGAGTGCAGGGTGCTGCGGGGCGCTGTAGGCTGCAGGGCGCTGTAGAGTGCGGGGCGCTGTAGAGTGCAGGGCGCTGCGGGGTGCTGTAGAGCGCGGGCGCTGTAGAGTGCAGTGCTATGTGATGTAGAGTGCGGGGCGCTGTAGAGTGCGGGGCGTTGTAGAGTGCGGGGCGCTGTAGGCTGCGGGCCGCTGTAGAGTGCGGGGCGCTGCGGGGCGCTGTAGAATGCGGGGCGCTGCTGGGCGCTGTAGAGTGCGGGGCGCTGCTGGGTGCTGTAGAGTGCGGGGCGCTGCTGGGCGCTGTAGAGTGCGGGGCGCTGCGGGGCGCTGTAGAGTGAGGGGCGCTGAGGGGCGCTGTATAGTGCAGGGCGCTTTGGGGCGCTGTAGAGTACGGGGCGCTGCGGGGCGCTGTAGAGTGCAGGGCGCTGCGGGGCGCTGTAGAGTGCGGGGCGCTGCGGGGCGCTGTAGAGCGCGGGGCGCTGCGGGGCGCTGTAGAGCGCGGGACGCTGTAGAGTGCAGGGCGCTGCGGGGTGCTGTAGAGCGCGGGGCGCTGCGGGGTGCAGTGCTATGTGATGTAGAATACTGTGCGCTGTAGAGTGTGGGGCACTGTAGAGTGTGGGGCGCTGTAGAGTGTGGGGCACTGCGGGGCGCTGTAGAGTGCGGGGCACTGCGGGGCGTTGTAGAGTGGGGGGCGCTGTAGAGCCCGGGGCGCTGTAGAGCGCGGGGCGCTGTAGAGCACGGGGCGCTGTAGAGTGCAGGGTGCTGCAGAGTGCGGGCGCTGTAGAGTGCGGGCGCTGTAGAGTGCAAGGCGCTGTAGAGTGCGGGGCGCTGTAGAGTGCGCTGTAGAGCGCAGGCGCTGTAGAGTGCAGGGCGCCGCGGGGCGCTGTAGAGTGCGGGGCGCTGCAGTGCGCTGTAGAGTGCGGGGCGCTGTGGTGCGGTGCGCTGGAGAGTGCGGTGTGCTGTAGAGTGTGGTGCACTGGTGCGCTGCAGAGTGCGTGGCGCTGCAGAGTGCGTGGCGCTGCAGAGTGCTGTAGAGTGCAGGGCGCTTCGGGGTGCTGTAGAGTGCGGGGTGCTGTAGAGTGCGTTGCGCTGTAGAGTGCGTTGCGCTGTAGAGTGCAGGGCGCTGAGGGGCGCTGTAGAGTGCGGGGCGCTGTAGAGTGCGGGGCACTGCGGGCGCTGTCGAGCGCAGGGCGCTGTAGAGTGCATGGCGCTGCGGGGCGCATTAGAGTGCGGGGCGCTATGGGCGCTGTAGAGTGCGGGGCGCTGTAGAGTGCGGGGCGCTGCGGGGTGCTGTAGAGCGCGGTGCGCTGTAGAGTGCAGGGTGCTGCGGGGCGCTGTAGAGTGCGGGGTGCTGTAGAGTGCGGGGCGCTGTAGAGTGCAGGGTGCTGCGGGGCGCTGTAGAGTGTGGGGCGCTGTAGAGTGTGGGGCGCTGTAGAGTGCAGGGCGCTGCGGGGCGCTGTAGAGTGCGGGACGCTGCAGAGTGTGGGGCGCTGTAGAGTGCGGGGCGCTGCGGGGCGCTGTAGAGTGCGGGGCGCTGCTGGGCACTGTAGAGTGCGGGGCGCTGCTGGGCGCTGTAGAGTGCGGGGCGCTGCTGGGCGCTGTAAAGTGCGGGGCGCTGCTGGGCGCTGTAGAGTGCGGGGCGCTGCTGGGCGCTGTAGAGTGCGGGGCGCTGCGGGGCGCTGTAGAGTGCGGGGCGCTGCGGGGCGCTGTAGAGTGCGGGGCGCTGCGGGGCGCTGTAGAGTGCAGGGCGCTGCGGGGCGCTGTAGAGTGCATTGCGCTGTAGAGTGCAGGGCGCTGAGGGGCGCTGTAGAGTGCGGGGTGCTGTAGAGTGCGGGGCGCTGTAGAGTGCGGGGCGCTGTAGAGTGTGGGGTGCTGTAGAGTGCAGGGCACTGCGGGGCGCTGTAGAGTGCAGGGCGCTGTAGAGTGCAGGGCGCTGCGGGGCGCTGTAGAGCGCGGTGCGCTGTGGAGCGAGGGGCGCTGCAGAGTGCGGGGCGCTGCAGAGTGCGGGACGCTGCGGGGCGCTGCAGCGTGCGGGGCGCTGCGGGGTGCTGCAGAGTGCGGGGCGCTGCAGGGCGCTGTAGAGTGCGGGGCGCTGTAGAGTGCGGGGCGCTGTAGAGTGCGGGGCACTGCGGGGCGCTGTAGAGTGCGGGGCACTGCGTAGCGCTGTAGAGTGCAGGGTGCTGCGGAGCGCGGGCGCTGTAGAGTGCAGTGCTATGTGATGTAGAGTGCGGGGCGCTGTAGAGTGCGGGGCGCTGTAGAGTGCGGGGCGCTGCGGGGCGCTGTAGAGTGCTGGGCGCTGTAGAGTGCGGGGCGCTGCAGAGTGCATTGCGCTGTAGAGTGCAGGGCGCTGAAGGGTGCTGTAGAGTGCGGGGCGCTGTAGAGTGTGGGGCGCTGCGGGCGCTGTCGAGCACAGGGCGCTGTAGAGTGCATGGCGCTGCGGGGCGCATTAGAGTGCGGGGTGCTGTAGAATGCGGGGCGCTGTAGAGTGTGGGGCGCTGCAGGGTGCTGTAGAGCGCGGTGCGCTGTAGAGTGCAGGGTGCTGTGGGGCGCTGTAGAGTGCGGGGCGCTGTAGAGTGCGGGCGCTGTAGAATGCAGGGTGCTGCGGGGCGCTGTAGAGTGTGGGGCGCTGTAGAGTGTGGGGCGCTGTAGAGTGCAGGGCACTGCGGGGCGCTGTAGAGTGCAGGGCGCTGCGGGGCGCTGTAGAGCGCGGTGCGCTGTGGAGCGAGGGGCGCTGCAGAGTGCGGGGCACTGCAGAGTGCGGGACGCTGCGGGGCGCTGCAGCGTGCGGGGCGCTGCGGGGCGCTGCAGAGTGCGGGGCGCTGCGGGGCGCTGCAGAGTGCGGGGCGCTGCAGAGTGCGGGGCGCTGTAGAGTGCGGGGCGCTGTGGGGCGCTGTAGAGTGCGGGGCACTGCGGGGCGCTGTAGAGTGCGGGGCACTGCGTAGCGCTGTAGAGTGCAGGGTGCTGCGGGGCGCTGTAGGCTGCAGGGCGCTGTAGAGTGCGGGGCGCTGTAGAGTGCAGGGCGCTGCGGGGTGCTGTAGAGCGCGGGCGCTGTAGAGTGCAGTGCTATGTGATGTAGAGTGCGGGGCGCTGTAGAGTGCGGGGCATTGTAGAGTGCGGGGCGCTGTAGGCTGCGGGCCGCTGTAGAGTGCGGGGCGCTGCGGGGCGCTGTAGAATGCGGGGCGCTGCTGGGCGCTGTAGAGTGCGGGGCGCTGCTGGGTGCTGTAGAGTGCGGGGCGCTGCTGGGCGCTGTAGAGTGCGGGGCGCTGCGGGGCGCTGTAGAGTGAGGGGCGCTGCGGGGGGCTGTATAGTGCAGGGCGCTGTGGGGCGCTGTAGAGTGCGGGGCGCTGTAGAGTGCAGGGCGCTGCGGGGCGCTGTAGAGTGCGGGGCGCTGCGGGGCGCTGTAGAGCGCGGGGCGCTGCGGGGCGCTGTAGAGCGCGGGACGCTGTAGAGTGCAGGGCGCTGCGGGGTGCTGTAGAGCGCGGGGCGCTGCGGGGTGCAGTGCTATGTGATGTAGAATACTGTGCGCTGTAGAGTGTGGGGCACTGTAGAGTGTGGGGCGCTGTAGAGTGTGGGGCACTGCGGGGCGCTGTAGAGTGCGGGGCACTGCGGGGCGTTGTAGAGTGGGGGGCGCTGTAGAGCCTGGGGCGCTGTAGAGCGCGGGGCGCTGTAGAGCACGGGGCGCTGTAGAGTGCAGGGTGCTGCAGAGTGCGGGCGCTGTAGAGTGCGGGCGCTGTAGAGTGCAAGGCGCTGTAGAGTGCGGGGCGCTGTAGAGTGCGCTGTAGAGCGCAGGCGCTGTAGAGTGCAGGGCGCCGCGGGGCGCTGTAGAGTGCGGGGCGCTGCAGTGCGCTGTAGAGTGCGGGGCGCTGTGGTGCGGTGCGCTGGAGAGTGCGGTGTGCTGTAGAGTGTGGTGCACTGGTGCGCTGCAGAGTGCGTGGCGCTGCAGAGTGCGTGGCGCTGCAGAGTGCGTGGCGCTGCAGAGTGCGTGGCGCTGCAGAGTGCTGTAGAGTGCAGGGCGCTTCGGGGTGCTGTAGAGTGCGGGGTGCTGTAGAGTGCGTTGCGCTGTAGAGTGCGTTGCGCTGTAGAGTGCAGGGCGCTGAGGGGCGCTGTAGAGTGCGGGGCGCTGTAGAGTGCGGGGCACTGCGGGCGCTGTCGAGCGCAGGGCGCTGTAGAGTGCATGGCGCTGCGGGGCGCATTAGAGTGCGGGGCGCTGTAGAATGCGGGGCGCTGTAGAGTGCGGGGCGCTGTAGAGTGCGGGGCGCTGCGGGGTGCTGTAGAGCGCGGTGCGCTGTAGAGTGCAGGGTGCTGCGGGGCGCTGTAGAGTGCGGGGTGCTGTAGAGTGCGGGGCGCTGTAGAGTGCAGGGTGCTGCGGGGCGCTGTAGAGTGTGGGGCGCTGTAGAGTGTGGGGCGCTGTAGAGTGCAGGGCGCTGCGGGGCGCTGTAGAGTGCGGGACGCTGCAGAGTGTGGGGCGCTGTAGAGTGCGGGGCGCTGTGGGGCGCTGTAGAGTGCGGGGCGCTGCTGGGCACTGTAGAGTGCGGGGCGCTGCTGGGCGCTGTAGAGTGCGGGGCGCTGCTGGGCGCTGTAAAGTGCGGGGCGCTGCTGGGCGCTGTAGAGTGCGGGGCGCTGCTGGGCGCTGTAGAGTGCGGGGCGCTGCGGGGCGCTGTAGAGTGCGGGGCGCTGCGGGGCGCTGTAGAGTGCGGGGCGCTGCGGGGCGCTGTAGAGTGCAGGGCGCTGCGGGGCGCTGTAGAGTGCATTGCGCTGTAGAGTGCAGGGCGCTGAGGGGCGCTGTAGAGTGCGGGGTGCTGTAGAGTGCGGGGCGCTGTAGAGTGCGGGGCGCTGTAGAGTGCGGGGCGCTGCGGGCGCTGTCAAGCGCAGGGCGCTGTAGAGTGCATGGCGCTGCGGGGCGCATTAGAGTGCGGGGCACTGTAGAATGCGGGGCGCTGTAGAGTGCGGGGCGCTGTAGAGTGTGGGGCGCTGCGGGGTGCTGTAGAGCGCGGTGCGCTGTAGAGTGCAGGGTGCTGCGGGGCGCTGTAGAGTGCGGGGTGCTGTAGAGTGCGGGGCGCTGTAGAGTGCAGGGTGCTGCGGGGCGCTATAGAGTGTGGGGCGCTGTAGAGTGTGGGGCCCTGTAGAGTGCGGGGTGCTGCGGGGCGCTGTAGAGTGCGGGACGCTGCAGAGTGTGGGGCGCTGTAGAGTGCGGGGCGCTGTAGAGTGCGGGGCGCTGCGGGGCGCTGTAGAGTGCGGGGCGCTGCTGCACGCTGTAGAGTGCGGGGCGCTGCTGGGCGCTGTAGAGTGCGGGGCGCTGCGGGGCGCTGTAGAGTGCGGGGCGCTGCGGGGCGCTGTAGAGTGCAGGGCGCTGCGGGGCGCTGTAGAGTGCAGGGCGCTGCGGGGCGCTGTAGAGTGCAGGGTGCTGCAGGGCGCTGTAGAGCGCGGGGTGCTGCGGGGCGCTGTAGAGCGTGGGGCGCTGTAGAGTGCGAGGCACTGCGAGGCGCTGTAGAGTGCAGGGCGCTGCGGGGCGCTGTAGAGTGCAGGGCGCTGCGGGGCGCTGTAGAGTGCAGGGTGCTGCAGGGCGCTGTAGAGCGCGGGGTGCTGCGGGGCGCTGTAGAGCGTGGGGCGCTGTAGAGTGCAGGGCGCTGCGGGGTGCTGTGGAGCGTGGGGCGCTGCGGGGTGCAGTGCTATGTGATGTAGAATACTGTGCGCTGTAGAGTGTGGGGCGCTGTAGAGTGTGGGGCGCTGTAGAGTGTGGGGCGCTGTAGAGTGTGGGGCGCTGTAGAGCGTGGGGCACTGCGGGGCGCTGTAGAGTGCGGGGCACTGCGGGGCGTTGTAGAGCGGGGGGCGCTGTAGAGCGTGGGGCGCTGTAGAGCACGGGGCGCTGTAGAGTGCACGGTGCTGCGGGGAGCTGTAGAGTGCAGAGCGCTGTGGGGCGCTGTAGAGTGCGGGGCGCTGTAGAGCGCTGTAGAGTGCGGGGCGCTGTAGAGCGCTGTAGAGTGCGGGGCGCTGTAGAGTGCAGGGTGCTGTGGGGCGCTGTAGAGTGCAGGGCGCTGTGGGGCGCTGTAGAGTGCAGAGCGCTGTGGGGCGCTGTAGAGTGCGGGGCGCTGTAGAGCGCTGTAGAGTGCGGGGCGCTGTAGAGCGCTGTAGAGTGCGGGGCGCTGTAGAGTGCAGGGCGCTGTGGGGCGCTGTAGAGTGCAGGGCGCTGTGGGGCGCTGTAGAGTGCAGGGCGCTGCGGGGCGCTGTAGAGTGCAGGGCGCTGCGGGGCACTGTAGAGTGCAGGGCGCTGTAGAGTGCAGGGTGCTGCGGGGCGCTGCAGAGTGCAGGGCACTGCGGGCACTGTAGAGTGCGGGGCTCTGTAGAGTGCCGGGCGCTGCGGGGCGCTGCAGAGTGCGGGCGCTGTAGAGTGCGGGGCGCTGTAGAGTGCGGGGTGCTGTGGGGCGCTGTAGAGTGCGGGGCACTGCGGGGCGCTGTAGAGTGCGGGGCACTGCGGGGCGCTGTAGAGTGCGGGGCACTGCGTAGCGCTGTAGAGTGCAGGGTGCTGCGGAGCGCGGGCGCTGTAGAGTGCAGTGCTATGTGATGTAGAGTGCGGGGCGCTGTAGAGTGCGGGGCGCTGTAGAGTGCGGGGCGCTGCGGGGCGCTGTAGAGTGCGGGGCGCTGTAGAGTGCGGGGCGCTGTAGAGTGCGGGGCGCTACTGGGCGCTGTAGAGTGCGGGGCGCTGCAGAGTGCATTGCGCTGTAGAGTGCAGGGCGCTGAGGGGTGCTGTAGAGTGCGGGGCGCTGTAGAGTGCGGGGCGCTGTAGAGTGCGGGGTGCTGTAGAGTGCGGGGCGCTGCGGGCGCTGTCGAGCACAGGGCGCTGTAGAGTGCATGGCGCTGCGGGGCGCATTAGAGTGCGGGGTGCTGTAGAATGCAGGGCGCTGTAGAGTGCGGGGCGCTGTAGAGTGGGGCGCTGCAGGGTGCTGTAGAGCGCGGTGCGCTGTAGAGTGCAGGGTGCTGCGGGGCGCTGTAGATTGCGGGGCGCTGTAGAGTGCGGGGCGCTGTAGAGTGCAGGGTGCTGCGGGGCGCTGTAGAGTGTGGGGCGCTGTAGAGTGTGGGGCGCTGTAGAGTGCAGGGCACTGCGGGGCGCTGTAGAGTGCAGGGCGCTGCGGGGCGCTGTACGCTGTGGAGCGAGGGGCGCTGCAAAGTGCGGGGCGCTGCAGAGTGCGGGACGCTGCGGGGCGCTGCAGCGTGCGGGGCGCTGCGGGGTGCTGCAGAGTGCGGGGCGCTGCGGGGCGCTGCAGAGTGCGGGCGCTGCGGGGCGCTGCAGAGTGCGGGGCGCTGCAGAGTGCGGGGCGCTGCAGAGTGCGGGGCGCTGTAGAGTGCGGGGCGCTGTGGGGCGCTGTAGAGTGCGGGGCACTGCGGGGCGCTGTAGAGTGCGGGGCACTGCGTAGCGCTGTAGAGTGCAGGGTGCTGCGGGGCGCTGTAGAGTGCGGGGCGCTGTAGAGTGCAGGGCGCTGCGGGGTGCTGTAGAGCGCGGGCGCTGTAGAGTGCAGTGCTATGTGATGTAGAGTGCGGGGCGCTGTAGAGTGCGGGGCGCTGTAGAGTGCGGGGTGCTGCGGGCCGCTGTAGAGTGCGGGGCTCTGCGGGGCGCTGTAGAGTGCGGGGCGCTGTAGAGCGCTGTAGAGTGCGGGGCGCTGTAGAGTGCAGGGCGCTGTTGGCGCTGTAGAGTGCAGGGCGCTGTGGGGCGCTGTAGAGTGCAGGGCGCTGTGGGGCGCTGTAGAGTGCAGGGCGCTGCGGGGCACTGTAGAGTGCAGGGCGCTGTAGAGTGCAGGGCGCTGCGGGGCACTGTAGAGCACTGTAGAGTGCGGGGCGCTGTAGAGTGCAGGGTGCTGCGGGCGCTGTAGAGTGCAGGGCGCTGCGGGGCGCTGTAGAGCGCGGGGCGCTGTAGAGTGCAGGGCGCTGCGGGGCGCTGCAGAGCGCTGCAGAGTGCGGGGCGCTGCAGAGTGCGGGGCGCTGCAGAGTGCGGGGCGCTGTAGAGAGCAGGGCGCTGTAGAGTGCAGGGCTATGTGATCTAGAATACTGAGTGCTGTACATTGTAGAGTGCTGTATGCCGCAGAGCGTGGCAGCGCCCCGCAGAGTGCGTGGCAGCGCCCCGCAGAGTGCGGGGCGCTGCAGAGTGCGGGGCGCTGTAGAGTGCAGGGCGCTGTAGAGTGCAGTGCTATGTGATGTAGAATACTGAGTGCTGTACATTGTAGAGTGCTGTATGCCGCAGAGCGTTGTGTGCTGTAGAATGGTGTGTGCTGTAGAATGGTGTGTGTTGTAAAATAGTGTATGCTGCCCTGCCCCTGAACCAGTAAGAACAAAAACGAAACTTTAAAACTGCAACAAAGTAGCACACTGTAGAAGCTGTGTGTAAAACTGAAACTGACATGCTGTTCACAGTTGACACGCACTACCTAATCCAAGTCAAGAGCTTCGCGTTCACATCACTTGTCTGCTGTCTGTTCCCCTTGAGTGCTTGAAAGCCAGAATGATTACAATAGTCTCGCTTTGCGACAGCAGGCCTTTGGCCTGCAATCGCAGGGCGAGACCTAAAAAGGGAAAGCATTTTGTAACTTATAAGGTATTTTAACTTAGTGAGATCTGTTGTCACTGTATTTTGCAAAATTACCACGGTACATAGTGATGGCAAACCATTAGGTAATTGGCTGATGACTGCCTTTACAAAAGTTAAAGGCAGCCATGTTTCTTTAGGTACAGTTTGGCTGTGTTCTGTCTTATGCGTTCAAATCTAGGTAAATAGTGAGTTTGGTATTTTTCCCCTATCTATTACTACTTCATTAATGTGATAATAGGAAGGGAAACATATTAATACGTTTCTATATATCTATATAAATAAAAATGTAAATGTTTGTTCAAAATCGGAAATCTCCAAAAGTTCTTCACCGATTGCTTTGGAATTTTGACACAACGTTGGATTCGAATACGCGCGTGTTTTTATATACACAACGTTGGATTCAAATACGCGCATGTCGAATACGCGTGTGTTTTTTAATCGAACAGACACATAAAAATGTCAATGTTCGTTTGTTTAAAATCTTAAATCTCCGAAAGTTCTTCACCGATTGCTTTGAAATTTTGACACAACTTTGGATTCGATTAAGAGCGTGTTTATATATACACAATGTTGGATTTGAATACGCACGTGTCCAATACGCGCGTGTTTTTAATCGAAAGGCCGAACAGAACCCATCGATTTGGTTGCTGCGCAACAACTACAATGGACACATAGAGACAATAGTCTACATATATTAGGATGGACAGTGGGTGTCAGAATGGGAGACCGGGAAGTGGGTGGAGGGAGGGGGGAGGAGTTGGTTCACTTTGCAACATTAAGAAAGGACGCATAGAGACAATAGTCTACATATATTAGGATGGACAGTTGCTATCGGGATGGCAGACCGGGAAGTGGGTGGAGGGAGGGGGGAGGAGTTGGTTCACTTTGCAACATTAGCGCGTGTTTATATATACACAACGTTGGATTTGAATACGCGCATGTACAATACGCGCGTGTTTTTAACCGAAAGGCCAAAAAGACCCTATCGATTTGCTTGCTGCGCAACAACTACAAGGGACACATACAGACAATAGTCACAAAAACATATTGTATACCCACAAGCATTGTGAAATTAAACATATTAGAAACGTGAGCTTACTCTTTTCTTTCTCTTCCATTTAACCAGACTGAGCCACAGCAACGTTTGGTCGGGTACAGCTAATTTGAAATAACTGAGTAACACAGTAATACCTCTATGTGTTACCACTTAAAATAGTAGTAATAGGTAATAAACAACAATAGGCTCTATTATGTCCTATATATAAAACCCTAACTAAGAACGCAGTGAAACGCCGAACACAACAAAACTGTGATAAAACGACATGGTCGCCTTTTGCCTTTGGTAACCCCACAGACATTTACCAATCACATATTGACTTCACAACTGCATGTAACAAGGTATACCGCCAACCTACTGCTGTATTCCATCACACAATATATAACTGCGTTTTTAAAACCATATAACTTTACGACTACTTACACTATTCACACATACTACCAAAAATGGCCATTTACGCCCCACTAATGTATATTTCTGCCACATTAAGTCTACATCCGTTCACACACTTTCACGATACGTCAGTTTCAATTAACACCCTCCACTCTATGCGACTCCACTCTACGCCACTCCACTCTACATCACTCCACTCTACGTCACTTCACTCAACGCCACTCCACTCTACATTAATCGACTGTATGCCACTCCACACCACTGTACTCTATGCTATTATACTAAACGCCACTCGATTCTATGACACTCTAGTCTACGCCACATCACTTTATGTCCCTCCACTGTATGCTGCTCCACTGTACACAACTCCACGCTACGCTATACTGTACACTATTCTACTCTATGCCTCTCCTCTGTGCACCACTTCAGTGTACACCATTGCACTCTACCTTATTTTACTGTACGCCACTGGGCTACACCCACTCCATGAAAATCCAGCGTACGCTATTACACTGTACAACACTACATTATACACCATTCCACTATATGCCACTCCACTCTTTACATTATTTCACTGTACAACAATGCACTTTATGCCACTCTACTCTGTGCTGTGCCACTATAGGCCACTCCACCCTACTTCACTAGACTGTACACCACTAAACTCAACGTTATTCGACTATACAACACTCCAGTGTACGTTACTTCACTATATGCCTCTTCACTCAACACCATTCCTCTCTACATAGCTACACTCTACGCTATTCCACTGTACGCCCCTCCACTCTATGCTATTCCACTGTACGCCACTCCACTCTATGCTATTCCACTGTACGCCACTCCACTCTACGCTATTCCACTGTACGCCCCTCCACTCTATGCTATTCCACTGTACGCCACTCCACTCTATGCTATTCCATTGTACGCCACTCCACTCTATGCCATGCCACTGTACACCACTCCACGCTATTCCACTGTACAACACTCCACCGTACCACATTCCACTTTAAGCCCCTCAAGCACACTTTATTGTATAACAGTAAACTTTACGACACTCACCTCTACTCTACTGTACCACACTCCACTCAACGACAGTAAACTGCATGATTTGGAATATTAACTAAAAATAAAAAAAATTACATTCAGGAAAACAATTTCTTCTTCTATGCAAAAATAACAAACTGCACAAATATTAAAGTTATAGTTATAATTTACATTTATAATTTATGCACGACCTTTCAATATACTATAAGTCGCACACTTCGGTACACCGTCTGGTCCCCACACCTCACACGCTACACTACATTAACTATAACTCTGGGAGTGGTAGTGCACTCTATAAGAACACCATGTGCACTCTATAGGAACTAGAAATGAGTTAAGGACTTGCACAGCAATTGTTCTGATTCTAATCAATCGTAAACTCTATGGCGTGCAAACAGGTGAGGGCGCTGTCTGTACCTTCCAGCGTAAGAATGAACTAATACAAAGCTCCTCCCGTTAGGCAGGAGACACCCTGTTGCACGCCTTCAATTATGACAATAAGTCTTTTCTCTCGATCATTGAGATTTAACTCTTCCTCATAATGGGGTTCCCAAAAAATATTTATTGTTTCATCAGAATTTCCACAAAACCAAAGTTCAGTTGTGTATCCAACAACATTATAATCCAGTATAAATCCTTCCCCAATGCATTTCGGGCCGATTTGCTAGCCCTTCCTCAGGGGACAACTCTACAAAAAAGGAATACATCTCCATGTCAATATGGGTGTCACATACAGTTTCTAAGCATTGTCATCAACTAACATTTCATTCATGCCATTGATTAAATATCTGTGAATCATAGCTCAAGTGTCAAAAAAACACTAAGGTGTCAATTATACGTGAAGAATATAAGGTAGTACACCAGGTTGCCCGGTGAAATCATATCAAAAGTGTGTTTTCTCGAACGAGTTAAAACAGAATTCTCAACATGCATCCAGTGCGAGACCTCATGCCCCCGTCACCGACTTGTGCAACTAAATCGAGCCCCTGATTAAACAAGGTTACTAGCGTGAGAACGATACTCACGGGCTGTTTCAACGAGCTGCAGCGCGGTGTCTGTAAAATAACAGCACAGCGCGTGTCAACATTACTGCATAACGCTCGTGGATTCATATGTTAACGGGTTCTCCTGAACGGAGTACTCACTAGGTGATGATAGTGGAAACAAGCATGGTCTTCTCTCGGTCGGGAACCCCAAGAGTGAGCTCGGGTCATGGCGTTTTAACCGTGTTGTGTTTACATGCCAAACAGTGAAAACGGACTACAAAGTGAACAAGCAAACAAAAAAACGTGGCGGCCATATTGAATGAGTGAAATATCGTGCCGAAGATGCACAAGCATCCGACGAGACCACCGTTTAGACCGATAGTATCCACCAAAGGTTCTATCCATGAACATACCGGCAAGTTTTTGGACAGACATTTCCAACCTTTTGTGTTGAACACCAGATCACACATCAAAGATACAACAGATTTCCTCTTGAAATTAGAGGAAGTGATCAGAACATCGAAAGATGAGGACTTACTGATGTGCACTGTGGACGTGTGTTCACTCTATACATCTATACCGCATGATATGGGGATTACGGCGATTGAACATGAGTTGGCAAACTCAAACATGGATCCTGACATGAAAATACTGTTGATGGAACTGATGATCTTCACACTTTTTCATAGTTATTTTACGGTATTTGATCAGTGGTTTCACCAATTGAACGGGACTGCCATGGGAAATTGTGCCGCGCCGTCCTACGCGAACATTGTGATGAAAGCGTTTGAAGAAACGCACATTCTTAATCAGAACATATGGCTCAGACATGGAAAAATCTTCTTGAGATTTATAGACGATATTTTCATCCTTTGGAAAGGAACGGAGTTGGAACTGACAGAATTTTTAACAACTTGGAATGGGATCAATGAGCGAATTCAATTTACTTGGAACATTGATAGAACACGTATACATTTTTTGGATGTGGAAATTCAATGTGATGATAACATTTGGAACACAACGATCTTTCGGAAACCGACAGACAGGAATTCACTGTTGCACTACCAAAGTTTCCATAGACCAGGGTTAAAACGCAACTTACCTGTGTCTCAACTGATGCGAGTGAAACGCATAGTATCTTTGGAGAGCACCTGTCAACAGGAAGTTACCAACATGGTGGAAAGATTTAGAAATCGGGGGTACCCACAAGAGAATTTAGACACAGCAGTTAACCAAATTGGAGTCATGAAACGGGAGGAACTGTTACAAACCACAGTCAAGCCAGTGAACACCAGAATGGTGGTGGTTTCGAAATATAGCATTCTGAGTAACAGTTACAAGAATATCATTCTCAAACACTGGTCACTACTGAGTTTTGAACCGGATTTTCGAGGTATTTTTGATCAACCACCGATGTTTGCATACACCAGGGGTCGCAACTTGAAAGAGATGTTGAAGAAATCCATGAAAGATAGTGAACCAACCACATTCAGAGGTCTACGCCCGTGTTACAATTGCAGTAACTGCAACAATTGCATTCTAGGAAACACCATCAGCCACCCAATGAAGGGTCATCCAGTGAAACTAAGAGTGAATGCCACCTGCAATTCAAGCAATTTAATCTATATGCTCAAGTGCCCTTGTGGCAAATGCTATATTGGTCACACTGAAAGGAAGATCAGGACTCGATTACTCGAACACAAGAGTAATATAAGAACTGGCAACATGAAATCCACAGTTGCTACACATTTCGTTGAACATAAACACTCCGTAGCCCAACTGAAATATGTGATACTTGAACAAATCACTCCCACTTACAACAACAAACAAACATTGCTCAAAAGAGAAAATTTTTGGATTCGCTATATGGCATCGATGCAGCCACACGGTCTCAATGATCGGATGGAGTTTTTGTGCTATCTGTAATTCTGAACAATTAGTTTTTTATGCACTTTCACATGTCTTGTGAATTTTTAACTCATTTATGTGCTGTTCTTGTTGATTTTTTGTAACACTTTTGAAGTTCGCGTTTGCACGATATTTCACTCATTCAATATGGCCGCCACGTTTTTTTGTTTGCTTGTTCACTTTGTAGTCCGTTTTCACTGTTTGGCATGTAAACACAACACGGTTAAAACGCCATGACCCGAGCTCACTCTTGGGGTTCCCGACCGAGAGAAGACCATGCTTGTTTCCACTATCATCACCTAGTGAGTACTCCGTTCAGGAGAACCCGTTAACATATGAATCCACGAGCGTTATGCAGTAATGTTGACACGCGCTGTGCTGTTATTTTACAGACACCGCGCTGCAGCTCGTTGAAACAGCCCGTGAGTATCGTTCTCACGCTAGTAACCTTGTTTAATCAGGGGCTCGATTTAGTTGCACAAGTCGGTGACGGGGGCATGAGGTCTCGCACTGGATGCATGTTGAGAATTCTGTTTTAACTCGTTCGAGAAAACACACTTTTGATATGATTTCACCGGGCAACCTGGTGTACTACCTTATATTCTTCACGTATAATTGACACCTTAGTGTTTTTTTGACACTTGAGCTATGATTCACAGATATTTAATCAATGGCATGAATGAAATGTTAGTTGATGACAATGCTTAGAAACTGTATGTGACACCCATATTGACATGGAGATGTATTCCTTTTTTGTAGAGTTGTCCCCTGAGGAAGGGCTAGCAAATCGGCCCGAAATGCATTGGGGAAGGATTTATACTGGATTATAATGTTGTTGGATACACAACTGAACTTTGGTTTTGTGGAAATTCTGATGAAACAATAAATATTTTTTGGGAACCCCATTATGAGGAAGAGTTAAATCTCAATGATCGAGAGAAAAGACTTATTGTCATAATTGAAGGCGTGCAACAGGGTGTCTCCTGCCTAACGGGAGGAGCTTTGTATTAGTTCACTCTATAGGAACACCATTCATTCATTCACTCGCCCCTTCTCCATGCACTGGCTGTACCATTGCATATTACATAACGTATAGCATGTGAAATAGCATTCATAACAACACTATGGCACTAAAGTGACTTGTGAGAACACAGTGCATGGTAGAGTGGTGAGTTATAGTTATTGTACGGTGGCGAGTGAGGTGACAAATGTGTACACAGGTGCGCGAGTTATAGTAATTTGAAGGTGGTGCGTAAATTATAAACAGGGAATGTCTGTGCCAGAGAGTTGGTAAAACCACAATGAAGGGGGTTGTGCGGCAGGCGGTTTGATAAAGTACTGTTCGTTAGTAACTATTGCTAAGAACATGTATCTTGAGATCAAGTGATGTTTTTGTTTAGGATGTTGGATAGATGTCTACAGTGCTTGCTGATTGATGCACACATTCTTCCTACCACCATTGAGTCCAAAGACTCTGCAAAGAGACAAAGTGCCTCAACTCTTTAGAAAGGGGCAAGATACTATCACCAACATTTTGCACACTATTATTTGTTCATGCAAGATTGAAAGCTGGATTCATGTGATCTTAACCCGTTGCGTGCTGCCGTCGGCCCCGCCCACCTTTCAGAACGCCCGCACCGCGCCGAAATAACGGCCGCAGTTAAGGCGTTAACAAAGGATCAAGAGTTAGGGGCAGAGACCAGCCCAATCTCTACAATAATGCTGTGGCCGAAGTGATGGCGTGTCTCAGTCATGGCAACTGTAGTAATGGTATATTTGGTGTGACAACAGCGTGTCCCGTCTGGGAGACGTCCCCTAGTCACAGCTCAACATATTTGGTGTGACAGCAGGGAAGTTATGGGGCGGGGACATGGTAACTACTTCATGAAATGGAAAGAGGTACTGATAAAGCGCACAGCTACTCCACAGAGTGTCCCGGCGTTGCTGGTGGAGTATGCATCTAATCAAATGGCCTGTTAACTCTTTAACTTGTGCATCTACTGGATGGGGGATTGGTTTACAAGGTACTCCATCAGTGCTGGAATAGACTTGGCGTTCCAGGTCTCCGATGAACATGTTTCTAACCTTCTTCTATTCGTTGCAGAACCGCAAAGAGAAGAGGGACTGTCCGATTCAACATCGAAGGGGGCAGGACCCCCCACAAAAAGAAGAAACAGAGAAGAACCACCTCTCCCATCCAGTGTCCTCAGCGGCACCTGGACTCTGAGACCCCAAGAGGTCCACCCTTTGAGCTTCTGCAGAGCACAACGGTGTTTAACGTCTACCAGAAGGTGGTCCATGACACCGAGGGTGCGGAACCGCAGGAGGTGTTGGAGATGCTTCACCAACTGAACCAATGCCGAGCGACCAAAGCTGGGAAGAGACGTCTTAGGCTCGTGAGGAAATTCCTGGCAATGGATTGTGCCCAGAGGGTTTGGCCACTGAACCCAGTTCCAAAAACACTCACCAAACAGCTAGAAGCTGAGGTGACCCATGGAAAAATCAGTGATGAGTGTCTAGAAGCGATGGGGGGCTTTCTTGGCTCCTTGCTGGAAGAGTCGTTCGGACGCTTTTGGAAGGACATAGCCGAAGGGCTTATAGCGTGCGGGGTGCAGCCTTCCCAGGTAGGACCAGGAGGGTGGTCCCGCCTTGAGCCGCTCCTGCACACACTGGCATCAAAGCTGATCCTCCGACGCTTGAAGAAGAGGAAGGCCAAGTTGGTGCACAAGGTCCGGGCCCAGCCGACTCCAGAAGACAAGGACTTGCTGTCGCGATCCCTGCAGCTGGCAGCTGAAGGTTGGCCCACGCTGGAGATGCTACATTTTCTGAAATATCTCCAGACGTATGGACCGATGGAGGATCTTCCTCTACTGGAGAACCATCTCCGCTTCTGCTTGGAGGTGCAGAAGTTCAAGAATGCCCACCACGACGTTCCCGACAAGGCTCTGCTGAAGAAGAAAACCTGGATCATAAGAGATTGCTTCCTGGCCTCCCAGGTGGAGCCATCACTGCAGGTATGGCTGGAGCTGTGGGCTTCCTAGACGAGAGAAGATTGGATGCTTCTTGGTCTCGGATGTCTGTCTTTTCAGAGCGCTTGGAGACCCAGGGGCATATTACCAACAAGTAGCGATATTTATCGCTAAATAGGCTTAGTGACGATTTTTTTATCGCTGCCTATCGCTGGATATGTTAGCGGAGAAAACATGCTATTAGTAAAGTTTTCCTCCATTGTGCTAAAATATCCTGCGATAGCGGCGAAATGCATGAATATCGCTGAGAATGCAGCGATATTCACGCATTAGCACCAAAATGCTCTTAGCCATGTTATCCACCTCCCATTGGATAACATGGCTAAGAACTGCTCTGAGCAGGCGTTCGTTTTTGGCGATAGCGGGAATATTTCCATCGCTACGCCTGCGTTGATAATAGGCGATAGCGATTTTTAGTCTCTAACAGGTTGGGTACGCCCACTTTGCATGTCATTAGCGATAATTTTCGCTAACATGCAAAGCAGGACCCAAACCGCTCGCTATCGCCTAAAAGCTGTCACTAACATCAGTTAGCGACAGCTTGCTAATAGAGCGATAGAATTATCACCGCTTAGCGGCCGAAAACGGACGCTAAACCGGCGATACTTGCCTATCGCCCTGCTTGGTAATATGCCCCCCAGTGACTAGTGAGCATGGTGTGACAGTGGTAAATAGGACTGCAGAAGGATGGAGTTAGAAGGTGATGGAAGAAGGAGAAAAGGGGTGTAAAGGGGAGGAGAGTAGATGGACTAAGAGATTGGATAGTATGAAGCAAAATAGAGAGAGGAAGAAGAGGATGAGGGTGGAAGTGAGAGTGGAGCACCACTGATGGTGTAGAATTTAAGACAGGGAAATGGAAGAAAGGGCACAGGTGGGAAGTAAGGATAGAGAACACATGACTATGAGGACACATTTAATGGACTGAAGATGAGTATCAGGAGGGGGCAGAGAAACAAGAGTGAAAGTAAATATATATTTATATATAAGACCTACTGCCAGTTGCTAGTAGGTAGTTGTAGTTAGGACCTGGTTTCTATTGGAAAAGTGTTTCTTTGGTTTCCTTATAACTTTGGTGTTGTTTGGTGAATCTTCACAAAATTTGGCAAAAAAGTGGGTAACAAGACAAAATATCGAGTTCAAAATATAGAATTACCAAAATATCGAAGTCAAAATATAGAATTGACAAAATATAGTGGTGAAAAATATCGAATTGAAGGCAAGTAATGTAATATCGAATAGTAATTTCTACCCCTACGCTATCCAACGCTTTCCCTACTGTTGCACTCACTGGAGTGGTAATAGTAAATGTTATATTTATTATTTCATTAATTTTAAATTACTTTTAAGACATTTAAAAAAAATCGATATTTTGAATAACTATATTTTCAAAACTATATTATTGATTTGATATTTTTGTACTTACCTGTTTGTAGATAGGAATTCGATATTTTTGCATTCTATATTTTTTCTTCTATATTTTGGTGATTCTATATTTGTGCCCTCCTGTGTCTTGTTGTGCGTGGAAAGTTTTGCGTTGATTCGTCAAGCGGGGGTGAAGGGGCAAGAAAAGGGGGAGTCACAATTAGTGGGTTTCCAATTTTTATTTCCATCAAGATTGTAGACACGACTGCAGCCTGAACAGCTGAATGGAATTACACCAAATTTGTCTGATAGCAACATCTTGGTTCAGAAAGAACTCTTTTATGGTTTGGTGCAAATCTGTTCAGTAGTTTTTGAAATATTAAAAGAAAAAGAAATATAGATATCTAAGGACGCGGATCCTCTGTGGATCCAACAGATCCCATGCTGAGAGCTGATTGGCTGCCAACAATTAAACCAGGAAGTGTTGGCAGGTATTAGGCTATCAAAAGCTTCCTGGAGCCACTCCTGGAGTTTTTTTTTAAACTCACTTATTGCTTCTAGATTTGTGAGTTTGTTCCACGGCCGAAATGTGGATGCATGTATGGGTGGCCTTAGGTGTGGCGAGTTGTAGTGTTTTGAGGTAGAAAGTTACCAGATGATAGTCTCACTATGGGACTGGAGTAATCCTTTGAAAGGAAACTAGTTCTGGATTTGCAAAAATGACATCTAGAATGTGTCCAGCGATTTGTGGAAGTTTGTATGTAGGCTTACTCTGTCTAGGCTAGTGATGATATAATAATAATAAAGTCATTTGTACAGAACATAGTTACCTCGCTCAGAAGTGTCCTAGTGCTAGATAAAGTGACCCAGATCCCCACACCAAGACTATAGATGAAACCTGGCAGCTTAGGATAACCTTAACAGCCAAGTCTTAAATTTTCTGCGGAACAGTAGGTCTGAAAGTTCCTGTCTAATTAACAAAGGCTGGGAGTTCCATGGTTTCGCTGTTAGAAAACTAAAGGAACAACCTCCAACCTACGCCTTTTTAAGAATGGGAACCGATGCTAGCAAAGACCTGGCAGATCTTAACCTTCTAGCTTAAAGAAAAGGTGCGAGTAGCCGAGGCTCTTTGTTGCAAAGGATCTAATGACAGTAGCACATGGCTTTAACCCCTTGTCTGCTAGCCACATTCCCCGCTGTGCTTGGGGGTCGGGGCGCGCACAGAGCCCCGGTGCTCATGACAAGCTCAGCTCGTCATGAGCCACTTTGGTCGTGTGCTCATGACGAGCTGAGCTCGTCATGACCACACCCGTTTCTTTAGAACGCTCGCACAGCAGGGGAATTTGCCCAGAGTGCGAGCGTTCTAACGGTCATGGCGAGCTCATCTCGTCATGAGCACACGGGAACCGTGGCTCATGACGAGCTGAGCTCGTCATGAGCATGGGAGGGGTTAAAAGTAAGTAGTGTCTCAAGTGGTAGCCACTTTGAAAGAACAGATCCTAAAGAAGATCGCCTAGGGAGATTCAATAGCAGGCGAGCTGCCATGTTTTGTACACGCTCATCAACTGAGACCGCGTAACTCCCAGATAGAGGACATTTCAGTAGTCCAGCCTTTAAATGACCAAGACCAGGACTAATGTCTTTCTGGCAACCTCAGGGAGGAGTCCAGGAATCTTGCCCAGGGATTTTAGGATCACGAAACCCTTGCTTGCAAGGGCTGTGATCTGACTATCAAAGGTCAGCTTGGCATCGAACCAGATGCTGAGGTTCTTGACTTTCAGCTTGGAAAGAGGCAGAGGTCCAAACACGTCTGGCCACCAGGCAGAGGACCAGATAGATGGCTGGTTACCCCAGATAAGGACCTCCCTTTTTCCAGCATTTCGCTTGAGACAACTGAGGTCCATGCACTGGGCAACCTCGGTGAAACAGGCCCTTAACAGTGCAGCAGTGTTATTTCCGTTCCATAACATGGTGATGACCAATTGCATATCATCAGCATATGACATGATATTAAGTCCGTATCGCACGACGATATTAGCCGCGGGGCATAAATACAGACTGAATGATGTAGGGCTCAAGAAAGAACCCTGGGGCACCCCCTGCTGCAGTGGGACACCCTAAGATAGAAAAGGTTTGAACGCCACCTGAAGTTAGGGGTGGGCGGGATTTGCAAAATTCACTTTCGCAAATTATGGCAAAAATGTTAAAAATCTCCGCAAACAGGCGGAAATATCGCGAAGACGCGGATGTTTTACTCCCCCCGCCTGTTTGCGATATTTTCTGCGTGATCGCCTTGAAAAATGCCTCGCCTACTTGCCCATGCGGTCGCCATCTTGTTTTCACTTGTCCTGCCCGCTCGCGATGCTTATTTCCTGTTCGGGGTCTCGAATGACGTTTTCCCGATTGCAAACTCACGCGGGATAGCGCGACCGGCTACCAACAATCCAACATAGGAAAACTCGTCGGCGAACGTAGGGACGCTAGCGCGTGCGTGACAACGCATTTTTAAAGCGCGAGCAAGAAAAAACTTCAGTTTCGCAGCAGATTGCGAACGTTTTAACATTTTAGCGCTCTCCGCGGAACGCGAAAATGTCAAATTATCGCAATTTCCGCGAGCGGAATGAAATTTACCGCCCAGGCCTACTGAAAGGAACATTTCTGCAGGAAGGAGGCTAACCACTGCAAGGTAGTATACCCGAGACCGCATGCCCACAACCATTAAAGCAGAAGGTTGTGGAACACGATGTCAAAGGCTGCACTAAGATCTAACACCAGCTCTGCCGCTGTATCACCCCTATCCATGACTTGACGGAGGGACTCTGACGCTAGAAGCAATGCCGTCTCGGTGCTATACAGGGCGCGATAGCCAGACTGATTCCAATAAAGAAGCTCTTTTGTCTCAATAAAAATGGAAAGCTGCTGATGTACCCATTTTTCAGCCACTTTGGAGGCAAAACGGATCAATGATATTGGCCTGAAAGTTTCAGGCTTGAGCGGATCCAGACCAGCTTTCTTTAGGTGAGGCACCACAGTGGTATGCTTCCAGCATTGAGGGACCCTACCTGCCTCAAAACAGCTGTTCAAAAGGACACAAAGCATAGGTGCGACCACTGGCATTCCTTGTTCCAGAACCCCTGGAGCAGCAGGGTCAGCGGGAGAACCCAACTTCACGGCTGCCATCAGTGAAGACTTCTCTTTAAGTTTAATTGCTTCAAACAAGGATAGCCTTGAGCTATCCGGCAGCGGTTCAAACCACACACTGCGGCATGGGGTGTTCCTGGACACATCAGGGAAAGTATAGTAAATAGATGCAACCTTATTAGCACAACTGAGCAGTCGCATTACAGCGTTCTTCTGAAGGTGGAATAGCTGCTGACGCCCGATCAGAAGAGGATAGGGATTTGACAATAGAAGAAATGTCTTGGTGAAATTTTGGCCACCCTCACTTTTTCTGCCATAAAAAGCAAGGCGAGTCACCTTAATATGCCTGTGGTATCCCTTCAAGGCTGCTTGATAGTTGGCCTTATGGGTGGGTTTAACATTCCTGCACCAAACGCGCTCTAGGCGTTTGCTGTTCTTTTTTAATGCAAGTAGCTCATCGCTAACCCATTCTGCCGAGGGTTTAGACCTTTTAGCAGAATGGTCAACCCTTGATGCAATTTGTTCTAGTGCCCCAGTTATCCAATCTGTGAGCTAGCTAAATAATCACCCTGGTGCAGGCTAGGGCGAGTGGAGACCAGAGCCCGGGTAAAGTTGGCCGTGGTCACCTTTGCCCATTTCTAACCAACTGGCCTTGGACAGGTCTAGATAAAGAGTTCGCAACAGGGACCTGGAGTGGTATGGCCAGACCATATAACCCACTGATAAACTAGTCAAGATCTGAAAAACAGAATCTAGAATAAGACCTAGTTTGTGCGTGTAAGACACAACCAAGTGTGAGAGCTGAAGGGCTTCCAGGCCTGCAACCAGAGAAGCCACTGCAGGACATGCAGTGCCATCAAAGTGGACATTAAGGTTTCCAATCGCAGCAAAATGATAGTCGCGTGGGATATAAAATGGCAGGAGTTCTGTTAGAGAGGACGTAAAACTGGCCACTGATCCTGGAGCCCAAGAGATTAAAAATCTGGTGAAGGCAAAATTGCTGGACAAGGTAAGAGAGAAGAACCCTACCTCACTTCCTGAGATGCCAAATTCTGTAACCGTACATCTAGTGGGCCTGGGTGGTAAATTCTGTTCCGCTTGCGGAATTTGCAGAATTTGGGTAATTTTGCGTTCTGCGTACAACGCGAAATTGCCAAAACTCTGTGTTCCCCGACTTTGCGAAATTTTTTGCTTGTTTGCGTTCTCAAAATGCGAGTTTGCAAGATATTTCTCCCCCAGCATGCAAACAGCGATTGCGAACAGGAATAAAGCTTGCGAATAAGCATTTCCGCGTGTTCGTGGGATTTCTGAGTGTATGCAGAGATTTTTTACTGTTTCGCAGAGATTTGCGTAACGCGATTCCGCAAATTCCGCCCACCCCTAACATCTAGCTGACTGTATAAAGATAATAGCAATCCCGCGACTGCCTATCATGTCTGACAATTGCATAACCTTGGGGGATAGCAGAAAGTACACCCTGCGATGAATTCTCATTCAGCCAAGTTTCTGATAAGAAAACAGTGTCTCAGAGATAATCCATTAAGAAATCAAACATTTTCAATTTGGGCTTATCAAGTGAGCGGCACTTTAAGGAGACAAATGATCCCCTTGAGGGGGGCGCGCTGTTATAAACCCTTCGATGTCCAACGCCAGCAAGGTCAACGGAGAGAATCCACATTGACCGCAGTAAAGGCTCACCTGGGTCAAGCCCAATAAGTGTTGTCACTTGATTGACACAGTGGGGTCCTGTCACCAACCTTCCCTGGAAGAATAAACAAGCCAACCTCGATTGCCACAACCAGGGGTCATGGCCCCTGGTGCCACCCAGACGCGGACAGGCGCATATGGACTTCGGTGCGCCAGCGGTGCTCTGTGCACCGGCCCGCTTGTGTAGAGTGCCAGCATCGAGAGGTACAGCACAGCACTAGTCCGTTAACGGGCTAAAATGACAGCCGTTGTGGCAGAAAACAGCCAAAACCCACACACAAAGTGTAAAAATGGCCGCGAGATAGTTCTTGGATGGGGCATATTAGGTTTGTCACACCACGGCCCCATTCACAAAGGTAAATTTACACTTTTGTGTATGTTTACTTGTTTTTGATATTCACAAAGATAAACTTAGACCAAATGTCTAACCTTACTACTATTCAGTATTCACAGAGGTAAGTTACTACTAGTAAAGTAAGACTTTTTGTCAAAGTTAACCTTTGTGAATAACGAAAAGTAGTCGAGTTACTTTTTATTGAAGTTTACCTTTGTGAATACCAAAAGTATGAAAGTTATACCTTTTTGTCTAAGTTTACCTGTGTGAAAACCGAAAAGTAGTAAACTTATACAAAAGTGAAAGTTTACCTTTGTGAATCGGGCCCCATGTCTGGATTATCAAGGGTGCATAGGTTAGTGTTTAGTGTTATAAGGTTTGAAAATATGCCTAGAAAGGTTGTCTGGGAATGTTGCATTGCTAGGTGGTGGCTTGTAAACTAGGAGAAAATTACAGCAGGAAGTTGGAGAAGGGGTGCATCTGGTGGTGAGGGCCAACACACCTTGTATGGAATATAACAGCTAATCCACTTCCTCTTCTGCTCATGTGAGTTTCCGTTTGATAGCCGGAGGAACAGCTTCATGTAATACTGGAGCCATATAATCTCCCAACTACTATTAGTCGGTTATGAACAGTAAGTCAAGGTATGTGCACGTGAGAAGGTCGTAGACGGTGTGCTTGTTTATGGAAAGTGACTGAGCATTTATTAGTAATTAGTCTAGAGAGTGTGTATTGGTGGTAGTGGGACTTTGTTTCCTATAAGAGTGAGTAGTATTCTTTGCACTTGTTATGTTATGTTATTTTATACTGCATTTCTAAAGCGCGCAGCTACTCAGAGTATCCCGGCGCTGGATATAGCTTGTAGCAGGGGTGTTGGTATTAACTGTATCAGGATAGCAATAGTGTTGTTTGTCCATATCATGATCATCAGCCTGCAGGTTTAGAAGGCATTTTGTTGGGTCCGTGTGTGCCAGTGATGGATATGGGGGTCAGCTGCGTTGTTTTTGTAGAGAAGTTTTGTTGTGTAACAGACAAGAAAATGCAAAGTAGTGAAGAGTGGTGTGCTGTTTATTTTGTTTGCATCTGTTTAGGGTGGAAGGTGTATGGGTTAAGGGTGGTGGTGGTGCTTGTTGGTCCTGTTTTAAGGCTCTATATTGTGCAGTGGATGAGAGGCGGGCGAATGAGCTTTGTGTTGAGTAAAGGTAGAACTTTTGAGTGTAAAGTTGGTTTAGGATGGGTATTATTTGTGCAGTCATGAGTGTGGAAGTCTGTGTTTGTTTCTATCTTGTGATAGAATATAGTATGCAATTGTGTGTGTGTGAGAGTTTTTGAGGTGCTGGTGTGTGTGTTGTGTGTTGTTTTTGTGGAGAAGTGAGAGGATATATTGATGTAGTGGTTTTCTGATAAGGATTTGGATGCAGAATACTGTTGGTGAGTGGAAGTTGAATGGTAAAGGAGGTGGTGATGTGCTTTGGAGGAGAGTGTATGTGGTGTATGAGTGGATGGACAGGGGTTAAGAGTGTTTTTATTACATTTGGTAGCAGGGAAAGGAAACGTGTGGTGAAGTGGAGTGTTAGAATTGTTTGGTTGTGTGTTTTTGGCAAAAAAAGGAGAAGGGTTTGGTAGGTGGATAATATGAGAGAGGACTGAGTAAAAGTTTACTGGTGCTGGTGTGGGGTCTGTTAGGTGTAAGTAGAGGGTAGATCTGTTTTTGTATGAAATGGTAGGGTGTGTGTGTGAGGCGATTAAACTTATGTGTAATGTAGTTTTGTGTCATCCTGTTGATGTATGGGTTTGATAACAGTATAGTACAGAGTAGTGGTTTGAAAGTGCCATTGTGCGGCAGTAGGGGTAGAAGGGTATATAGATGCTGTTTGTTGGGTTAAGTGGTGGGTGTTGAGACATTGAACTGTGGATAAATGTTGATGTGTATTCAAAAATAAAGGCGAGAGGGGGCGTAATAAAGTTTACGGGAGGGTCCGCGGCCACCTCGCTGAGCCTTCAAAGACCCTTGGAGCTCCAACCCTCATGGCCGGTACGACTGGAAGTATGATTGTAGGGAAATGGGTCGAGGAATAAGAAAGTGACATTTGTTTCTGACAGTCAGTGGTACATGTGGTTAATCAGATGACAATGAAAGATAAGGATGTGTGGTGAGTTTTGAGAAACCTGCTACTGCAGTGTCTGGAGAGCAACATTCTGTTCAGGGCTAGGCATATCGCGGGACTTGAAAACAGGGCGGCTGATCCGCCATCTTGTTTGTAGTGGGTGAGGTTCCATGGTTTTGCCGCAGGGCAGTGAAGAAGGGATTGACTGTCCTGGACGGTCCGCGAGAGATGGGGATGTGAAGGAATGCCGCCTTGTGGAGAACTTATTGGCAGAGTCAATGAGAAGGACATTTAAACTGAGCTGGAAAGAAGTCTTAAAGTTCAGTGTGAGTGTTAGACGGGGACCTGGAGGGTCGGCCGAGCACAAGGGGAGAGGCCTCCAGTGAGGACTGTCTCCAGCGATCGCACAGACAGGTAACTTCCCCCCCACAGATGGACACCACACGAAGATCAGATTAATACCTTTTATAGGCAGTTCTTGAAATGAGGCAGTATGATACAAGGAGATCAGGACACGGTGGTCCTCTCAGCTCTAGTCTCTAGTAGGAAAAAGGGGGTAGCGGGACAGTCTTGGTACCCGTAGGTACGGCGGTGGAACGGTGATAGCTCACAATCCTCGAGCTCGGTGTTCGGACGGGTCGGACCGCGGCAGCGCCAGCAGGTCCCGAAGAGGTCGTAGGTGGCAACGGGCCGCGGCAGCGCCAGCAGGTCCCAACGAGGATGAATGTTACAACGGGCCGCGGCAGCGCCAGCAGGTCCCACGAAGATGGAAGTTACAACGGGCCGCGGCAGCGCCAGCAGGTCCCACGAAGATGGAAGTTACAACGGGCCGCGGCAGCGCCAGCAGGTCCCACGAAGATGAAGGTTGCAGAAGGCCGCGGCAGCGCCAGCAGGCAGGACAATAGTTCACAAGGCAGGGCTGCGGCAGCGCCAGCAGTCCGTCAAGGATGAGTTCCTCGCGGTGTCTCTCGACTCCAGGATACAACTGCCTTCCTGTTCTGGGGCTGCCTCAGTTATAGGTCTGGCACTCTTTGATGTCCGGACCCTCGCTCTTGGAGGTCGGGAGGTCCGGGATGAGGGAGTCCAGACACCCAGCAGGGGGGTGGAGCCAGCGCCCGGGGAGGCTGGGGGTGATCGGCACCTGGCGGGAGAGAGCCATCGACACTTCTTACTCCCATTGACCGGCCAAGTGGTCCGTTCACCTCCTGGGTGGATGGTGGTGCCGGGATGTCGGGGCCTGGCCAGGCCCGGGGTTGGGGTCGAGCTGAGGCCACGCGGCCTCGTGGTGCAGTGTCTAAGATGGCGGCTGGCCCGGGCAAGGGTGCTGACAGTGGCCCAGGCCAGGGACACAGGGATTCCCAGGAGCCGACGTCCCATGGGGGACGGGTTGGGGGTTGCTTCTGCGGGTAGTACCTGGAAGGCCGGTACCAGGGCCCTGTCATGCGGGGAGGGAGCGAGCCCTTCATGGGGCCTGTCCAACAGTGAGGTGTCAAAGGAAGGATAGGGAATGGCATGGAAGAGAGGAGAAACTATATATATATTTTTTTTTCCCCTGGGCCGGAGGAAGACCTGACAGCAGGGACAATAGTGGGAAGGTTGGAAGGTATTACCTCTTATGGGAATAGTAATTAGGTCTATGACCCTTGTGGGGTGAGTTGGCGAAGAGAATATCGGAGGGGCTGGTCAGAGAAAAAGGGTTGAGGAGAATGAAGAGGCAACTGGCAACAATCTGGGTTTTGAGATTTTGGGTGGTCCAGATGAGAGGTGTGGGCGCATCCACCTGAGAAGCGGGGTTCTTTGGGGCCGTCTTTACCTTGATGTTCTTTGGGGCATTTCAGGTAACCGAACTGGGGCGAAGGATGGGGGACCTAATATGGGGTTCAAGGGGCTGGGGGTACTTTTGCACAGGACAAAGATGGGTCAGAAAGGGAGAGGGTGCATGGGCTGGTGAACAGGAGGTTTTCACCAGTCTACTGGTGGGAGAGTGTTTGAGTTATCATGAATGGAAGTGGAGCCGGTGTTTCATTATGAGGACAGGTCTACAGTATTTACAGGTCTACAGTATTTACCAGGCAGGTGCCTGGGGTTATGAGGACATGCCTGAGACAAGCAGGATGTGGGATTTTCAACAACAGGACTTTAGATTGGGCATAGGTGAGAAAAAGTTGAGAGGTTTAGGGAGATGGAGAAGTGATTGTGTGTGGGGTTGTGTTCAGCAGAGGACAGCCAGGGAGTGAGAGGAGCTAATGGTGGTGCTTTAATCCTGCAGGTGTGATGGAGGTTGCAGGTAAAAGAGTATGGACCTGTGGACATTTTATTGTAGAGCAGGCATGGGTGCAGTCTGAAATGCAATTTGGTTAAGCTCAACTTGGTTTAGAGAACAGAAAGATGTTGGTGTGTTGGCATGGTATAGAGGGCATGAGATGGGGCCAGTTGGAGTCTGCACTGTGGGAATTTAAGAAGAAAAGTGGTAGTCTGGACGGGGTGGTGATATACCTAGGAGAGAATGACCTAGTACAATCGACGGCATTGGATCTCCGTTCTTGTCATGCGTATCCTGTGGTGGGGCTTCGAAACTTCCCGCATTACAAAGGGCAGGTGCCGGCAAACCTCTTCCCCAGGGGCCACTAATCTGCACACATAATTCATGTGTTTAAGCAATTGTTGCATCATTCACAGCTCCCTTACATTTGCTCTCCCTTGTCACTTCTTCAAGAAAAGTTTTCAAGTCAGCTTTTTCATCTGGCAGCCTTGATACCATTCCCACCTAGCCAATAAATGTCGATCGGGGGACCGGCCCTTCTGATCTTTCAGTTGCCAGCGGTATCCCAAAAGACTCTGTTATGGTCTCCAGCGTCCTCATCAGCCTAGCACAGTTATCTACAGCACCCTCCCTGTCTAGCATCAAAAAGTCATCCAAGTAAAGCAACAATTGGGCATAGTTTTATGCCACACCACCAATTGGCACACACTTGTTCACACAACATTCCGCCTGGAAACGTATCTCTAGCAACTAAAAGTCTGAAGGGTGAACTGGTAGGAGGCAAAAAGCCTATTTGGTGTCCACCTTCCCTACTGCCATACCTTTCCCACAATTCCTGACCAACTTCATGGCCGTGAGGACACTGACGTACGACACAGAACAATCAGCATGATCGATAAAGTCATTCACTGAATCGCCTTCCAGCCAAGATGGTTGAGGGATAAGGTAAAACTTCCTTGCCTTCTTTTTTACGTACGTGTCCAGTAGGGACACTATGAGGTCCATGATCGATGGGGAAGAAAACAGCCCTGACATTCTTCCCCTCACTACCTCCTTGCTAAGTTGGACTGTCACTACCCGCGGGACACCCCTGCATGATTGTAAATTCTCTACCTGTCGTCCCCGGCTACTAGCGGATCATCAATGCCCGTGACCTGGAGAATCACCTCACTTAAGTGGTCACCTGCTGGTCCCGTTGAGGACCCCTCATTCCTCATCTGTGTATCCCCCTGGAGTGTCCTTCTGTCCTGTCTGTGAACAATCTTTCATCAAGGTATGCCCCAGAAGTTTGTATCTCAGGAGGCGTGGCTCTTTCTTGTGGCAACCCCTACCCGCTGAGCACTGCTGCTCTTTTGTGTTACTTTTGTGCTCTCTGCATGCACTCAAACTCACTTGTGTAAAGTGTTGGGGCCCTAGGCCCCAAAGTAAGCCAGTGTAGTATCTGCCGACAAAGCTTTCTTTGTCGGCTGAAATGCCTCTTCTTGGGTGGGTCCCCATCTCCATGGGGTAACGGCTTTGCTCAATTCCCTAAGTGGGGCAGTCAGGGCGGTTAGGTTTTGGATGAATCGCCCGCAGTAGGAAACCATCCCTAAGAAACTGCGCACACCCGTAACACTGGTGGGTGCTGGAGCTGTTTGGATGTGTTGGACTTTTGCTGGATCTGGAATGCCCTTGTTAGGGCTTCCTCGGTTCTGTCCCATTTCCAACACCATTCGGAATCTCCATTGGCTTCCTATGGAGGAGTGTATCAAGTTTAAAACTATGTCTTTCTTTTAAGATACTGAAACTTGCCTCTACCAGGCTACTTTGCAATCTGCTGACCCCGTATGTTCCATCTTGAGCGCTGCGCTCCTTCGGGCAGCACCTGGTCACGGTTCCCCGCGTGAAGCGCTGTTGAGCAGGAGGACGTTCTTTCCGTTGTTTGGTGGCCAAACTATGGAACTCCCTGCCAGTTCAGATTCGTGGCCTGGAGGGTCTGTCGGATTTCAGGAGAGCTATTAAAACCTATCTCTTTCCATCACAATAGTTTTTCCGCCGTCGGTTCTGTATTGGAGTTCCTCTGTTGTGGCATTCAGGATTAGTCTCTGTTGGTGAAAGCACCGGGACGCCCCTTTGCTGGGGCAGCCGTGCGCTATACAAGCACAGTTAACATAACATAACATAACTCCTCCCCTCTAGTATCAGTACCCAAAGAATGCTATTTCCTTCTAAAGTAAGGCGCATTTCTCGTTGTGAAGCATGCAACTATTGTTCTTCAATCATTGGAATCTCGCTGTCAGACGGTCCAGGTGTTGTTCCAGTGTAGGGGCATGAACCAGAATGTCATTGCTGACATTGATGGCACCTGCAAGGCCAGCCAACACCTCTCTAATTGTGTCCTGAAAAACGTCTGCTGTACCTGATACTCCAAAACTGAGGTGTTTATACCTCCGTAGACCCACATGGGTGGAGAATGTGGTGATTGCTCTTGATTCTGGGGAGAGCAGTAACTGATGACAATCTTTTAAAACCACCTCGAGCCACTAACCTCAGCCGCAGTCATTGACCGTGAGCGTCAGGTGTTGCGCACGTCGGATGGCCAGATTAGGTAGGCTCATATCAACACATATTCTGACTTCTCCTGGCTGCTTGTGTAAGATATGCTCAGTGCTCTTCCGGATCCGGGCGATGCTCTAGAGGGTCCACCTCCAGATCTCCCCAAGCTCGAGAAAACATGCGCACCCAGAGCTTAGAGGTGATCAGGCGAGGGAAAAAATGTGAAGCGGCCAGGGGGTTGGAACTGCACAGGCTGAGGCAAATCTGAAATGACAAACGACAACCTGTTACGGAGGCCTAAGACTCTATCAGCCTTCCATCACCTCCCAATGATGCTTCACATACCTGGGTGCACTAGAAGCGGTGGGGTTATCGTGGAACAGACTTTGTACCCTCTCTCCTGTCATGGAACTCTTGGCGAATGCCTAGAACACATAAGCACAGATTAACATACCAGATCCACACCCCTTCCTATTTAATCACCTACTAGAACTACCTTAGTACACACCTGATGCTATGCCTAATAGGATCAAAAAGTAGTTCAGGTCAGCGTACCCAGACCTAGAGGTACTACACAGGCTATGTCTAATGGTACACAACCGTTCTTCTTCTGTTACGTCACAGAAGTAGGACCAATAGTGTCCTTTTTTTTTGCAGAGAACTTTTTTTTTATAGCGCGAACTAGACCCGAACTGACTCCGGTATCAGAGCGCTTTACATAGCACCAGTTACGTTACATGAGGACACGCATTCATTTTAGGCACGGGGAGATTAAGTGATTTGCCCAGAATCACAGGAGGTTTTTGGCGTCGTTACCGAGACTCGAACCCAGATCCCCAGGTCCAAGGTCGAGCGCCCTAGCCGTTAGGCCAACTCCTCTCCCCAACTTCCTTGTAACGGCACCCAAGCACCAACCCCAAAAGAAAATAAGAAAGCAAGAAAAAACAAAACAGTTGCACTTCCCCGATGTGAAATGCCCGTCCGTCGCCTTACCACCAACACCACTGGGAGTCTACAGAGTTCTGGGCTCCTTCGTTGCGGTAACGTCCGATTCTGGGAATAATGTCAGCACTTCCACCAGTTAAGCAGAAAACTGCTCCACAACGGAAAACTCCGAATGATTCTAATGTTATGTTATGTTATGTTATGAAAATTTATTCAGCGCACAGCTGCTCCAGCGAAGGAGCGTCCTGGCGCTTGACAAGGTAACCAACACAACACAACTAAAAAGAGAACAGACTAGGAGAAAACAGGCTCAAGGAAATAAAAAAGTCTTGATGGCCCTACGAAATAAAAAGAGATTATCAGACGCACGTATCTTTAAAGGAAGAGAGTTCCAAAGGGCCGCAGCCCGAACTCGAAATGAGCGGCCTCCAGCTCGGATAAGCTTAAACCGAGGGACTACTGCTAGATCCTGACCTAAAGATCTCAAGGAGCGGGCAGGGACATAAGGCTTCAAGAGATTCGTGAGAATCGGGGCAGAAGAGCCCTTAAGAATTTTATAGGACAGGCAGAGCACTTTAAACTGAATCCTCTGCTTGACTGGAAGACAGTGGAGAGAGCGCAAAGTGTTGGCAGCGGAGCAAAACCTGGGCAGACCCACCACCGCTCTGGCTGCCGCGTTCTGGACACGTTGCAAATGTGCAATTTTGGCTTGGTTCACCCCTGCCAAAAGAGAGCTGGCGTAGTCAAGCCGAGAGATCACCGTCGCCTGCAGCACCAGCTGCCTGGTTGAGGCGTCAAAAAATTTCAAGGCTGGTCTTAATCCTCGCAAAATGCCAAAACAACTGGCGGCAGTTCTTTTAGTATGGGAGACAAAGCTAAGGGCGGGATCTAGCCACACTCCAAGATTTTTTGTCTCCATTACCGGAGTCGGGGTAGGCCCCAGTTCCAGAGGCCACCATATGTCGCCCCATAGTTCCGATTTCTTGCCGATGATCATTATCTCCGTTTTTTTGCGTTCAGCTGGAGATAGTTGGAATTCATCCAGCTGGCAAGCGCCCTCAGCCCATTCTCGAACCTAGGGGCATCCAAATCACAGTCCCCGCTGTGCGTGACCGCCAGCTGATTGTCGTCAGCGTATGAGACCATGGTCAGGCCCCACTGCTTGACGACATCAGCCAGCGGCCTCACGTACAGATTGAATAACGTGGGACTCAGCGAGGATCCCTGGGGGACCCCCTGGTCCAGCGGATGGAATTTGGACTGATGGGGTGGAATAGCTACGCAAAAAGATCGATCGGCAAGAAAAGAGCGGAACCACTGGAGGGCAGTCCCTGTGATACCAGCTTCTTCCAGGCGCTGGAGAAGAATTTTGTGAGAGACGGTGTCAAAGGCGGCGCTAAGATCTAATAAAACAAGTGCACCCGTTTGACCCGAATCTAACACCATGCGCAGATGTTCCACCATGTAAAGAAGTGCTGTCTCCGTGCTGTGGTCAGCACGGAAACCATTCTGCGTAGGGTCTAAGATATTTGCCCGCAAAAGGTGGTCAGAAAGGGCTCTGTTCACGTGTGCCTCCACGACTTTCGCCGGCCACGGGAGAAGCGATATCGGACGGTGGTTCTCTGGTTTAAGGGAATCTAAACCAGGCTTCTTCAGGATGGGCGTAACCACCGCATGCTTCCAGTTGGCAGGAACCATACCAGTAGAAAGCGAAAGGCTAATCCCCGAGGGTAACTTCAAAACCCCCGCTACGAATCATCTGAAGAGCAATCAGGGAATCGTTACTGGTGTCCGTGTCTTCGCGATAGAGACGGCGAAGCACCACAGCACCCAACGACGCGTCTCCGCCGCTGCACTCGTCCAGGATTCAAGGCACCTGCTAAGCTGGGTCTGTGTCTTCGCGTAGGTTCCGGCAGCGAAGCACCACAGAACCCTCACCGTGAGTCCTCCGACTCCACTATGTACGCCTAGCAGTGGATAAACAAACAAATGAAAGTCCAACAAAGGGATGTCGGTGTCTTCCCGCAAGCTCAGCGAAGCACCACCACACCCCCACGGTAACGGGCAGCTGCACCGTTCCAGTACCAGGATAACAGCAATAATCCAATACAACCCGACTTCCGGGTTCCGATCTCATATATAGTTTCCGCCCACAAGTCGCCGAGCCTCCTGGGACATGTAGTCCTCATATCCAGGCAGACGCGGATAGCAGGGGAATTCAGGTCCTGACAGTACGTCCTCCTCCCAAGCGCCTCCTAGAACCGGGCTTGCCTGGAAAGCGGGCATGGAATTGACGAACCGCTCTCGGAGCATGCACGCCTGCGCATGGCTCCCAGGAGTCCTCCTCCGAGGTATAACCCTTCCAGGACACAAGGTACCAAAGCCGGCCCTGACGATACCGGTAGTCCAAGATACGGCGCACTTCATACTCCAGCTGTCCGTCCCGCAGCACTGGAGGAACCGCCACACGCCGGTGACCGACCGCCGGCTTCAGCAGGCTGCAATGGAAAACAGGATGGATCCGTAGGGAGGCAGGTAGTTTCAGCCGATAGGCTACCGGATTCACCTGACGGAGTACCGGATACGGACCAATGAAGCGCGGGTGGAATACGCTGCGGTACCGGAATCTGATGTTCTTGGTAGATAACCACACTCTGTCCCCCGCCTGGTACTGAGGACCAACCTGTCTATGACGATCCGCCCATCTCTTATAGGTGTGTTTAGCCCAAACCAACTCCGCGTGTATACGCTGGTGCACCTTCACGAGATCCTTCACATGTGCATGTACCGTTGGGTGGTTCAGCACTTCACGGGGTACCGACAGGGGCAGGTTGTTTGCATGGTATCCGGTGTTGGCCCTGAAGGGTGTCTCCTTGATAGAACTGTGCCAGGAGTTATTATATATCAGTTCTGCCAACCACAACAGCGATACCCAGGATTCCGTGGCTTCTTTTGCATAACATCTCAGGAATTTCTTTAGAGACTGGTTGAGCCTCTCGGTCTGACCATCGGTTTGTGGATGGAAACTCGTGGATAAAGCCACCTCCACTTGTAAGGCCTTGCACCAAGCCTTCCAAAAACGGGCAACGAACTGCGGACCCCTGTCCGAGACAATGACCTTGGGGAGTCCATGCAATCGGACAACTTGCTGTAGCAGCATCTGCGCCGTCTGGGCAGCAGTAGGCAGGTTCTTACATGGAAGGAAATGTCCTACCACCACCAGGATTGCGTTACACCCCTGATCCATGGGCAACCCTACAACAAAATCGAGGCTGATGGTCTGCCAAGCGCCGGCAGGAGTGGGCAAAGGCATCAGAAGTCCCTTGATTCTGCAGGTCTCTCCCTTGGCCCGAGCACAATTGTCACATTGGGAAACCCAGGTTTTCACATCCCTCGCCATGTTGTCCCACCAGAAAGATCGCTGCAGAGCCAAGAGCGTTTTCTTGAAACCAGGATGTCCTGCTAATACCGCGCTATGGCACCAGTTGAAGGCTTTCTGTCGGACCTCATGGTGTGGCAGATACAACCGGTTGCAATGTAGGGGTATGCCATGTTGCAGCGTGCGTTGCTGGTCCTTTGCGACCCACTCTTGCCATTGTGCTGGTGTATAATGGTCTTTTACCTGATCCAGGAATCTGTCCACGGTAACCGCACTCAGAACCTTCTCAGGGGAAACAATGGCCTCAGGGGCAGCTGGGTGTGGAGTGTTTTCTCCGCTCTGTCTGGACAGCGAATCGGCTTTCCGATTGTCAGTGCCAGGACGGAAGGTAACCACGAAATTGTATCCGGCAAAGAACAAGGACCATCGCATCTGTCTCTGTGACAGGTGTCGAGCTGTTTTCATATACTGCAGATTGCGATGATCCATGTATACCGTGACAGGATGTTGAGCCCCCCACAGATAATGCCTCCATTCCTGGAAGGCCCTCTTGATTGCTAAGAGTTCTTTCTCTGCCACAGTATAGTTGATCTCGGACTGGTTCCGTTTTTTGGACAGGAAGGCCACCGGATGTAACTGTCCTGTCTTCCTGTCCCTTTGTGGCAGGACCGGGCCTATCGGCGTGTCCGACGCATCCGCCTCAATGATGTAGGGCACATCGACCTGGGGGTGGCGCAATATCGGTGCAGAGCAGAAAGCCTCCTTAAGGTGTACAAAAGCTGTCATAGACTCGGGAGTCCAGACATAGGGAACCCCCTTCCTCAATAGCCTTGTTATCGGTGCTGCCAACTGCGAGAAATGCGAGATGAAACGTCTGTAGTAGTTGGGAAAACCAAGGAAACATTGTACTTCACGCACGTTCTTTGGGACCGGCCACTCCTGCACCGCTGCCACTTTCCTTTCTGCCATACTGAACCCCTGGGGACTCAGAATCACACCCAGAAATTCCACCTGTCTGACACTGAACTCGCTCTTACTCAGCTTGCAATATAGGTTGTTCTCATGCAGTCTTTGTAACACCATACATACATGCTGTGAGTGCTGTGTGTGAGTAGTAGAGTATATAAGAATATCATCGATGTACACGACTACTATGCGGTCCAGATATTCCTTCAGAACATCATTTAAAAAATATTGGAATGCCGCCGGGGCATTACACAGCCCGAAAGGCATTACCAAATATTCATACAGGCCGTATCATGTTTTGAACGCCGTCTTCCACTCATCTCCTTCCCGTATACGGACCAGGTGGTAAGCCCCTCGAAGGTCGAGGCGAGTGTAGATGGTAGCTTCCCTTACCTGGTCCAATAACACGGGGATGAGCGGAAGCGGATATCGGTTTCTCACCATATTCTTGTTCCAAACACGATAATCGATGCAAGCCCTTAGGTCCCCATTAGCTTTAGCTGTCAAGAAAAGAGGAGAGGCTGCTGGGGAACGAGAGGGTCGAATAAACCCTAACGCGCTGTAATGGTCCAGGTATTCACGTAGGTGTCTATTCTCCGGTTCGGATAGGGCGTATACTCTACATGAAGGAATGACGGCCCCATCCACCAGATCAATCCTGCAGTCATACTCGCGATGGGGCGGTAAGGTCTCTGCTTCGACTTCGCTAAACACATCCTTATATGCTGCATACTCCAAAGGTAACACAACCTCTTTCTCGGCTGCAGTGGCCACCTGGTGGACTAAGGCGAGAGTCATGGCTATGGAACTACGGTGTCTCATGCATTGCGACAAGCACTCCTTCGATTCGATAGGAACTATATGGTTTTTTGTCTCCAATCCATCGAAGGACTGTGTTGCCAAGGCATACCCAATATGAGCTCGTACTGGGGAGCCTCGATTATGTTGAGAACTATATTTTCCACATGATCTTGTGGATCCCCGGGGAGAGTTAGTTCTAACAATTCAGTGTGTTCAATTATAGGACCTGACTTCAGGGGGGTGCCATCAACCGCCAAAACCGGTTCAGGTTTCTCACTGCGTACCCGTTTCAGTCCCAGACGTACCAGACCGTCGTCGATGAAATTCCCCGTGGCCCCGGAGTCTATCATGGACCGAACTAAATATGTCATTTGATGGACTGTCAACTGCATGTCCAACACTATGTGCGATTCAGAGTTTTTCATGTCTGATATGGCCAAGGAAGGAATCTGCCATCCTGAACCCCTTGTTTCATCCCCTGTACCTATAGAGGAGGTAAGGCCCTTTTCATTGTCTCCCAACGTGCTCACCTCCACCTTCTTCCCTGGGAAGTATGTGTTCCTTCTCTTGGGTTTGGCCGGGCAATCACGTACATAGTGCCCTTTTTTACCGCAATATAAACACAATCCCTGGGACCGGCGGTTCTCCCTTTCAGTTCTGGACAAGGGAGGTCTGACCGCCCCTATGTCCATAGGTTCTGGCCCTAACTCCTTAGGGGTAGCCAGAGACCTGGTTTCAGATTCACCAACCAGGGTGGTTCTATCGCCTCTCCGAACTCCCCCATGTCTTTCTACCATGCGATGGTTTAGTCTAAGTGTGAGATTGATGAGATTGATACAGGATGTGGGCTGTGGGTCTCTTTGCGCCAGTACATCTTTCATCTCATCACTCAAACCTTGGTAGTATAGGGACATTCTCTTTTCTTCAGGCCAGGCTGTCTCCGCTATCAGACGGTTGAACGCCGTCATATATGACACCAGATCCCTTTTTCCCTGTTTGAGCGTCAACAGCTCCTTATCCGCGCTAAAGGTGATGGCTCTCCGGTCAAACACTCTTTCCAATTCCTTCCTAAAGCCGTCCCAATCAGAAAGCAGAGGGTCGTCGTTCCGTACCAAAGGAACCGCCCAATCCGCCGCATCCCCAGTGAGATATGAGATCGCAAAAGCAACCCTTGACAAATTGTTAGGGAAGGAGGCGGGCCTACAAGAGAAATGCAACGCTATTTGGGTAAGGAATGTCTGGATTTTATGGGGGTCCCCAGAGTACCTTTCAGGCGTAGCCAGCGGAACAGGAGGAGGCACCGTGACATGTATATGAGGGTTGGATGAAGTAGCATCGAAAGAGTTACGAGCTTGTCTATCCACTTTCTCCCTCAGAGCCGCGGTTTCGGCTTTGGAATCAGCCAACTCCCGCTGAACCAATACAAGTGCTTGCAGCACATCGTCCATTGTAGCCATTGTGGAGGACCACCCAGACCAGGAAGAGCAGATATTCGTGGGTATTGGATTCTGTCAGATATGCTCAGTGCTCTTCGGGATCCGGGCGATGCTCTAGAGGGTCCACCTCCAGATATCCCCAAGCTCGAGAAAACATGCGCACCCAGAGCTTAGAGGTGATCAGGCGAGGGAAAAAATGTGAAGCGGCCAGGGGGTTGGAACTGCACAGGCTGAGGCAAATCTGAAATGACAAACGACAACCTGTTACGGAGGCCTAAGACTCTATCAGCCTTCCATCACCTCCCAATGACGCTTCACATACCTGGGTGCACTAGAAGCGGTGGGGTTATCGTGGAACAGACTTTGTACCCTCTCTCCTGTCATGGAACTCTTGGCGAATGCCTAGAACACATAAGCACAGATTAACATACCAGATCCTCACCCCTTCCTATTTAATCACCTACTAGAACTACCTTAGTACACACCTGATGCTATGCCTAATAGGATCAAAAAGTAGTTCAGGTCAGCGTACGCAGACCTAGAGGTACTACACAGGCTATGTCTAATGGTACACAACCGTTCTTCTTCTGTTACGTCACAGAAGTAGGATCAATAGTTTCCTTGTAACGGCACCCAAGCACCAACCCCAAAAGAAAATAAGAAAGCAAGAAAAAACAAAACAGTTGCACTTTCCCGATGTGAAATGCCCGTCCGTCGCCTTACCACCAACACCACTGGGAGTCTACAGAGTTCTGGGCTCCTTCGTTGCGGTAACGTCCGATTCTGGGAATAATGTCAGCACTTCCACCAGTTAAGCAGAAAACTGCTCCACAACGGAAAACTCTGAATGATTCTAATCCCCGAGGGTAACTTCAAAACCCCCGCTACGAATCATCCAAAGAGCAATCAGGGAAACATTACTGGTGTCCGTGTCTTCGCGATAGAGACGGCGAAGCACCACAGCACCCAACGACGCGTCTCCGTCGCTGCACTTGTCCAGGATTCAAGGCACCTGCTAAGCAGGGTCTGTGTCTTCGCGTAGGTTCCGGCAGCGAAGCACCACAGAACCCTCACCGTGAGTCCTCCGACTCCACTGTGTACGCCTAGCAGTGGATAAACAAACAAATGAAAGTCCAACAAAGGGATGTCGGTGTCTTCGCGCAAGCTCAGCGAGGAACCACCACACCCCCACGGTAACGGGCAGCCGCACCGTTCCAGTACCGGGATAACAGCAATAATCCAATACAACCGGACTTCCGGGTTCCGATCTCATATATAGTTTCCGCCCACAAGTCGCCGACCCTTCTGGGACATGTAGTCCTCATATCCAGGCAGGCGCGGATAGCAGGGGAATTCAGATCCTGACAGTTTGGGTTTTCACTGCACCACGATCGTGGGTTCCCAGGGTGTAGTGCCATCGACCATCTCGATAATGTCCCCTGTTCTAACTTCTGCAATTCTGCCTCCACCTTGAGCGGCAATTGGAACACCAGCCTCTGAGGCGTCAATGCGACAGGCTGGATGGAGTCATCAATGTCCAGGTGTATGAGATGGTTTTTCAGACGTTCTATACCATAGCAGACGGGCACAATGAGGCCATAGCAGCCATACAGGCACCCCGCTAGGCAGCACACAGCGTCTTGTATAGGCAGGCGGTGCAGCGCAGCCTGGAAAAATCTGCTAGTCATGAAAACCAATCCCTGTAGGCACCACAGCGTGCTCAGATGACGAGGCGTCTCCTGCACGGACGCGGGAAGCTAGCTTGCACTGCTGTGTGAAGGTGCCTAGGAACATGAGAGCTGGAGAAAATACAGGGCACGAGCAGGCAACGGAGCCACAGGATACACTCTGCAATTAGCAAACAGGAGCACCGGGCACTGCAAACAGCAAAGGCAGCATGCGTAAGGGGTGAACGACAGCCCGCCAGTTGCTACATTTGTGGTGGCACCTTGTGGGTACTAGGACTCACGGTTGGGAAAAGAAAAAAAGACACTAATACAGCAGTAGAATGGAACTTATACTGAACCATGAGGCAGACTCCCTGGGCTCTTTTATTCACTATCCCCTGACGTCACCACAGGGATCATTGTTGCAACAGTGCCACGGTCCATTTGTTAAACCCCCTTCCACAAACGCATATCATGGCATGTCCCATCCGCAGCATAGGTGTGAGGCTGTTTCAGCAGTGGGTAGCAGTTAAGAGAGTGCTTCAGCTTTGAGTAGCAGGTACAAAGTTGTTTCTGCATTGGCTAGGGTTGTAAGGTCTTTCCTTGTTTTCCTCCTTTCCACCCTGTTTTCCCTCCTTGTTCAGTCTGGGGACATTTAGAATGTTGCATGATGTCACAGAATGTGGGGTGACTCATATTAGTGAGTTGACTCCTGGCTGAGCTGAAGGAAGCAGCTCCTGGTCGGGCCTTCTTACCAACTTACATCTTGGCCTACCTACTACCCTGACCTACCTACTTACCATCTTTGTAACTGCATCCTGAATAAAGATACTTCCTGGAATTATTACCTGGACTCCTGTGAGGTATTTATTTTCAACATTTTGGCCCGCGTGGGTTTGTATCCTATCCTCCTCGCCAAAATGTTGAAAGTAAATACGGCACAGGAGTCCAAGTAGTAGTTCCAGGTTGAAGTTTATTGAATGGTTAATTACAGAGGTGAAGAAGTAGGTAGTCAGAGTAGTAGGTAGGCCAAGAAGTAGGTTGGTAAGAAGGCCCCACCAGGAGCTACTTCCTTCAGCTCAGCCAGGAGTCAACTCACTTACATGAGTCACCCCACATTCTGTGACATCAATTAACATTCTAAATGTCCCCAGACTGAACAAGGAGGGAAGACAGGGTTGAAAGGAGGAAGACAAGAAAAGACTTTACAACAGCTAGCAGGTATGAGGCTGCTTCAGCATTCGGAGCAGGTGTGAGGCTGGTTCAGCATTGGGTAGAAGGGATCCTCACTCTAGATAAGAGGTGACCATGTCTTCTTCTGCTTGCTCTCCAGATCGACATGGATGAGGACCTGCTGCAGAGAACCATGATGGCGGTTGAGGACTCGCTGAATGTCGACCTCCCCGAGCCCGGCCTGTTTGATGAGCTCCATGCGGCTGTGTTTACCAGCCTGCTCCCATTCTGGGCAGGGTTCCGCAAGATGTGGGTAACGCGGTCTGCTGCCAGTGCCCAGAGGCCTCCAGGTAAGAATGAGGCATGCCAGGTGGACAACACAGCGAGCTGCAAGCACCCAGGGACATTGGGTAAGGGTGCTGCATGGCTAGGAGAAAATGTTGTCAGAAAATGGTGTCAGCTGCCAATGGCTAAAAGCTGTCACAGAAGGACGCCCCATGGCTAGGGCACAATGCAGCCAGCTGCAAGTGCCCATAGCCTGCTAGGTAAGGACATAGCAAGACTAGTGGATAGCCTGGTTATCTGCAATCTCCGATAGGGCTCCAGGTTATGATGTGCATGGCTAGTGTACACTGCGCTCAGCTGCCAGCGATCACGCCACCTGGTAAAAACGTAGGCTGGCTACTGTACAGGGCAGTCCGCTACGGTTGTATGATGTTACAACGCGATCAAAATGATCATGGTACATCACAACGCATCTTTTACAACACAAGTCGTTACCACGACTTGTGCTGTAGGGTGCTGTACTTAGGAATAGTAAGATTTACTATTCCAACTCCAGCCTACGTACAGTAGGGAAGGTGTTGGAATAGTAAAACTACTATTCCTTAGTCTAGAGCGCCCTCCAGTGCAAGGTGTGGTAATGACTTGCGTTGTAAAAGACGTGTCGTAATGGCACCGCGGTGTTTTGACCGCGTTGTGAAGGATGTTTACCTCCGCTACAAGCACCCAGAGGGTTCTAGGTAAGGATGTTTCAATAGGCAATTCAGTCAGATTTGTGCGCCTAGAAGCCTACAGTCAAGGATGATTTAGTATGGCTAGTGGGCCACACAGTCAGGTGCATGCTCCCAGAGGCGTCCATGTCAGCATGTAGCAGGGCTAGTGGGCAACGCAGTCAGCTTCAAGCACCCAGAGGCCTGAAGGTAAGGACATAAGGACATAATCTGCTTTTCGGCAATGCATGTGACCAAAACCCGCAAGGTAAGGACGCTGCATGGTTAATGACCATATGAGGTTTAACGTGTTCACCAGCTTAAACCATCCTTCCTGTGCACATCACATCCATGCTTCTCCCACTTTCCTAACAGAAGGTAAGTCTGCACTTACTCAGAATCTTAATGAACACATCTGGAGAAATTGGATTCCTGATGAAGGAGTGAGAGCTTATGAGGTACCTCAGAAGGCTCATGCACACACTGCAGAGGTTTTTCTCTGTCCTGAAGGTCACAGGTTCAAAGTCCATCAGGCCAGCCCAGCCTCTGATTATCCCATAATAATAACAGTGAGAAAAACAAGAAACATTACAGATTGAATGGTTGAGCGAATCCCAGCCATTGTCAATCTCTCTTAATTGCATTCCATGCCATCATTTTTGTGCTACAAACATATTTGCTTCGTATTATTACCCTGCATTACAAAGAGTGTCCCATATCTGTCTCCTTTTCACTGAGGCAATTGCTATGTCCTCTGGTTATCACTCTTCTTTGTTATCCCGGGGAGCAATCCAGTTGCCCCCATCCTAGTTTTTGCGGGTCGATGATGATGCATGCCACTACCAGAGTGGATGAGGGCCTTATAAGGAAAATTAATTATTTTCTTTATGTTGATGTCACACTAATACTTTGCTGTAAAATAACCCTCCATGTATGTGTTATAGAACTCACCCTGTGTTATAGCCTCCCCTACCTAATGGAGGCAGCTGCGCGGAGGATCGAGCAAGTGCCCTTACGTCCCGGCCTGCGTAACCGCTCCACCTCCACCCAGCACCGCCAGCCGTCTCTGCCGCCGAACTAGGAGAGCAGGGTTGAGATCGCTCTCGACCCGTTCCCCTACCTGCTTGCCTCTGCGCTTATTTTCATTTTTACTTTTATTTTTATCTTAGTCCCAGTGCCGTTTTGCCATCCCTTGTGTTCTGGTATTGCCCCTTGAGTCACTGTCCCCTTGTCTGCCACAGTGTAATTGCTCGTTTTTTCCCTTGTTGGTGCTCGCTCAGCCCCGCCCACCCCCTGATCGCCATTTCCTGCCTTCCCGCCTCCTCCCTCCCCTACTTAATGGAGGCCGCTGTTCCGCCACGCGCAGCGGGCGCGTCTATGGCGAGCTTGCCTGCGCCCATCCGCATCCCGACCGCAGTCAGTGCCATGAACCCTGGATCTCCAAGACCCCACCAATATGGTTCCGCCGCCCTCCATGCACTCAATCCCGGAAGACACACCGACTGCAAAAGATCCTCACCGAACACCACCCACGGACAGTTCTCCTGCAGACTCTGCCAAAGTTCCTTCACCATCAACAATGCCCCCCATACTGCCGAAAGCCCACCGAAGTCCTAACATTCATCCTCCTCAATGTACGCTCCCTACACCGACACGGCATAGAGATCTGGGACCTGATCGACACCCTCTTGCCCGACTTCACCTTCTTCACGGAAACCTGGACCAACGCGAAATCCGGCCCGACATCGCCACTGCCAGAGAGCTGGACACACCCTCAATCCCATCTTCGCAGGAGGTGCTAACATCTGCTTTAGCCATACCACTCAGCCCCTCCGGACGGACCAACACTGCGAACACTTCGCCTTCAACAACACTACCGCTCTCAAGCCTGCCCTGCACCGCCACGAAGGAACTGGAGCAAGATCACAGATGAACACCTCATCACCACCCTCCTCCAAGAACCCCCCCAGCGCCACGACCGACACCAGCTCCGCAGTCAAAGAATTCACCGCTGGATTGCCTGCTGCACAGACAGGCTTGCACCCCTCTGCCACTGCACCAAACAACGACCCCTGAAGGCCGCCTGGTTCACCACAGAATTACTAGAAGCCAGGCGCTCCTGCAGATGCCTAGAGAAAATATTTGCAAAACCAGAAAACCACGGAAGCACAGAACAACCACAGGAGTGCCCTGAAGGAATACCACCATCGCATAAGAGACCCAAATTGACTTTCATCAGGAATAAAGTTCTCACCAACGCAACCAATGCCAAATAACTGTTCAACGTCATACAGCATCTCACCAAACCTCCCAGTGAAGCCATGGACATCACACCTTCCCAGGAACTCTGCAACAAGCTCAGCTCCTTCGTCCATCTAAAGATCAAGGCCCTCTATGACAACTTCAGTGAACGGAAGCCGGACACCACCCCCCTCCCCACATCCACCAACAAGCCAACCATCAAGATCTGGAACCCCACTACCATAATACACATGTTATGTTATGTTATAAAGTGCTCTTCTATAGCGCACGGCTACTCGTTTGAGTGTCCCGGCGCTTTGGCAAAGAGAGATAGAAGAAACGTACACAACACAGCGCCCTCCGCACGACGGCACAGAATTACTGGGAGAAGAGCCAAGTCTTCAATTCCTTTCGAAAAACAAGCAAGTTGGAAATAGTTCTTAGAGCAAAGGGAAGCTCGTTCCAACACCGAGGTGCCAAGTACCGGAAGGAGCGTCCTCCAGTACGAGCACGTCTGATGATAGGAACAACGGCATTGGCCTGTAAAGCAGACCTTAATGACCTTCTGGGAGCATAGAAGGCCAGCCGTTTCCTGAGGTAGTAAGGGCCAGTCGAGTGGAGAGCTTTAAAAGCCAGAGTCAAGATCTTAAAAGTGACTCTTTTGGCTATTGGAAGCCAATGAAGTCTCTCAAGCAACTCCGATGCTCGAGCCCTTCGCGGTAATCCAAAAATGGCTCTAGCAGCCGAATTCTGCACGACCTGAAGACGTGCTAGGAGATACTTGGGCAGGCCTAGATAGAGCGCATTCGCGTAATCAAGACGCGAGCCTATCAAGGCCTGAACAATAATTTTTTTGTGATGAAGGGATATTAGGGGGAGGAACTTCCGCAACATTTTAAGTACGCCGAAGCACTTTCCTGTCAGCCCTACAATCTGGGGTTTGAAAGAGAGATCAACATCGCACAAGACTCCTAGATTTTTAGGTTTTAGCAAGGTATCCTCGGGCGGGGACATGTCACGATCACCTCGACCATGAAGAAAACACCCTTAGGAGTCCCGACAGAACCTTGCCCAACGCACATCTTCCACAGGCCCGCCGCTGCCAACGCACCTGAACTAGGATGGACCATCAATGCCTCCTTTAGATCCGGCACCTATCCAGACGACTGGAAGTGGGCGGAGGTTAAACCCCTCCTCAAGAAACCCTCGGCAGACCCAACGGACCTAAAAAACTACCGGCCCATCTCTCTCCTTCCCTTCGCAGCCAAAGTCACTGAGAGACTCGTAAACTCCCAGCTGACCACCTACATCGAAGAGAACTCTTTCCTAGACACCTCCCAGGCTGGATTCAACAGCAACCACAGCACAGAGAACGCCCTGCTTGCTGCCACTGATGACATCCACATGATACTTGACCAGAGACACACCGCGACCCTCATCCTTCTAGACCTCTCCGCAGCTTTCGACACTGTCTCACACCGCACGCTCGCAGTCAGACTTCACAACGCAGGAATTCAAGGAGCCGCCCTCGACTGAATCCTTTCCTTTCTCTCTGGCAGAACCCAGAGGGTCAGACTCCCACCCTTCCTCTCCAAACCCACAGAGATCAACTGCGGAGTACCCCAAGGATCATCGCTCACTCCCATGCACTTCAACATCTACATGGCCCCCCTTGCCGCCATTGTCAGACAGCATGGGCTCAGCATAGTATCCTACGCCAACGACACCGAGCTCATCCTTTCGCTCACAAAGAATTCTGAGAACACCAGGCTCTGCTTCCAGTAAGGAATGAAGGACGTCGCAGCCTGGATGAAGGACAGCGACCTGAAGCTCAACTCCGAGAACCCGAGGTACTCATCCTCGGACACTCCACCTCCACCTGGGACAACACCTGGTGGCCCCCCGCCCCTTGGGAGTCCACCCACCCGTACAGACCACGCACGAAACCTCAGCATCATCCTCAACTCCTCCCTCTCCATGACCCGTCAGATCAACCATGTCGCTTCCACCAGTTTCAACTGCCTTCGCATCCTCCGCAAGACCTTCAAATGGATCCCCCCGAATGCAGAAAGACCATCATCCATGCACTCATAACCAGCAGACTGCTCTACGGCAACGCCCTTTATGCTGGATTAAACAGAACTCTTCTACACAAACTCCAAGCCATCCAGACATCCGCAGCCAGACACGTCCTCGGGACTTCGCGTCACGAACACATGACCCAACACCTACCAGACCTCCACTGGCTCCCCGTCGAGAAGAGGGTTACTTTCAAGCTCCTCACCCACGCCTACAAATCCCTCCACAACATTGGACCCAAATAGCTCACCTAGAGTATCCCTCCACGTACCCAGGAAGAACCTCCGCTCTGCCGACCTCGCCCTGGCAGAGATCCCCCGCATCCGCAGAAACAGGACCGGTGGGAGAGCCTTCTCCTACATCGCAGCCAAGACCTGGAACGAGCTCCCAATGAACATCAGGAGCTCCCCGACCCTGCTCACATTTGTAGGAAGGACCTCAAGACCTGGATTTTCGACTGATCCGGAGCTGCACCCCCCACCCCCCCCTAGCACCTTGAGACCCTAACGGGTGAGTAGTGCGCTTTATAAACCCCCTGATTGATTTGATTGATTTGATTGGTTGAATACTTCCCTATGATTGTGTTGAATCAATACCCCCTATGCTTGCATCATATTTATAACCCCACATGCTTGTGATAAACTACTACCCTCATTTACTTTCTTTATATTAATACCTCATATTCTTGGGTTATATTAATGCCACCATATGCTTCCATTATATTAAAAATCCTACGTTGTACTATATTGACAACCAGTTGAATTACGATTTTTTTTTTTTACATATGAGCAAGTGTAAATGCTTAGAAAATTTTGCATTTATACATGCTAATATTTTTGTTCTCCAGGAGGAAAATATGTATTCCTTTAGATACACCCTTCATCCTACACCCCACTAATCCTGGAGTCCTTCCCTCCATCCCTGCCCCCTCCTCCACACAGGTTTAATCGCCAAGTGTATCCAGAATGGGAATAGGTCTTACAAAAATCTGTAAATGCTCACAAACTCACAAGCTGGTTGGTCTTCATCTATTTTACCTTTTGTGTTTTTAATGTATCACCCTAAGTGGCCCGGGCAGTGCCGAGATGCGGGTCCCTCGCTCGCTGTTCCACAGGTTCCAACTATACCCCACTGATGAGGGTTAACAAGGCTGAAACTGGTCTGAGGTTGCTTGTGTTCCTACCTAGAGGGGGACTCGCCAGACAGTTTGGGATGAACGGTTTCCCTGAGGAGCAGGGTCATGAGAGATTTGTATAAGGCAGGTATCTGTCTAGGGTGGCACAGTTGTGAAAAGAACAAGTTACTTACCTTTGGTAACGCTCTTTCTGGTGGATAATCTATCTAACCTCAGACTCCTCACTTTTGATGGTCTCCATGCACAAGACTGGAATCTGGAAGCCCACAGGACCCCCTCTTTCCAGAAAAGAATATCCCACAGCTGGAGATACTTAAAAACGTCTCTATGCTATATATTATAATCCCTTCTACGATCCGCACATGAAGCAATCCCGTTAATCGTAAAAGAAAAAGGCCCTAAACTTTTTAACCCTACGGCATTCCATCGGGATTTACTACTATCTTTAAACATATCCGGTAATGCAATGTTCTTCCCTCTTGGTGTGTAATAGTTCAGTCTGCCGCTCCCCAGCAACTTGCGGACTGCGGACCAGACCTCGAACACATTCTGAAGAGTCTTGAACCGGACTCTTTTGCGTGTGATTACAATAACCAGACGTGGATTCGATTAAATGGATTAGTGGATTAAAGTTATTAAATGTGCTTTCAGTTACAGAAGTCTGATTACAGGAACTATATGTAGGAGTTTTACTGATATAATTACCATTACAATAACAACACATGTGTATTTAATGGAAGAGATCTGTCCTATACAGATGGGTCTTGTCCAGGTCTGGTCGATGACTGATGCTCGCTCCCTCTTTGCGTCTCTCCTAGTTCTGAGGGTCCAGCACCTTCTGAAGAGGCGGCTGGCCACCTTCCACCGCGAGGAGGAGCCGGAGAAGACGTTCCACCTCCCTCCATTGCCGCCGCCCGGAGAGTTACAGAGAAGCCAGAAGCTGCCCCGGTTCACCTACAACTTCACCGTCAGCAAAGGTCTGATGCTTAAGGTGAGTCCCATGGATCCTGCGTACCCCGTATACACCAAAGTCTACAAACCGACCAATAGGAGGGTTGTTCCATGTCAAGTCTACAAACTGACCAATAGAAGGGTTCTCCCATGTCAAGTCTACAAACCGACCAATAGAAGGGTTCTCCCATGTCAAGTCTACAAATTGACCAATAGAAGGGATCTCCCATGTCAAGTCTACACACTGACCAATAGAAGGGTTCTCGCATGTCAAGTCTACAAACCGACCAATAGAAGGGTTCTCCCATGTCAAGTCTACAAACCGACCAATAGAAGGGTTCTCCCATGTCAAGTCTACAAATTGACCAATAGAAGGGATCTCCCATGTCAAGTCTACACACTGACCAATAGAAGGGTTCTCGCATGTCAAGTCTACAAACCGACCAATAGAAGGGTTCTCCCATGTCAAGTCTACACACTGACCAATAGAAGGGTTCTCGCATGTCAGGTCTACAAATTGACCAATAGAAGGGTTCTCCCATGTCAAGTCTACAAATTGACCAATAGAAGGGTTCTCCCATGTCAAGTCTACAAACCGACCAATAGAAGGGTTCTCCCATGGCGGCATCAGTCGCTCTGATGGTGTAGTAATGGTCCATCCTTGCCTCTTCTTCTCAAAATGAGAGCCTATCAATGAGGTCACGGGGAGGCGGCATGCTTGTGACATCTTTGTTCCAGCAGCTCTTGAAAAAGAAAACTTATGATGCTATAACCTAATTACCTAGGTTTATTTCTTTATTTCTTTATTTTTTAAGGTTTTATATAGCGCGGACAAGACCATTGTGGGTATCAGACCGCTTTACAAGCAGATATAGTAAACATAATAAACAAAACCTGTATTACGAGAAATAAAAATGTTAAAATAAAAAAGGTTGGGGAAGAACCTAACCAGGGGTTTCCCAGCCTGGCCACTGATGTTACCCTTTGTTCCTCTGGCGCCCTACACTGGACTGTGCTTTGACCCTATTACTTTCATTTACAAGAGCAGTAAATTACTTATGACCTGTAATGGATCATTCCGGTTCTTCCCCACCCCCTGGATTGTGACATCACTGTTCCGTAGGGATCAAAGGACTATCCAGCAGGGAGGGGGGGGGCTCCTCGTCCTGTGGGTCAGGGCAGTCATCTAATGTCAGGACTGGTGACCTCGTGGTATGTACTAAGAGTTGCGCGGGCACTCATGCAACAGCTGTCAATTTTGCTCTGCACACGCGGGCCATTTAAAAGGTAAGTAAAACTTTGCACTGCTTTGCGCCACTTTGGGGGATATGCACTCGTACACAACATTCGTAAACAACCCACAAACATTTCCCACCTCTTTTGTTTGCCAGTAGTTTTGAGTTCTTTTTGCATTTGTCACCCGAGTGGGCTGGGTATGCCCAGACGTGAGTCCCGTGCTCTCCACGCCACTGGAGTCAAGCTATCCAGGCTGAAGCCGGCTGATAGCCAGAAACCGGTCCTAAGAAACTTGTTTCTGGTCCAGGGAGGACATGCCTTGGCAGTTTGGGCTGGACTGTTCCCATGAGGCACAGGGTCAAGGCTGATTTGCAAATGGCCATGTCTGAACTGGGGTGGAGTGGAGTGCAAAAAAACGATAGATTTAGGCCCAGATCTCTTTACTGGGGTGAATGTATGACATTGTTCTGCATTCTATCCATCAACTGTTCTTTTTGTTTTGAGGATAAACTACAAGGCCAAAGTAAAGAGCCCAGGCTCGTTTGAAGCTCAGGAGGGCGACCAGGATACAGTAAAGCCTTTGTGTTTCCATCTCAAAACATTAATGGATTTGTGAAGCAGTAGTAATTTTAAAAATGTAAAGCTCTTTTAATGCGGATTGAATGCAGATCTTTAGAAGAAGAGGAGTAAAAAGCTCTAATGGTTGTACAATGGCAACCCTCTGCCTGCAACTATTGGTTAGTTATGCGCGGTACAGGCCCCAGAGACCGACTACCAGTAATAGTCTCGTGTAGTCTTTGGCGTGGGCAGCGCTGACCGAGGCGGTCTGTGGCCCTGATCTCCAGGGGTTGAACGTGTCATCGGTACTCAGAGCCTGTGACCGCCAGTGACCGCCAGTGACCGCCGGGCTGGGGTCTGAAGTTCAAAGGGTCTTTGGGTGAGTTGAGTCTGTGATTGGATTCACAGACGGGGGCTCTTGACCATTCCACATATTACCCTACAGTGATGTTGGGTGGGTGCAGACCAGGGACCCTGGATGGGTGCCCCTCAGCGATCCCTGGTCAGCGGCAGGCGGCAGAGGGTTCCTGCGCTGGTCGCTCTCACTTACCACGTGGCATGCACGGACAGTGGACCCAGAAAGCAGGAGGTACTTGTCTCTTATTGGTGCAGGCAGATGAGAGAGAAGGGCAGTTTTAGTAGGGTCACCTGTTCTTCTCTCAAGGTGCTATCCTTTATCGGACAGCGGTGCTGGAACAGAGTTCACAGAGGGGGTGTAGACCAGTGACCTCAACGCACTAAAGTCATAGAGAGGCGGAAAAGGATTGTGTTATTGAATAAACCAGTGTTGCATTCAAGCAAAACCTCTCTGACCGGTTTTCGTGTGGACCTCACAAAAATATGTTTGTAAAAATCTGCTCTAGCCGTGCAATTAGACACATATATTCTTACTTTTATAGATTAAAGGTGGTGTGATCTATAATCAACAGTGTGCCTCAGAAGGCCCTTTGGAGATTAATAAAGCATAAAAAACACAGAAGGGGCACTTCATTGTCATATTTCCAGAAGAGCCGGGTCTTAGCCTGGTCAGATGGGGACCTTGTGAAATTAATTACTCTAACACTTCACAATGTGCAGTACTATTCTGATGGAGAAGCCTTTACAGGACACAAAAACATGTATATGACCCTGGACCAGCCCCCAGAGACCCTGAGACCCGCTGTAGTGATGCTCAAGACAAATGCATAGACGAGGTAAATAATGAAGATTTTTAAGGCCCACCATTGCTGGTCCAGTCTGACCCATTTCCAGCAGCTTTGCCTATTAAGTTGCAGAGCAAGAAGACGGTTCCACTGCTTGTTTTCTAGCCACACTTCTAAGATCCTCCATTTTCATACAGGCGCTGCCCTCAGATCACCGAGTACGCCTGTCTTAGAAAGGGCCAAGCACTTGCCCCTGTGGTCTTGATGCAGACAAAATCTTGCAGCCTGATGAGGTCCTGTGTTTCTGCCGCCATGTTTAAGTCAGGCATCGGTTTCAAAAGCACCAGACCTCATATGTGCCACTAAAATAGTCTCAAAAATGAAAACTGCTTACGATGCCTCACCGATAACCTAAGCAGACATTCATACACACTCGTGCAGGCTCCAAGCAGTTGTATATGTTAAAAAACATACCATATTCAGACACTGGCCCAGCACAGTTCCTAAATTAGCTATGCTTAATTCTCCGTAGGACTGTAAAGCAAATCCCACAACTAAAATATGAAAACAAAGAAGTACACCTTACCCAACGAAGTCACCATGATAGGCAAATGCTTTAGCCAATGCCGACAGAAGAAACAGGAAGTAGAGAGGCGGACATCTTCCTTACCTGGTAGAGCGTGGTTCGCTGGGTAAGGAGGAAGTATTTTTTTTTTTAGCTGGGATAGGTAAAACTAGGGAAACGTGCGATAATCATCGCCAAAATAGGTTAACACAATTTTTCATATCCCTGTCTATCGCGAGAAAATAACTCTGTGTTAACGTCGTGTTCACAACACGGCGGTAACATGCGATAGTTTCCCGATAACGATTCAAATGTCCGTGATAAAATTACCGGGACAGAGATAATAATCTAAACCCGAACATGAAAAAATTGGCGATGGGCCCAACTGCGATAAAAAATTCAGCGATAAGCAGAACCAGGCCTGCAAGTCCCACAAGTCAGGCGTGACAAATAAAAGCAGCAACAAAAAACACAAACAACTACGAAGCACCATGGAGGTAGCCGGAGCAAGTACAGAGGACAACCAGAAGCCCCACGGAGGACCAGCCTGGGACCTCGGGGTCAGGGAAAGGCAAGGAGAAGAGGAAGAGGAACCCGCATTTCAGTCCGCAGGTTCTGCTATTGTGTGGCTGAGGGGGCCATTCCATTTTCAGAAGGTTAGCTGTCTTGTTTATAAATATATAGCATAAAGTGAATAACAGGGATATGTTTCCACCTAGGGTTTCTCAGTCACACAATAACCAATGAGAGCAAAGCTGTGCAGTGTCCCATCATCTGCCTGCACTTGGGGTCTTTAGGGAAAAAGGACCTGGGGGACAGCTCCGCCCCCTTATGGACGCCACCCTTTCTCTTTCATTCTCTCCTTCATTTTTCCTTCACCTTCGTCCCACCTCGCTCACTCAGTTCTTATCTCTCGCCTTGTAGTTATTTTCCTCTCCATACCTGCTCCCTCCTGGCTGGCCTCTTTCTTCGTCTCTTTCACTGCCCCACCCCTACCCTCTTTTGCACCTAAAAGCAGGCTCATGTCAGCTCTGTGCACCCACAGATTGCAGTTTTTCCCTTTCAAATATAAAAGAGTGAAACACGAAAATACAAAAATCAGTACAGTGTAATCTGTTCTACCTGATTTGGGACAATTTTAGATTCCCGTGTCTCACTTTCTTCTTTGTCTGACTCTTTCGCTCTGCCCCCTCCAAGTTCTTATTTCTCTCTCCCCTGCACCTTTGATTTTCCGCATGACCCAACCATTCTCTCAGAGTTTAATGTGTAAAAACACAAAAATCCAGGGCTTTAATGGCGAAAGATATTAAAATGGCCTTAAAGCGGTATTATTTTAATTTTAATGTATATTGAATTTTTAGACCATCTTTTGGTGAGTTGTTGTCAAAAATAGTCAAGAGTGTCACCATTTGGTGGGCTGTTAGAAATAGGTATTGAGAAATAAGTGCCAGAGCCGAGCACCAGCAAACACCGGCACAAATTAAGCACTACGGGGCATATTTACATGTTCTGGCACATCTCTGCAAATCAGCAGGGATGCGCCAGAACAGATGCGTCATGCAATCCCATCCTTCCTCCACCACAGATGCGCCGCATTTACAATGCGGTGCACCATGGTGCAAGGAAGGGAAGATGCGTGACGCATCTTGTAGCGTATGGGTGGCGCATTGCTGGAGTCGCGTCGCAAGCGCAACCCAACTCCTGCAATGCACAGGGGCCACCCATACTCAACGTGGTGCGTCACTTCTTACGCCTGCTTCAAGCAGGCGTAAGGATTTGACACAGCAGCGTCGTAAAACTGACTCGGTGAAATCTTGTAGATTTCACTGCGTCAGTTTTACGGGGCTTTCCTGCAAGGGAACGCCCACCTTGCGACAGAACACCCACATGAAACCTGACGCAGGTTTCATGTGGCGCAGGGCTTTACAACGTGATGCATCTGCCTAAATGCGTCACGTTGTAAATAAATAGAGGGGTAAAGGTGCCTTCAAGGGATATGATTTGAATGAGGTACAGATTGTAAGTTACAATTAGTTCAAGAGGAGAAGTCAATCATCCTAGTGGGTAGCTAATACATCAGAATCGAATAGATCAAAATCATGAAATCACATGTAACAAATTGGAACACATACACAACATATAAACAACAAAACACAAAGGTGTATATAAAAAATGAATTTTATCAAAAGTTTTTTAAAATAATTCAACAGAGCAGAAAATAGGAGATGCAGGTACACCAAAGTTGATGCCAAATTAATAAGTGTCACAGCAAAACCTAAAAAAACATCTATCCCAAATCAAAATGAATTAAACACTGCAGGGATAAGATGGTAGTGTCGACGTTTCGGTCTCTTACAACACAGTTTCCGAGACCATCCTCAGGACTGATGTCACTTATATACTGCTAAGAAGTGTAGTGTAATCTGAAACATAAATGTTTACAATTACACATCCATCATAATTTACAAGAAATCATACACCTAGGTGACAAAAAACATAGACAACTGAATCACTAATCTTACCACTACAGACATATTAATGATGTTTACAAAGAACACAGACAAAGAGACATTTATAAGATTTACAAAAACACAAATGGAACCCTATTATTCAAGCAGCTTGGCTGTAAATGTAAAATATGCACAAAACAATATAGACCATTTACAAATGCTGGGCCTAAGTCATTAATTCTAGCTCAAAGACATATGTGCAAAACAGATTTGAAAGGTATTTGTGCACATGACTTTAGTCAAAGAAAACATAGGCCACCATCTCAGATTTCGATTGGCTCATTACATATTAAGTGATCAGTTTGACTTTAATCAGATTCATACTTAGTTTAACATTTTTTATTCACATATCTAGTCTTGTGTTTGTGGCGACATATATCATTGTCGCTTGAAATTTGCACAGGATTCCAGATACTAATCAAAACAGTTCTCAGCAATAATGGACTGGTTAAATTGCTTGGACGCAAATGACCACTTCTAACTTAGCTTAATCTGAATCATCACAGCAAATACATGTGCCTACCGCACTAGCATTGACACAGTAAATAAACACGGTTGCTTTACCAACGTACCAAGGTAACGGATATTGTAGAAGTACAAGTATCGCTGGGACCTGGCAAAGGGGAGTCCTCGATCGAGTGCTGAGCCTAAATATAACAGAACTCAATATTTAGCACCGTGTATTAACAGAAACTGACAGTGCTATAGGTAAACATAAGTTGATAAATACCTAGTGGTACAATCATCGCGTGCCTCCTGTTGGTGCTGGCAAGCAACTAGGAACGTGAGCGACGGACGTAATAGGTGCTAGTCCGATGGGACCAAGTGTGAGCCACTAAAAAGAAAGGAAAGGCCAATAGGTATGGGTCTAAAAAACAAATCGTAGTCTTGGAGGCGGTTGTAACATAACAAATTTTAACGCACCTCTAATTTGGAAAATATGGACCTTTAAATGACGAAACCTCTTAGCATCAGGGGAGTGTTTGGAACGATGTGGTTTTGACCTGAAACAAAAATATAAATAATATACTAGTAGCACGTAAAGTTTTGCCAACAAACACAGTGCACATGGGAAGGGAAATTACCTTTTAAAATGTAGCCATATCCTGAATTGAAGTTATTTAAGGCTGCTTGACTCAATTATTGGGCAGTTTCTGAAGTAAAAAAGAGAATAACTATCAGCATAAGTGCTTCAGGTTAAAGCCAATCCAGCTGTATGAAACCACTAAATCGGCTCAGTTGAACTTACCGTTGGTGTCTGTACAGGTCGAAATCAATCTGACGAACAGCACGGCTGGAGCAAAGTTATTAGTTGCCTACAGCCGTCTAATTTAAAGCGCTGTTTGGAGCGCGAAACAGGACTACACTTCCTGTCTAGCTAACCGCGATTTTTGGTCGCCATCTTTGAATGGTCATTAATGAATATTACATAGGCACTAATCGGAAACTCGGATCTAACTGTGTAACGAGGCGGCTGCCGTCTTGAGATATTTGTCGCACCTTGCAAGATGTGGCACAGTCAGGAAACTTTGCCATTTAAGAATAACTCATATGGACAATATATCTTAGGGGCATCTATTATCTACTACTCAGAAAGTATGAATAGAGTAAGTGGGCGGAAGGAAGGTCTTCATGTTGGTAAAGCATCCGTAACATTTATACATTTATACATTAGAACAAACCTATCATATATAAGTAATCTGCACAGTACAAGGGCAAAAAGAGTTAACCATACAGAAATTACTCAGGTCTTACTCAGATAACTGAAATGACAGGTCTTTCAAACATGCACATAGACTATTAATTAGGAAAGACACGCCAAGGCATGCCACTCGGTTGCAGAGTTGAGGCCTCTTTTAACTGTATCAGTAAGGCAAATTAATTTGCCCTCTCTCAGTGAGAGGATCCTGTCCACGTTATTTTGTCGTATGTTGGGTCGGATGACTTCAAGCACCCACCACAGCATGTCTGTCTCTTTATGGCCCAATTGTCGATAGTGTTCAACCAATGGGGCATTCTCTTTTTTACAATGAATTCGCGACTGGTGTTGTAAAATACGCTTTTTGATGGGTTGTATAGTTTTGCCCAAATAATGTAGTGAGCAGGGACATTGAATACAGTACACCACGTTTGTGGTATTGCAATTCGAAAAGTTCTTGGCTGTAAACTTCATACCATTGATTGTGGAAGTTTTCACAGTCTTGGTAGTCGCACAAGCAGAGCAATTGTTGCATCTATGATGGCCAGTTAGTGGAATTAATTGCCTCATATTATCAACGATGTTATCTTGTGGGGTATTGTCATATGCATGGATCAATCTATCCTGCAGATTGGTACCCCGTTTAAAGGCAAATAGCGTTTTTTGTGCAAATTCAGGTAGAGAGTGAAGTAAATTCCATTGTCTGGACACGATTTTTTTGATTGCATTGGAAAGTGTCCCGAATGTAGAGACACATACAATGTTAGATTTGTTTGGGCGTTTGTTAACAGTTAACAAAGCCTCTCGGTCATTATACCAAGCCCTTTTCATTGATTTTCTTAGGAGTCTTGAAGGGTAGCCACGCATTTGTAGTTTATCCTTCAGTTTTCTATGTCCATAGAAACAAGTATATTGGTTGTAGGATCGAATTGGAAATTGCGTTATACCAGTCACCACCCGCAAGCGTTAAAAGACGGATTGCCGTTTGGACAATTTCTCCGTCTACGACGAAATTGTACATATAAAGATGACTACTTTTGCGAGGCCAGAAAACTGAAGGATAAACTACAAATGCGTGGCTACCCTTCAAGACTCCTAAGAAAATCAATGAAAAGGGCTTGGTATAATGACCGAGAGGCTTTGTTAACTGTTAACAAACGCCCAAACAAATCTAACATTGTATGTGTCTCTACATTCGGGACACTTTCCAATGCAATCAAAAAAATCGTGTCCAGACAATGGAATTTACTTCACTCTCTACCTGAATTTGCACAAAAACCGCTATTTGCCTTTAAACGGGGTACCAATCTGCAGGATAGATTGATCCATGCATATGACAATACCCCACAAGATAACATCGTTGATAATATGAGGCAATTAATTCCACTAACTGGCCATCATAGATGCAACAATTGCTCTGCTTGTGCGACTACCAAGACTGTGAAAACTTCCACAATCAATGGTATGAAGTTTACAGCCAAGAACTTTTCGAATTGCAATACCACAAACGTGGTGTACTGTATTCAATGTCCCTGCTCACTACATTATTTGGGCAAAACTATACAACCCATCAAAAAGCGTATTTTACAACACCAGTCGCGAATTCGTTGTAAAAAAGAGAATGCCCCATTGGTTGAACACTATCGACAATTGGGCCATAAAGAGACAGACATGCTGTGGTGGGTGCTTGAAGTCATCCGACCCAACATACGACAAAATAACGTGGACAGGATCCTCTCACTGAGAGAGGGCAAATTAATTTGCCTTACTGATACAGTTAAAAGAGGCCTCAACTCTGCAACCGAGTGGCATGCCTTGGCGTGTCTTTCCTAATTAATAGTCTATGTGCATGTTTGAAAGACCTGTCATTTCAGTTATCTGAGTAAGACCTGAGTAATTTCTGTATGGTTAACTCTTTTTGCCCTTGTACTGTGCAGATTACTTATATATGATAGGTTTGTTCTAATGTATAAATGTATAAATGTTACGGATGCTTTACCAACATGAAGACCTTCCTTCCGCCCACTTACTCTATTCATACTTTCTGAGTAGTAGATAATAGATGCCCCTAAGATATATTGTCCATATGAGTTATTCTTAAATGGCAAAGTTTCCTGACTGTGCCACATCTTGCAAGGTGCGACAAATATCTCAAGACGGCAGCCGCCTCGTTGCACAGTTAGATCCGAGTTTCCGATTAGTGCCTATGTAATATTCATTAATGACCATTCAAAGATGGCGACCAAAAATCGCGGTTAGCTAGACAGGAAGTGTAGTCCTGTTTCGCGCTCCAAACAGCGCTTTAAATTAGACGGCTGTAGGCAACTAATAACTTTGCTCCAGCCGTGCTGTTCGTCAGATTGATTTCGACCTGTACAGACACCAGCGGTAAGTTCAACTGAGCCGATTTAGTGGTTTCATACAGCTGGATTGGCTTTAACCTGAAGCACTTATGCTGATAGTTATTCTCTTTTTTACTTCAGAAACTGCCCAATAATTGAGTCAAGCAGCCTTAAATAACTTCAATTCAGGATATGGCTACATTTTAAAAGGTAATTTCCCTTCCCATGTGCACGGTGTTTGTTGGCAAAACTTTACGTGCTACTAGTATATTATTTATATTTTTGTTTCAGGTCAAAACCACATCGTTCCAAACACTCCCCTGATGCTAAGAGGTTTCGTCATTTAAAGGTCCATATTTTCCAAATTAGAGGTGCGTTAAGATTTGTTATGTTACAACCGCCTCCAAGACTACGATTTGTTTTTTAGACCCATACCTATTGGCCTTTCCTTTCTTTTTAGTGGCTCACACTTGGTCCCATCGGACTAGCACCTATTACGTCCGTCGCTCACGTTCCTAGTTGCTTGCCAGCACCAACAGGAGGCACGCGATTATTGTACCACTAGGTATTTATCAACTTATGTTTACCTATAGCACTGTCAGTTTCTGTTAATACACGGTGCTAAATATTGAGTTCTGTTATATTTAGGCTCAGCACTCGATCGAGGACTCCCCTTTGCCAGGTCCCAGCGATACTTGTACTTCTACAATATCCGTTACCTTGGTACGTTGGTAAAGCAACCGTGTTTATTTACTGTGTCAATGCTAGTGCGGTAGGCACATGTATTTGCTGTGATGATTCAGATTAAGCTAAGTTAGAAGTGGTCATTTGCGTCCAAGCAATTTAACCAGTGCATTATTGCTGAGAACTGTTTTGATTAGTATCTGGAATCCTGTGCAAACTTCAAGCGACAATGATATATGTCGCCACAAACACAAGACTAGATATGTGAATAAAAAATGTTAAACTAAGTATGAATCTGATTAAAGTCAAACTGATCACTTAATATGTAATGAGCCAATCGAAATCTGAGATGGTGGCCTATGTTTTCTTTGACTAAAGTCATGTGCACAAATACCTTTCAAATCTGTTTTGCACATATGTCTTTGAGCTAGAATTAATGACTTAGGCCCAGCATTTGTAAATGGTCTATATTGTTTTGTGCATATTTTACATTTACAGCCAAGCTGCTTGAATAATAGGGTTCCATTTGTGTTTTTGTAAATCTTATAAATGTCTCTTTGTCTGTGTTCTTTGTAAACATCATTAATATGTCTGTAGTGGTAAGATTAGTGATTCAGTTGTCTATGTTTTTTGTCACCTAGGTGTATGATTTCTTGTAAATTATGATGGATGTGTAATTGTAAACATTTATGTTTCAGATTACACTACAGTTCTTAGCAGTATATAAGTGACATCAGTCCTGAGGATGGTCTCGGAAACTGTGTTGTAAGAGACCGAAACGTCGACACTACCATCTTATCCCTGCAGTGTTTAATTCATTTTGATTTGGGATAGATGTTTTTTTAGGTTTTGCTGTGACACTTATTAATTTGGCATCAACTTTGGTGTACCTGCATCTCCTATTTTCTGCTCTGTTGAATTATTTTAAAAAACTTTTGATAAAATTCATTTTTTATATACACCTTTGTGTTTTGTTGTTTATATGTTGTGTATGTGTTCCAATTTGTTACATGTGATTTCATGATTTTGATCTATTCGATTCTGATGTATTAGCTACACACTAGGATGATTGACTTCTCCTCTTGAACTAATTGTAACTTACAATCTGTACCTCATTCAAATCATATCCCTTGAAGGCACCTTTACCCCTCTACTAAATTACCCAAGCCCTCAAGGGTTACTTTGGGTCGCTCACTTTTTGATAATCACGTTGTAAATAAGTCGCAACGTGGTGCATTGTTTACGTCGCCGCATCTGCGTCACAAAAGTGACGCAACGGTGGCGTAAAAGTGTCGCAAGGGGCTTGTAAATCTGCCCCTACGTCTCTCTCCTCCCCTTTTGTCCTTTCCTCCTACTTGACTTCCAGGGGTTTCCCTCTTTGAGTCTCTCACTCATTCACTTCCCTCGAGCCCTTCCTTCCCTCCCACCCTCCGTCCCACAGTCTCTTGTGTCACAGTTTTCAAGTTGCCCAGTGACTGGTGTAAGCAGCTCACCCCTCCAGTTTTTCTTTGCATCTTGAAATGGCTGAAGGGTGTTTTTGTCCCTCTTCCGAGGCACGCTAGAACAGACACCGTCCTTAGCTCGGGTACCTCAGACTGTGGATATGGGGGCTTTCAGGACGACTGGCTCCCATGTTGGGCGTCATTTGGCTCAATGGCGAGACATGGGTCTCGGGCCCTCCATGAAGTTTCAGTATCATCCAGTGAGGATCTTTGGTACTAAAAGTGGAACATTCCCTTTACCCAACTCGCGCAGATTCACAAGTGAACTGTCACCATCTTCCTGGTGTCCCAGAGAACCAAGATTTCATCCAAACGGCTTTTCAAAACCTTGATCTTCCCCTAGCTTCAGTGTTTGGCCTGAAGCTCCCTAGAAGGATAGCTTCCACCTCCCGCCTGACCACCAGCCTGACCTCTGATGTGTCACCCTCCAGCCAGCTGGGACTGACCTCTGATGTCTCACCCTCCAGCCTGACCTCCAGCCTGACCTCCAGCCTGACCTCCTGCCTGACCTCTGATGTGTCACCCTCCAGCCAGCTGGGACTGACCTCTGATGTCTCACCCTCCAGCCAGCTGGGACTGACCTCTGATGTCTCACCCTCCAGCCACCTAGGACTGACCTGATGTCTTATCCTCCAGCCAGCTAGGACTGACCTCTGATGTCTCATCCTCCTGCCAGCTGGGACTGACCTGATGTCTCATCCTCCAGCTAGCTGGGACTGCCCTCTGATGTCTCATTGTAAAGTGACTTTAACTCTGTTTATACCCGAGAGGTTACTATTCACTTGTCTCTTTTCTTTAGCAGGGACATTCTGCAATGTGAAGAGCCCTCCTAGGTTGGGAACAGGATCTGACTCTATTAAGAAGGTCTAACCTGGTCTCAAAGTTGAGGCCACGCCCCTTTTTACACCTCTCTGCAACGTAGCTCTGTGGCGCTTACTGGAGGTACCTGGTGGGCTAGTTGGACCCCAGGGACCCTCAGGATTCAAGGGGACTTAATCCCCCAAATTCAAACATGCCCTGTGGTACCACCTCACCAACACAGGGAATGGGGTGGTGGGGAGTGGGGCAGGTATTTTGACAGATTATCAGAAACAGAAATATTTTGAACCAAAATATCTGTCAAGAATATCGAGGGCACAAATATTGTGAAGGTAAGTTTGCATAGGTAAGCAAAGTTTTGATTTAACTCCGCATATATGTACCTTGCTTATACATATACTTTGAAGATATATATAGTATGTAGATGTGGAGTTAAGCATACAAAATCTGTACTTATTTATTTCCACTTGCCTTCTCAATAGTTTGGTAGTCAATATGTTTGACACAATCTTCTGTCCTCACGATTTTTCAATTTCCGATATTCTGTCAGTGATCCACTCCCTCCCAGAACGGAGCAGTTTTCCCCAACATGAAGGAACCACCCGCAGAGTTAACGACAAGTGAGTGAGGTGGGAGCTCTCCTCCTTCCACGGCCACAAAAAGCCGCTTTCCATCAGCCTCCCAGGCCTCTGCCATTCCCATTTCCATATGGATCTCCTCTTTCGTGTTTGTGACGGAACCACTCCATCACGAGCCATGGACGCGCTGTGCTAGTGACGGAGTGGTTCCGTCACGGCGTGACCGCCCCGCCCACGCTGCAGGAATTCCGCGCCTGCACGGGCGTTCTATTGAGCGGGCGGGGCCGTGACAGAACCACTCCGTCACATGCACAGCGCACCCGTGGCTCCTGACGGAGTGGTTCCGTCACGAGCATGGCGGCGTCGCGCGGCCCCCCCTTCCCCCAGCACCGCGGCAGAATTACCGCCACGGCCAAGGGGTTAAATGTTCATCTTATTCTAGAAATGTGAGCCCTGCCCACTTGTCCTTTGGGGGAGGGGAGGGTGCTGCGGCTAGGATGTACCCTACCATCCACACCGCCTGGTCTTCCTGGTAATCCAAGAGGGGGTTCCTATTTGATCTTACAAAGCCACCATGAAGTACCACCTTGCCTGAAGAATACTTTTAGCCTTCAGTGTTGGCTGGATTGCTCTGTGCACCGCCTGCCACAGTGTTGGTGGGAGGGCTGCTGCTTCCCTCCACAGCTTTTCAGGGTTTTATTGCTCCTTTCAACAAGACTATTCATTTGCCGGTTAAAAGATATGGGGAACACATACGTTGCTTTGCCCTCATCCCACATAGCCTATGTATGTACAAACGTCATGCCAGCTCTCATATGTTTTTAGATAACAGGCATTTTCCTGCCAGCCTGGGGCCTCTCTCTCCTGAAGGTTCTCAATTCTTTATATAATGTCTAGCTCTCTCCCTTAGTGGGTGTGGAATGATTTAAAGGGCTGGGAAAGGAGCACAGGTCTCCTGGGAGTTTGTGGCAGCTGTGATCTGGGAGTAGACTAAGAGAGAGGCCGCTGCGACATGTAGGTGTGTAACAACAATGAGTGTCTGGGGCCAACTAGGGTTACATGGAGTTCTGGACCAGGACACTTCTTGTCAGGCTCAGTTGCCAGAGCTGATCCTGAGCCAATAGTAGGTCTTGCCACATTAGAGCTATTTTTCTGATCATGGTAAGATGAAAATTAGATGCTTATGGGATGAGTCTACTGCTCTTCCAAAAAACTCCTAAAGTTCTCACCGCCTTCTTAACCCCTACCGCAGCCACGGACACCCTAAACGGTTAAGAGATAGCCCTGAATCTTTTCAGCCAGCCATCCTACTTTTACCAGAAACTCCACCTTAGAAGCAGTCAGGCTCAAACGATTCTACTCCATCCATCCCTCAACAGCCACCTTGGCCGGTCTCCAGCATTATCATCTGAGAGGTGCACGACTACCTTTATATCACTGTATAAATCTAGGAATGGAGACCTTGTGTCTTGCACTAGTCTCTGGTTTAAAGCACAGAGTATCTGTGCAGAACTCCCTGTCTGTGTTTATTCATACTTCCTGACCCAGTTTCAGGGTCAGTGTTGGATTTGGGTGTCTTGTGCCCTCAAGAGAGGTTTGTGGAGCACATACATGCCTTGCTCGGGAGCATCGGTGTTACCGCCACCGTGAAGCCACATCTTCAGTTAGACAGTATCTTCCCTAAGCAATCCAGTGCCAACAAAGGTCCCAACTAGGGCATGTACTACCGCTCACAGTCCAGAGGAGCACAGCGTGCTCTACTACCACCAGGATGTCGCGATTATATCGGTTCCATACGCAGTGAATCCAGGGCTTCCGTCTGACCGCCGAACTGCCCTCTTTGCACATTTGGCAGGTCTGGTGGTATCTTTGCAAATGCACTCTCATTGAACCTCAATAAAGATGGGGTAACAGAATTTCACTAGCTTTTCAAATCATAGTGCCCAACCCATGCCACCTTGTGCCCACCTTACATTCGGAAGGTCCCGGAGTCCGTGGGATCAAAAAGCTGACCGCGCCTCAGCTCAAGACTCCTCCGCACACTGCCCATGGTCATCAGATCTCTAAAAACCCTGGGTGTTCCTCTTCTCTGAGCAGAAGCTTTAATTTCAGAGACTGTTGGCGCTCACACATTCATCCTCTGCCTCAGACGCCTCATCCTGCCAGCGCCATCCTTCTGAAAGGAGCACGTCCAGCTCGTGTCGCGTCCTGGGACAGACAAATGGTCGTGTTCAGCCGCAAGGCCGTGCAGCTCCAGACCTCCCTGCACCTCCCACCAGAAGACCTGGACTGGCCCCGAAGAGCCATTCCTGCTCTCAGATTCAGGAGCCCAAGAAGAGAACATTTATGAGAAAAGTCCAAACCAAGGACTCTTCCCACAAGCCGCTGAGTCCCCACAACACTCTGCGGACCTCACAGGGTTCCTGCGGAATCATTGCCACAGACACGTTTCTAGAGCTGCTAAAACAGCAACATCTTATCTCCTGGGCACACAATGTATCCCAGCAGGTTAGACACAAAGGGTCATGGGAATCAATATTGGAAATGGAGTTTACCTAATTGTGATTTTCTGAAATCGCAATTAGGAAATCGCTATTCCTAATGACGAAACTCCATGAGTTTCATTTAGTGTTTCCTAGAGGGCCACTAATTGACCCACCGCATTTAATATTAATGAGGTAGGTTGCAATTTGCTACCCATTGGGAATCACTAAATTCACTGGGATGGTGGCATACCGGGGGCAACAGACCACCATCTCCATAATTCTTTTAAATAAAGCAATTATTTTTTTAATGTAGCCCGTTTTCCTTAAAGGTATAAAAATAAAAAGTTTTCTTTTAATTTTTTAAGAGCATACAGTGGTCCGTGTGATCACTGCCTGCTCTGAAAAAACATTTGCGCTCTCATTCACAAAGGGGAAAAGGCCCCTTGGGGACCTCTTCTCTTATGAGAATGGGTTACCACCTACTTGAAGCAGGTAATGAAATGTGAATGTTTTGCAAACATATTTCGGTCACAAAACATTCCTACGTACCGCTGCATTTCGGTATTAGGAAGGGACGCCCTGAACACGCCCCTTCCTAATACCAATTCGGTATTTACTAACAATTCCAAATTACGATTCGACAATATTTTATCAGATCGCAAATTGAAATTAATACATATCAGAATGCATTTTACTGGTCGCAACCTGTGAATCGGGCTGTTTGCGACCGGCAAAATGCATGATACGTGTTGCCAAAGAGTTTATTGCCACCAAGGATCACTGTGTCTGAGTCCAGCAGTAGTGTCTACAGGAAGTGTAGGGTGCTGGTCACAGCTTTGGATGGAGCCTGCTAGGTGCCAGAAGTTAATTGTAACAACAAGCCAGATCTATATGAGTAACAAGAGGCTCAGTGGCATATTACCAAGGGCCTTATCGCCGCTTTAGCTGCACTTTTTGCCGCTAAAATGGCAATTTGTTTATCGCCCTATCAGCAAGCTGTCCCTAACAAGCGTTAGGAACAGCTTTCTGGCGATAGCGGCCAGTTTGGGTGCCGCTTTGCATGTCAGGGATATTCCTCGCTAATGACATGCTAAGTAGGCGTTCACGACCAACAGACGTAGTAAACAGCCGCTAACAGGCCTATCGCCTATTAGCAAGGAGGCCCTGGCGCCGGTTAGCGATGTGAAAAGTCATGCTAACCGGGTTCATCGGCTGTTTTTTTACACCTGTTATTTTCCTGACTTCACCAAACCTAACATGGGAGGGTGGATTATGCTGATACGACCACAGGGTCGTATCAGCAACGTTTTCCCCCTTCCCCGTGCAACATCGTTGGTATTGTCGCGATGTTGGCCCTTCCCTCCCGCTATCGCTGGAATATATATCACCATAGCGCTAATTGTTGCTAATACAGCGTTAGCATGGCGATATTTTCCAGCGATAGCTGGCGATGAAAACTTTCACGCTAAGTGCGCTCTGCAATATTTTTCGCAGTTTCTTGCTAATATGGCCCTCAGTTCTGCTGTGGGGGGTTCTGTGATGTCTGTCTCCATGCTGTCGCCACCTTGAATCTTTGGCTTCAGGTGACACTCACTATTCTGTCTCCCTTCTTATGCCCCAGGATAATGACATGGAAGAAACCGAGATCGATGCCGAAGGCGCTCCTGGAAGCCGGAAGATGTCAGAGGTCTGCCTGCTCCCTCCGATCCCTGAACTGACGCAAGCCTGAGACGCGTGCAAAACAACGCCTGCGTGGGTGCGAAGCACGGCACAGGCCACAGAGAACACAAAACACTGAGGCAAACCAAAACTAGAAAAACAACGACAGCATACCTAACAGCAAATATCAAGCGGTCAACGCCCTACTAACTGCGATTTATACATCTGTCCTTTTCACTCATGTTATGTGTTTCCCAAATCCTACAACAATACTCTCCCTCTGTCAGCCTCTAATAGTGATGCAGGGGTGAGGACTGGTGGAATGCCCTCCCAACACATCTGAAATCAGACTAATCAGAAACAAATTTCAGACAAAATCTGGAAGCCCACTTATTCTAGCCCAATTCTAGTTACGCAAGGTAGTAGAGCAGAGGTTGTTACCAGCGTTGGGAGGCCCATCGGGTAGCCATGTGCTATCTAAATCTTGGTGAATAGAATAGAATAGAATATGATAGGGCTGGCTGACTCCCTGGAAGGAGAGTTAATCTGATTATGGGAGGAAGAGTAGCCCATGTGACTGGAGGAAGGGAAGCAACAAATACCACGACCGCCGAACAACACGTTGCCTTTGCAACGCGGGCCGAACAACGAATGTGTCTGAACCACACATTCTCTTTATAACGCAAGTAGTTACAACAACATGCGTTAGGTAAAGCGGCGTTGGACTTTCTCTACTGTTGCGGGTCCTGGAATAGTAAATTATACCATTCCAAAGTCCAGCGCCTTCCCAATGCCTGTAACAACTTACGTTGTAAATGGAATGCGTGGTTTAGAAGCAGTTGTTCCACCCGCGTTGTTAAAGAACATGTGGAAAAGGAAACAGTGGTTGTGTCGTACAACCCTAGAGGAAATTTAGGTCAATCAATGGAAGGGTAGTCTTCACGACTTCAAGGGGGAGCGAGCATTCTGGCTAACTAGATGAAAGTAGCCGTGGTCACTCAAGGGAGAGTAATCCACGTCACTCGAATGAAGGAATCCTGCAGCACATCGAACCAACCTACTTAAACCTCCAGGTCAGAACCAGAAAACAGGTTTCCTTCTGTCACTGTTGGGGGCTTCCTAGATGGAGATAAACAACAGCCTCTGAGCTGTGAAACAGGGAGGACTAACAAGCTGAGACTGGGCAGAACCAAGACACTAGGGACTGTCCTGCAGAGCCAGTTGTCCAGATAAAGGAGAATTGATGTGCCCTGAAACCACAGGACATCACCTGTGTGCTCCCTGCTGTTGTGAAACCCACCGGCACTGAGCTCAGGTTGGGGAGCAGTGCCCTCTACCCTATATCCTAATACACAAAACAGTCATAAATCCTTGGATGTCCGGCATACCAGAGTGGATTGCGGAAATTTGGGACTAACCATCGAGTTCACAAAATGTCCACACACATGTGGGCAGAGTTTACGATGAGCGCCACTTTCTTGGCCTACGTCTGCAGGTGCAGAATTAGGGAAATTTGAAATATAAAGCATATCTTCTGAATAATTTTTTAATTTATAGAAATCAGTTGTTCACCAAATGTATTTTCTTCTAAACTCTCCTCTTCTTGAAAGAACACTACACCTCATCCGGTAAGTAGAGAACGCTCTCTCTCAGAACCCAACAATCCCACCTATAACCCCGCTCGGGCTACCTGTGACCCTCTGCAGTGCCTCGCACCTGGGTTTGTACTTCACAGATAATACATACATGCAAGCATGGATATGCTTTCTAATATCACTTACACCTGCACGTTTCAGGTGTAAGATTTGTAGTAAAGGTAGGTGGATTGTTACAACGTCCCTTGCATTGCATGGTCCTACCACTATATCACCAGGGCATGTTTAACATATTTGTATCATTGCATCATCTACCACTTTATTGAACTTACCCTTAATGTTTTAATTCTGATTGTAATCATATTCTTAACCTGTTAATTGATCTCTAAATGTAATGTAATAATCTGCAATGTATTTATTTTTGTAACTTAAATCTAAACTTGTTTTTAATTATTTGTCATTATTTATTTTTCACATACCACTTTTCTTTAAATGTGTTAATATCTATTGTCTCTTTTCCCATCCTCTATAAAACCTTAGAGGTGGGAAAACAGACAAACTTCTTAAACAAAAAGCTGCACCTCTTTGTGACAGAGCTTCATTAGGAAACTGACTTAAGAACTTAAATATTTTAATTACCAACAAATGATTTTGGTAGTAGACTAAATAAAGTACCAATTTGTCTTTTTATTCCAATGAATCCCTTTATGAAAGGCAGGACGGCACTCTTAATGTAAAGTGAATTTTAATAGCATTTCTGTGGATAGCCAAGTCACCATGACACCCACCGGAGTTGCTCAAAAGGCAACACGTTTCTGCCCTGCCGGGTCTTCATCAGGTCTGTCCTCAGTCCATTTACAATCATTTTAAGTCTTGCTACAGACAGCCTTAGCTATCTATTGCAAGGGCTGTTGTCATCAATATGCCAAAAGAAGTATAAAAAGAAATATAGACTGAAAATGGCCTTTGGGTCAGCCCTCTTCAGATATTGCCCCTTCATGGCTGTTGCTTTGATGATCTGTTGATAAAGGACATGGCATTTTGAGGATGGTTCCCATTATCCTTTGGCGAGGTCCTTTTATTAACCTGCAGATTCCACATGCTAGGTAGCTTACAGTTGAGGCTCTGGTTTGTGTTTGATGTATTTACCAACATTTTACTTTCTGATTTACTGGTTGACTCCATGCTGTTTGGATGCTTACACCAGCTAGAAAATAAAGCCAGTTTGCAATTCCTTCTTTGCCTCTGCGCATTAATTTGTTTTAGTTTGATGTCATGATAAAATGATTCTGAATTTGCAGTTTTTATGTTCATAAAATACAGAAGTGTGGACACATAGTCTTTCTTAAAAAGCAACAGGAATCATATCCCTTTGTCAAAAGTAGCTTCTATGCAGAATTTTGCTGCGTATGCTTTTAAGATCAGCATTTTCAACGTAAACATCATCTTTCTCAAATCATAACACTTTTCTTTGAGGGTACAGCTTAACTCTGCCAAATGCATATTATTCATATCCCACAGAGAGTGGGAGGAAAGACGTAAACCTTTTTGGAAACATGCCCCTAACAGTGAGCTGAAGAAGGATGGCTGGTCGAGGAGGCGCACGAGGTTGGCAGGACAGCAAAATAGCCTTTTAAAGTAGCCACTGCCTGACCTTGCTGGTCAGGAGATAAAACCAACCACAGGACATCAGAAAGGAGGGATGGAAAAGGATGCAGGCCTTCTGTCTCGTACCATTAACAACATTTGTTCAAGCGACCATCATAAATGGATTTGGAAGCATGTTTTCTGGCAGACCGGAAAATGTCCAGAAGACCACCTGGAAGATAAAATGCCTAATCTCCACGCACGACTGTGGACGGAGACCCGACCCTCCTGCTGTAAAGCGGATCCACCTTGTGTGGTAGAAGAAGAATCGACTGAACGGTGAGGGCCCAGTCTTCGGTGATGAGGACCAACTTTCCTTGATCCTTCCACACCGTTTACGAGATCGTTGACGGCAGCAAAACTGGTGCAGCTGCCACTAAAACCAGATGAACCTATAATCATCCCTAGGGACCCTTATGGAGGGAAGTTTATGGCACAAAAATGAGCACACTTCCTGTTCCGGTTTGTGGTGAAGAGATCCATACATGGACAGCCATGCGATGTCGATATCACTCGTGGTTCTCCATTGAGACGACAAAGCATTTGCTCGAACACTGAGGAAATCCACATGATAAGGCACTACTGGGAAAGTTTATGGATGCTGTACCTACTGCTAAAGGTAAATTGCCTCCCAACACAACACAGGGTCCAGGACCTGTCGTGGACGGTGGCGGTGGTGTCTGACAGTCTTAATGCTGCTCCCTGATATACAAGTCAGAAATTCCTCAAAGGCACGGCAGACCATTCACGGCTCCACCGCGTTAATGTGCAGGCGCTGCTCCGACACAGACCGAATGCCTTACACATTCATATCATCCAGATGGGTACCCCAGTAACCAACGTTTACCACAAATCTTTCTCCCCGCAGGGAATCACAGCGCGGCCCTGGGATAAAGCAGGTTCAGGAGTCCTGGACCGATATCTGTGTCTGAGACAGAAATATTGGAAGCCTCTTTAGAACACCCACAATCCTCTAAGGAGGAGTAAAAGCCTTGATATGGTAAGTCCTGTCCTGCCCGTACGAAGGTTAATCTCTGTGTTGAGGCAGGTGGGCATTCTGGGCCTGGACTATAAGGCCAACTCATGGAGGAGAGTCCTTGTGCGCTGAAGGTGTTTTTATCAAACCGCACTGGGGACTTTGCTTCCACCAGGCAGTCATCCAAATATGGAAAGATATACCATCCTGACCATCACAGTGAACCTGCCACAAATGGCAGCACATTTATAAAGCTATGTGAAGTGGTACCCAAAGGTGATCAAAGAAGAAAGCAGGCCACAGGTTGATGGCAGATCTTCAATGTAGGCTCTTCATAAGAGACCTTATCCTTCAGTTAGTAGATGCAACTGCTCTCTAGTTCAACACTAAACATCCTACACTAGTCATATTCTATTAAAGGATACAAAGGGGTAAATGTGTCAGGAACAGGAAGGAAGGACTAGGAAGTCATAAGAACACTATACTATGTCGTGCAGTGCTCAGTCTGAATGGCAGAACCCTGAACTGATAGTTCTGGGAGCCCACAATGAATCTCAGGTAACATCTGTGGTGAAGAAACCTCGAAGGTGGGTGTCCAGGAAGTTTAAGGATGCCAGCTATTCCCTGCATTGAGGCACAGCAAAACTTGGCTCAGGGACAGCATCTTGAACATGTCTTGCTGAATAGCCAGGCTCAAGAGGTCACGGCTGAGGTTCATCCTCAAACCTCTATCCTTCTTGTTAAACAGGAAGCAAAGGGAGTAAAATCATGTTCCTCTTTTTTTAAGAGGCACTACTTCTCCGCCGCTTTTGTTCAGGGAGGAGTGGACTTCCACGACTAAAATACAGGACAGCATGGTCTGGTGGAAGGAAGCGTACAAACATGGCAGTCTATTTGCAAGGCTCAGCCCTTGAGGATTAGTCGACTGGCCCAATGGTTTATGCTGGACATCTCTCAAATATATGGAAAAGTGGGATATCTTTGCCGCACCAGAAGGGGGTGGAGTAAGAGAGGATTCAGATATGTTTTGGGGCAGACCAGCCAGCAGAGGAGGGCAGGATTGGACCTGCTTTTGCTGCTATGGATGGTGATTCCTAAATCCAACGCTGCACTGGAAAGAGCGGTACGTCACTTGAGGGGTTTGGAGCAGCAGCGAGGGCTGGTACTGACGCCGTGGTTATGCCCGATAGTAGCGTCAAAAATTCTGTTGATGGAACTGGCTCGCTGCGGAGGCCGGGTCCAGCGAGGGAGATGTATGTCTCTTATTTTTGAAGCATCCCACAGAGGGGAAAGGTTGGTCTTCTGAATTGGAACTAAACACCTACAATGTATAGAAAATCAGAGAGGGACAAGAAACGGATTGATTCTGTATATCCTTGGTCGTAGCGGATGGTTGTGATATAAGGTCAATACGTGTTTATGTCCAAAGGTTTTTAAGCAAAAGGAGAATGTTTCTTAAAAATTGTCAATGTATGTTAATGTCCAGAGACTCTCAAGCAGATAAAGATAACAACTTATTCCTGATATTACAGCACTGTCATGACCTTCAACATTGTCAACTAATACTCCACCCGCCCGCCCCCTTCCACACCATGAAGTCTCAAATGTTTCTTCTTCTACCTACCTTGAGTTCGCCCACCTGGGCAAATCCAGGTCCCAGAGAAACCCAACAACCTGCAGAGTTTCCTATGGTTCGACAGCGTCCTCTGTCACCTTTACCCTCTACATAAAGCCCCTTGGGCTCAACTCACCTTTAATAGTATCAACATTCACCAACAAGTCAAAGACACACAAGTCTAATGGAGGTCTTCTCTGCCCCAGAAATCCAACGCCTCTAACAATGCCCAGACTGCATCCATTCCTGGATGTCCAGTACCTACCCAAAGCCTAAACGCACCTAAACAGAAACATTGTTCTCCAAGAACAACAAGCAACCAGTTCAAACTTGGCTCAAAGACATGAACCTGGACAGAGCCGAACTCCCACTTTCACCCAATGTCAAGTGTCCTGGATTCAAGGATCTAACCCTCCAGACCGGGGACAAAGAATTGCAAAAAACGAACGGAACAGGACATCTCCATCTATGCAGCCGGGATCTGAAACAACATCCCCATATCCATCTGGACTGGCCAAAAACTGCTCCACTCCAGGAAGAGCTGATGCTCTTAGAAACCAGGTACCCCTCCAATCACAGCACTCTGCTACCTTGCGGCTACGTTTGTATCATATAAATACGCAAAAGAGGCAATTGATGGAAGGAATGCTAGACAATAGAAACACTCACCCCCAGTCACAAAGATCTGGGTTAAATCCATCATTCTTTTGCTCACTCCACCACCCCAGTTTGGACCCAGCCATATGCAAATCAGTCTTGACCCTGTGCCTCATGGGAACAGTCAAGCCCGAACTGCCAAGCCATGTCTTCCCTGGAACGGAATCAAGCATCCTAGGACCGGTTTCTGGCTATCAGCCGTCTTCAGCCAGGATAGCTTGACTCCAGTGGCGTACTAAGCACGGGACCCATGTCTGGGCATACCCTTCCCACAAAGGGTGAACAGCAAAACACACAAGATGATGGACGGAATGTTGCACATTGGCAAAACATTCACCTCTGCTCATCTTCGAAGGTCATGTCAATGCGGGCTGCCTGGAGATGCCATGGAGGAGATCCTGGATCGAGCAACGGTGTCTGCATCGTCCAGGTTACACTTGAGGATCTGTTGGAGGGATCCAAACTCTCACTGATCACATTGCAAAGAATTTGTATATTGATGACTGTAGAAACAGCAGCCCAGGAGACTGGTGGAGTTCACCGTCCGAAGGGCAAGTCTGCCAGAGGCAGGCATCTTGCGGCCCGGAGAGTCTAGTGTTTTTGACTCTAGCTGAAGGCACCATGGGAAATTCAAAGGGGTAAACTTTCTGGTAGACACTTGCAGACAACTACCCTGTCTGATGAATTGAGAAGCAACAGAAATTGTCCATCCCCCAAGGCAGTTCTATGTCCTCTTGCTATTAAGCCTTGGACTGCTGGGCTCCAAAAGGGTTTCTGCAGGCATCGCGAGCAGGTTCGGGAAGATAGTCATAAAAAGGCAGCAAAAGCTCTAAAACTGAAGATAGTTTCAGAGTTTGCATCAACGTCTTACGTTCCCTTTGCTGAGGGCGGTGTCAAGTGCCAAACCTCCTGCTGCTTTCTCGAACAACTGGAGTCAATGAAAAGACATCTTCTGAAGGAGAATCAGAGGGAATTGGGGGCATATGTAGGTAGCCGCTTGCGATTCGCATTCGCCGAAATGCGGTGAATTTCGGCGTTTGCGAATCGCAAACAGCGTTTTGATATGTAGGTGCCACTTAGCAAAATAAGGAATTGCAAAAATTGCGATTCTTTATTTTGCTTATAGCATTTAAGGAATCACAATTTTGAGATTCCTTAAATGCTATGTAGGGGTGCTTTAAAAATTGCGATTTTTGCATAAGGAATCGCAAAATACCACCTACTTCAAGTCAATGGTATTTTGCGATTTCCTTCAAAAATGCATTTTTTTTTAAAATTCAAATTGCCATGTGGAGCACAGACATGCCTTTAGGGCATGTATGTGCGCCACATGTACTTACAGGCACATTACAGGGGTGCAACAGGTGTCCTTTGGACACCCTTGCACCCTTGGAATTGCGATTCTCAAATTGCGATTTTCACACAGAAAATCTCAATTTGAGAATGTATCCCCATTCATTCCTACGGGCTTTTTGGCCCATAGGAATGAATGGGACACTCATTCCTAAATTGCAATTCGCAATTTGCTAATCGCAAATAAGGAATGTTAAAGATTCGCAAAAAAATTGCGAATTTTTACATACATTCCATTTTGCTATTCTGGGGGCCGTCGGGAAGATTAAGCAAGCTATTGCCCAGAGTCGCATGGTGCTGGGCTAACCTGCCGCTGGAGCCGGGGATCGAACCCTGATCCCCAGATTCCAGCGTCAGTCGCCCTGGCCGCGGCGCCACACCTCTCCGTAAGAGCACGGCTGCAGGGAGAGAGCCAGGTTCAAGGAATACACCTGGTGCAAGGAATCAGGGAATGACCAATGGATGGAAGGCTGAACGGGGACTTGGGAAGGGGAAGGCCAGGGAAACCAGCAGGCACAAGACAGGACACAGGAAAGCCAGGAAGGGAGTATGGATCCAAGCCGAAAGCGAGACACGTCAAGAATGCAGATATAAAATGGTCAAGATAACCGTAGAATCCAGGAACCAAGCTAGTTAACAAATAAACTCCACCACAAAGTGATCTAGGAAGGGTCTGGTGACAAAGGGAACTGCAAGGATAATTATCGATCAGGGACGTGGGACAGAAACCTTGACTGGAAGGTGAAGACACATTAAATAGGCACAGTGGAGATGTGTAGGTTTTCCTATACTGATGTAAAGCCAGGTTCCCAAAGCGCCCTCGTAAACGACATCTAGTGACAGGAAGGTATAATCCTGACAACTATGGCGTCCCTCAGGGGCCTTTATTAATCAGCATCTACCGAACCCCTTACCAGCCCTATTACAAAAGGTACCAGTGGCCTACAACACTGCTAAACAAAGTTATTGAAATTCAGGTACTACGTCACATACTGAGGTGAACATTAAAAGTTAAACGTACAAGTAGTCCAGAGACTAGTCACGGAAGACATGAACGCACACAGCAATCACATCAATAGGACGTCTAGAGGGCTTATCATCGGTTACTTCTTAGGGTTTCAGAATACTTATGAGACCCAACCCCCACCTGGAATAATAGCACACTGTTATGGGCCTGCAGACTGTCACAACCACACCTGTGACATCACTCAGGGATTCATAGTAGCTAATTTTACATTTCTCTAAAATGCAACCAATACCACAAAGCTCTCCACGCCTATTCAACGATTAATTTGCTTACTAAGCCTTGAAAAAGTCCATAGGATGAAACACGTGTTGGAAGAAGTTCTTGACATCTATACAAATATATTTGAGAGGAACGATACAACTAATCTACTCAAGAAAAAAATAATATATATATATATATATATATATTTTTTATTTTTTATTTTTTTGTGCTGGAACAGCAAAACGCGTCTGTCGGGGGTGAGGGGTTTGTAATAAATCATCGAAAAACTGGAAACCTGTGTGCTTGCCGTTCTTTTGATGAGAGGGAGTCAAAGTGTGTTGCAATATATATATATATATATATATATATATACATATGTATTTTTAATGGATTTATGCTTTTAATTACCAGACACTACTCAGTAACTTCTTTTTATGTGCTTCAATATCGCATGTTACATTGCCCTTACCAGACACAATCAAAGCATTCAAACATTACTGGTCACAACTATGCAGATGGCAAATCGTCCTACAAAATAGATGCCCACAAGACATCTACAACTCACACCATTATGACTACCTTCACCTCATAAACACTTGGATGATGAATAACCATCTAAAGCTCAACACTACAAACACACAGATTGTGACCTGCAAACAATGGCAAAAATACCAGTCGACCACAAAACGGCCCAAATAAATCCGAGCCCCTTCAACAATCTCAAGAGACATCAGAAACCCAGTGATAACCACAGGTTCAGTCCTATCATTGATGCCGCATTTTAACAACGTAACAAAAAGTGCCCTCTACACAATGAAGAACTGTGCCGCATCTTCGATAACAACAGAAACCTCAAGCCATTCTCACGCTCCAAATCTTCAAGCTGGACTATGCCAACAGCCCTCGATGCACCCAGATTCAACAGACAAAAAATACAACTGATCCAAAAATGCTGCTCAAAACGTCTTCTCTGTATTCACCCAACTTCTTTAGGTCGAGCTAGACGGCGCGTGCACTGTCTCTTCGAGACCTGCTGTAATCAATCAATGGACTTCAAGTACATCCCATTTCTTGCTGTTGCTTTTGATTTGTCTGTGTCAGTGTCCTTTAAAAATCCTTGCTTGCTAGTGGTCAGTCCGGACTCTTTGTCCCTCCTTTCTCTCTTTTGTTCCTTCCACATAGCAGGGACTTATTACTGTCTCATTCCGCTCCTACTCTTTATTTTTTCTTGGGGGGACTATTTTTTTTCTTGGTTTCCTGCTCTGTTACTGTTTGCCTGTGTTTAGCTTCAACTCCCTACCTGCTTTTATTCACATATAACATTCTTCCTCCGACCTCCTCTTAATGCCACAGTTGTGTTTCTGCTGCCTTTTTAACTGCTGCCTCCCCCACTGTGGCTCCTGTTCCGTTGCTTGTATCTTTGTAATTTGACTTTTAGCAGTTTTCGATCTCCACCGTCATTTAGGCTTTTTCTAGTAGGATATTTGCTTGGTTTGGGCTTTCTTTTAAGGGGAATTGGGCTTATTTCTTAGGTGTGGCCTGCAAAGGGTTGGCATCCCGCCCCTTCACTTTTGTGGCTTTTCATTGGTTCTTGGGCAGGCCACTTACTTTTCCTCCATTTCTATTGGCTGTAGCACATTTTCTTGCATTCCCCAATGCTTGTTAAGTCTTGTCCCCATTCAGTAATCTTCATTGTCCTTAATTCAACATATGCAATGAGCTACTGGCCCATCAGGGCATGGTGGAATCATGGAGGAAAACCTAAAGTGTGGTGACATAAGTGCTATCAAACCAGATCTAAAAATCTGCTCTGGGTGGCGTTACTCAAACATGAAACTACATCGTTTGAGTGCTCTTGAAACGTATATATCTGATGCAAAGGTGCTGTGGTTTAAATTTTGCTGTTGTTAAGGGCCAGATGCATACATACAGTCAACATATTGTCAGACTACACCATTTGCTGCGCTAACGTAAAGTCAAATGCGTAGTGTTATCGTGCTGAATGCCGTGAATTCATTTACAACGAGTGACACACAGAGCCTGAATGCAACATGGATGCACAGTGCCCAGATAAGCATTTACAATTGCATCAAGGAAGCTCCACCATTCTGTGTCCTTTTTCTATTGCTCCGACGTCATCACCGAGCGCCGGAGTGGGAGATGGCGCTGTCAGGACTTCGGCAGAGTTGGTGTTGGGCTGCAGTAATTTGGCCCCAAGGGGTGCCTCCGCAGGGTGTCTGATTGTGCAGCAGGGTCAGAGCTGCAGGTTAGTAATTAGGAAAGGGTTGGAATATCCCCTCGGGACAGAGCTGTATCGACATCCACTCTCCCTATGGCATTTACCATCCAAGTCAACAAACCTAGACTTCAATGGCCTAGCTGAGTCCCTGCTCACTTGTCCATCAAGGATAGGTGGTTATTTGACTGTTTCAACCTCCTGAGCTTCCTCCCTCCCCTTCACACTGTATGCCTAATTATAATGTTTTGCTTATATCTTTATGCATCCTTATGTCCTGCTATGTAATATATGCCTAATTATAATGCTTGGCCTATATCTTTATGCATCCTTATGTACTGCTATGTAATATATGCCTAATTATAATGCTTGGCTTATATCTTTATGCATCCTTATGTCCTGCTATGTAATATATGCCTAAGTATAATGCTTGGCTTATATCTTGAGAAACAAATATTGGCTCTGTTGTTGTGAATATCACTATTCCAGCATTTACCAAATCATTTATGTTTTGTCTTTGTTGTTTGTAGTGGTTTGATTGACGTATGAATGAAGATTGGATGTTTATTAGTATGCATTGTTTTGTAAATAAGAAATGTTTTTCTGCGAAAATGTACTTTATATTTGTTGTGCACACCAGGTTTTTAAATTTGTATAACACATGAAAAAAAACCATTGACTCAAATAGAAGTGGTTGATTAAAAATTAAAAGAAAAATAAAAAAGTGGAATTATATTCAACAAACATAGTGTCTCATCCGTATGTTTGGACCAAACATACGTTAGACTTGCAAATCAGCGGCATTGGCACTTTTTCTCGTTTATTATATAATTATAATGCTTGGCTTATATCTTTATGCATCCTTATGTCCTGCTATGTAATATATGCCTAATTATAATGCTTGGCTTATATCTTTATGCATCCTTATGTCCTGCTATGTAATATATGCCTAATTATAATGCTTGGCTTATATCTTTATGCATCCTTATGTCCTGCTATGTAATATATGCCTAATTATAATGATTGGCTTATATCTTTATGCAGCCTTATATCCTGCTATGTAATGCAACTTGTTTTCCCTTGTGTATGTAAAGCGCTCTGATACCCACGGGTCTAACTAGCGCCGTATAAAATGTATAAATAAATAAATAATGCATTTGACCTCTCGTACGTATACCGCCCTGCCCTCTTTAATAAAACTGTTTTATACTTTAAGGATAGTGTATGTACAAGACGTAAGAAGCACTCAGCTATTAGTTTCACTTAGAAACAAGCATTGGAAATGCAATAGGTCTCGCATTAGAAAAGTTGTAGTTATTGGTCTTGTAAATGACATTTTTTATTTATTTGTTTGTTTTTAAAATTGCTAAATTGATGGCTTTGTCATTTACAATGCCAATAGTTATAACTTTCGCGAATGTGACACCTATAGCATTTGGAATGCAACATATTTTGTATTTACGTCACTTAGATGGCAGCTCTGGTCGTTAGGCCACATCTATAGAGAGCAGGAGAGTGCAGCAGGGGAGAGAAGCACAGCAATGCAATAGGTCTCGCATTAGGAAAGTTTGAGCTATTGGTATTGTAAAGGACACATTTTTTATTTATGTGCTTGTTTTGAAAATAGCGAAATTAATAGCTTTGTTATTTACAATGCCAATAGTTTTATCTTTCGCAAATGTGACACCTATTGTAACACAATATGTGTTGTGAGGGTGAGTGAGGGTGAGGGGTTGAGGGTGAGTGAGGGTGAGGGGTTGAGGGTGAGTGAGGTTGAGGGTGAGGGGTTGAGGGTGAGGGGTTGAGGGTGAGTGAGGGTGAGGGTGAGTGAGGGTGAGGGGGTGAGGGTGAGGGGGTGAGGGTGGGTGAGGGGGTTGAGGGTGAGTGAGGGTGAGGGGTTGAGGGTGAGTGAGGGTGAGGGTGGGTGAGGGTGAGGGTGGGTGAGGGTGAGTGAGGGTGAGGGTGAGTGAGGGTGAGGGTGAGTGAGGGTGAGGGGTTGAGGGTGAGTGAGGGTGAGTGAGAGTGAGGGTGAGTGAGGGGGTGAGGGTGAGTGAGGGTGAGTGAGGGTGAGGGGTTGAGGGTGAGTGAGGGTGAGGGGTTGAGGGTGAGTGAGGGTGAATGAGGGTGAGGGTGAGGGGTTGAGGGTGAGTGAGGGTGAGGGTGAGTGAGGGTGAGTGAGGGTGAGGGTGAGTGAGGGTGAGTGAGGGTGAGGGTGAGTGAGGGTGAGGGTGAGTGAGGGTGAGTGAGGGTGAGTGAGGGTGAGGGTGAGTGAGGGTGAGGGTGGGTGAGGGTGAGGGGTTGAGGGTGAGTGAGGGTGAGGGGTTGAGGGTGAGTGAGGGTGAGGGTGAGTGAGGGTGAGGGGTTGAGGGTGAGTGAGGGTGAGGGTGAGTGAGGGGTTGAGGGTGAGGGGTTGAGGGTGAGGGGTTGAGGGTGAGTGAGGGTGAGTGAGGGTGAGGGTGAGGGGTTGAGGGTGAGTGAGGGTGAGGGGTTGAGGGTGAGTGAGGGTGAGGGGTTGAGGGTGAGTGAGGGTGAGGGGTTGAGGGTGAGTGAGGGTGAGGGAGTGAGGGTGAGTGAGGGGTTGAGGGTGAGTGAGGGTGAGTGAGGGTGAGTGAGGGTGAGGGGTTGAGGGTGAGTGAGGGTGAGGGTGAGTGAGGGTGAGGGGTTGAGGGTGAGTGAGGGTGAGGGGTTGAGGGTGAGTGAGGGTGAGGGGTTGAGGGTGAGTGAGGGTGAGGGGTTGAGGGTGAGTGAGGGTGAGGGGTTGAGGGTGAGTGAGGGTGAGGGAGTGAGGGTGAGTGAGGGGTTGAGGGTGAGTGAGGGTGAGTGAGGGTGAGTGAGGGTGAGGGTGGGTGAGGGTGAGTGAGGGTGGGTGAGGGTGGGTGAGGGTGGGTGAGGGTGAGTGAGGGTGGGTGAGGGTGAGTGAGGGTGGGTGAGGGTGAGTGAGGGTGAGGGTGAGTGAGGGTGAGGGGTTGCGGGTGAGTGAGGGTGAGGGTGAGTGAGGGTGAGTGAGGGGTTGAGGGTGAGGGGTTGAGGGTGAGGGGTTGAGGGTGAGTGAGGGTGAGGGGTTGAGGGTGAGTGAGGGTGAGGGGTTGAGGGTGAGTGAGGGTGAGGGTGAGGGGTTGAGGGTGAGTGAGGGTGAGTGAGGGTGAGTGATGGTGGGTGAGGGTGAGTGAGGGTGGGGGTGAGTGAGGGTGAGTGAGGGTGAGTGAGGGTGAGTGAGGGTGAGTGAGGGTGAGGGTGAGTGAGGGTGAGTGAGGGTCAGGGGTTGAGGGTGAGTGAGGGTGAGTGAGGGGTTGAGGGTGAGTGAGGGTGAGGGTGGGTGAGGGTGGGTGAGGGTGAGTGAGGGTGAGGGGTTGAGGGTGAGTGAGGGTGAGTTAGGGTGAGTGAGAGTGAGGGTGAGTGAGGGGTTGAGGGTGAGGGGTTGAGGGTGAGGGGTTGAGGGTGAGGGGTTGAGGGTGAGGGTGATGGTGGGTGAGGGTGAGTGAGGGTGAGGGTGAGGGTGAGGGTGAGTGAGGGTGAGTGAGGGTGAGGGGTTGAGGGTGAGTGAGGGTGAGGAGTTGAGGGTGAGTGAGGGTGAGGGTGAGTGAGGGTGAGTGAGGGTGAGGGGTTGAGGGTGAGTGAGGGTGAGGGTGAGTGAGGGTGACGGTGAGTGAGGGTGTGTGAGGGTGAGTGAGGGTGAGGGTGAGTGAGGGGTTGAGGGTGAGTGAGGGTGAGGGTGAGTGAGGGTGAGGGGTTGAGGGTGAGTGAGGATGAGGGGTTGAGGGTGAGTGAGGGTGAGGGGTTGAGGGTGAGTGAGGGTGAGGGGTTGAGGGTGAGTGAGGGTGAGGGGTTGAGGGTGAGTGAGGGTGAGGGGTTGAGGGTGAGTGAGGGTGAGGGTGAGTGAGGGTGAGGGGTTGAGGGTGAGTGAGGGTGAGGGGTTGAGGGTGAGTGAAGGTGAGTGAGAGTGAGGGTGAGTGAGGGGTTGAGGGTGAGTGAGGGGTTGAGGGTGAGTGAGGGTGAGGGGTTGAGGGTGGGTGAGGGGTTGAGGGTGAGTGAGGGTGAGGGGTTGAGGGTGGGTGAGGGGTTGAGGGTGAGTGAGGGTGAGGGGTTGAGGGTGAGTGAGGGTGAGGGGTTGAGGGTGAGTGAGGGTGAGTGAGGGTGAGTGAGGGGTTGAGGGTGAGTGAGGGTGAGGGGTTGAGGGTGAGTGAGGTTGAGGGTGAGTGAGGGTGAGGGTGAGTGAGGGTGAGTGAGGGTGAGGGTGAGTGAGGGTGAGGGTGGGTGAGGGTGAGTGAGGGTGAGGGGTTGAGGGTGAGTGAGGGTGAGGGGTTGAGGGTGAGTGAGGGTGAGTGAGGGGTTGCGGGTGAGTGAGGGTGAGTGAGGGTGAGTGAGGGGTTGAGGGTGAGTGAGGGTGAGGGGTTGAGGGTGAGTGAGGGTGAGGGGTTGAGGGTGAGTGAGGGGTTGAGGGTGAGTGAGGGGTTGAGGGTGAGTGAGGGTGAGGGGTTGAGGGTGAGTGAAGGTGAGGGGTTGAGGGTGAGTGAGGGTGAGTGAGGGTGAGTGAGGGTGAGGGTGAGTGAGGGTGGGTGAGGGTGAGTGAGGGTGAGTGAGGGTGAGTGATGGTGAGTGAGGGTGAGGGTTGAGGGTGAGTGAGGGTGAGGGGTTGAGGGTGAGTGAGGGTGAGGGGTTGAGGGTGAGGGTGAGGGGTTGAGGGTGAGAGTGAGGGTGAGTGAGGGGTTGAGGGTGAGGGGTTGAGGGTGGGTGAGGGTGGGTGAGGGTGAGGGGTTGAGGGTGAGGGTGAGTGAGGGTGAGGGTGAGTGAGGGTGAGTGAGGGTGAGTGAGGATGAGGGTTGAGGGTGAGTGAGGGTGAGGGTGAGTGAGGGGGAGGGGGAGGGGTTGAGGGTGAGTGAGGGTGAGTGAGGGTGAGGGGTTGAGGGTGAGTGAGGGTGAGTGAGAGTGAGGGTGAGTGAGGGTGAGTGAGGGTGAGTGAGAGTGAGGGTGAGTGAGGGGTTGAGGGTGAGTGAGGGGTTGAGGGTGGGTGAGGGTGAGGGGTTGAGGGTGAGGGTGAGGGTGAGTGAGGGTGAGGGTGAGTGAGGGTGAGTGAGGGTGAGGGTGAGTGAGGGTGAGGGGTTGAGGGTGAGTGAGGGTGAGGAGTTGAGGGTGAGTGAGGGTGAGTGAGGGTGAGTGAGGGTGAGTGAGGGTGAGGGTGAGTGAGGGTGATGAGTGAGGGTGAGTGAGGGTGAGTGAGGGTGAGTGAGGGTGAGGGGTTGAGGGTGAGTGAGGGTGAGTGAGGGTGAGGGGTTGAGGGTGAGGGGTTGAGGGTGAGTGAGGGTGAGGGTGAGTGAGGGTGAGGGGTTGAGGGTGAGTGAGGGTGAGTGAGGGTGAGGGTGAGGGGTTGAGGGTGAGTGAGGGTGAGTGGTTGAGGGTGAGTGAGGGTGAGGGTGGGTGAGGGTGAGTGAGGGGCTGAGGGTGAGTGAGGGTGAGTGAGAGTGAGGGTGAGTGAGGGGTTGAGGGTGAGTGAGGGGTTGAGGGTGAGTGAGGGTGAGGGGTTGAGGGTGAGTGAGGGTGAGGGGTTGAGGGTGAGTGAGGGTGAGGGTGGGTGAAGGTGAGTGAGGGTGAGGGGTTGAGGGTGAGTGAGGGTGAGTGAGGGTGAGGGGTTGAGAGTGAGTGAGGGTGAGTGAGGGTGAGTGAGGGTGAGTGAGTGAGGGTGAGGGTGAGTGAGGGTGAGTGAGGGGGGTGAGTGAGGGTGAGGGGTTGAGGGTGAGTGAGGGTGAGGGGTTGAGGGTGAGTGAGGGTGAGGGGTTGAGGGTGAGTGAGAGTGAGGGTGAGGGGTTGAGGGTGAGTGAGGGTGAGTGAGGGTGAGGGGTTGAGGGTGAGTGAGGGTGAGTGAGAGTGAGGGTGAGTGAGAGTGAGGGTGAGTGAGGGGTTGAGGGTGAGGGGTTGAGGGTGAGTGAGGGTGAGGGTGAGGGGTTGAGGGTGAGTGAGGGTGAGGGTGAGGGGTTGAGGGTGAGTGAGGGTGAGGGGTTGAGGGTGAGTGAGGGTGAGGGGTTGAGGGTGAGTGAGGGTGAGGGGTTGAGGGTGGGTGAGTGAGGGTGAGTGAGGGTGAGTGAGGGTGAGTGAGGGTGGGTGAGGGTGAGGGAGGGTGAGGGTGAGTGAGGGTGAGGGGTTGAGGGTGAGTGAGGGTGAGGGGTTGAGGGTGAGTGAGGGTGAGGGGTTGAGGGTGGGTGAGGGTGAGTGAGGGTGAGGGGTTGAGGGTGAGTGAGGGTGAGTGAGGGTGAGTGAGTGAGGGTGAGGGTGATGGGTTGAGGGTGAGGGGTTGAGGGTGAGTGAGAGTGAGGGTGAGTCAGGGGTTGAGGGTGAGGGGTTGAGGGTGAGTGAGGGTGAGGGTGAGGGGTTGAGGGTGAGTGAGGGTGAGGGGTTGAGGGTGGGTGAGGGGTTGAGGGTGAGTGAGGGTGAGGGGTTGAGGGTGAGTGAGGGTGAGGGTGAGGGTGAGTGAGGGTGAGTGAGGGTGAGGGGATGAGGGTGAGGGGTTGAGGGTGAGTGAGGGTGAGGGTGAGTGAGGGTGAGTGAGGGTGAGTGAGGGTGAGGGTGAGTGAGGGTGAGGGGTTGAGGGTGAGTGAGGGTGAGGGGTTGAGGGTGAGTGAGGGTGAGGGTGAGTGAGGGTGAGGGGTTGAGGGTGAGTGAGGGTGAGGGTGAGAGATGAGACGGTCTTTGAGGCGCCTCTGCTGTATTTGCATTTGGTAAAACAGCCTTAATGATGTGTTGAGAGGCGCCCCCCTGCCATTGTTGCAGGCCGCCGTGTGGGGGCCTGCTAAGTGTACGGGGAGGGGGCAGCAAGCACAATTTATGGTGTCTAAAGCGACCCTTTCCTGAGAGACAGCCCTGGAGACAGAGGATGTTTATTTCAAGGAAGTCCAGCGGCCTTCGCGTCTGGGCAGCATTTAGTAAAAAAACAAAAAAAAAAGTACAAATATTTAGAAGCATTTACATATGCATTTAATCCATCGTGCAAGTCTCTCATTGCACGCGGGTGGAATGTTTGTCTACTTGCTGTTTATTTTTGGCATCAACAGATGCAGGGAGGGTGACGCTCTGTGAAGGAGTGCAGCGTGGGACCCGTGGTGTACGTGGCTGTTAAGTAATGTTTCGGCTGAGATAACATTGCAAAGGCTGACGCATGGATGGTTCAAAACAGGCGCAATCACAAAACGTGAATAGTGCGCATATAGTAGTTACTCCAACAAAACCTACAAAACCGCATAAAACCTAATTAAAAAAAAAGAAAAAAGAGACATGCTGTTATAAACAATGGAATTTACACACGTGCTTGTTGGTGATGTATTCGCCTACGCCTACATCACTTATAAAACAAGACGGATTGAAGGCAGAGAAGGGGGGGAGGAGAAATGCGACATGGCGGGCAGGGGAGGGGGCGGAGTGGGGAGAGGGTGTTAAGCAGCAGGGGCCTTTGAAGTGAAGCTAAGCTTCACTTCAAAGGTGTGGGAGGAGTGCGGCTGAGGGAACAGACGGCGATTTGGTGATGTGCACGCGCATTTTAGGTCAATGCGCAAGCGCATTGACCTAAAAGCCACTGGCACAGCACCAAATCGCCGCAGTTAGGTAAACTTTGTTTAAAGCCCTATAGTCTCGCTCTGCTCAATGCGCATGCGCATTGACAGGCGAGACCTAAAAAACCTTTATGTGTCTGTGCAGTGCAGGAACAATGGCCTAATGCATTCTTTATAATGAAACTTTCACAACGCGGTACCATTAACACGCAGGTTTTACACGCAAGTCGTTACAACGACTTGCGCTGGAGGGCGCTGTAGGATAGGGAATAGTTTAATTTACTATCCAACCCCTTCCCTACTATCCACGGGGAATGGAGTTGGAATAGTAAATTAAACTATTCACTATCCAGCGCCCCCCAACGCAAGTCGTTGTAACGACTTGCGATGTAAAACCTGCGTGGTAACGGTACGTGTTGTGAAAGAACGCGTTGTACCGTCATACATCCGTTCAATGTCCTGTAATTCTCGGCAATCTACCCCTGCCTAAAAATGTATTGGTCCTTGTATAATGTAAAGCGCTCGAGTATCTTCGGGCCGAGTACGTACTATATAAAAATGAGTTTTAAGTTACTTAGACAATGATTACGTCTTGCGCATGCTGTTTCAAATTTATATTTATAGGTGGCAAAATAAACGCATTGCAACAATTCTATTTTTCATCTCGTGGTTACTAATTTTATTGATTTGGCTCCGTATATTGAAGGCAAATCTGCATAATAACCG